>NC_056740.1:426796382-426998882 GCF_019279795.1 Protopterus annectens | reverse complement strand
CTAGGAGCAAACAGGATGGCAAGATATTGTCTACAGTGTTAATTCATTTTTCCACCCCTCAACAGGCCCTCTCTTGAAACCAAAGATGTGGAGTTGTGGTTCAATAAATCCTAAGGTTTTGTTCATGATGCTGTTGTGGACAGACCATTGTGGGGCAGGGGGAAGTAGTTTTAATGGATGCTGCCCTAAAAGCAAAGGCAGACCACAGAACTAAGGGTTTTGTAATCCTTTCTTGGAAAAAACTTCCAGTCTTCTTGAATGGCTGCCCACCTGCAGCTCTCTGAAGGCAGTCAAGGGTACCTATCTTTGCACCCTCAAGCCTGGCAGGCTGTCACACAAGATTACTTGGGTGCAGTGGCAGTGGATCATCACTAAAAGCTATTCCCCCCGACCAACTAGGATGCGGTGTTTATTCCAGGTTCTTTTTATTTCTGAGGAAAATAGGCTGCCTAAGGCCAGTCTTAGACATAAGCTGCCTCAACTAATTTGTAAAACAGATGACTTTTCGAATGGCCATTGTACAGTTCATTCTACCTCTTCTGAGGAAGGATGACCAGATGTGTTGCATAAATTTCCAGGATGCATACTATCATATCAAGATAGCAAAGCAGTCCAGGACAGTCCTCCATTTCCAGCTGGGAACCACTCCCTTCCAGTTCAGAGCACTGCCCTTTGGTCTCACTATAGCTCCATGATGTTCACCAAAACCTTGGCGGTTGTAGTAGCATAACTCAGACTCCACGGATTTCACGTGTTCCTTTACTTAGATGATTTGCTCCTTACCACTCCAACTGATTATCTACTGGTGAACTGCAAGGACTTATTGTTCCATCTTGCCCCATAGCCCAGAATCACAAACAACCAGCAAAAATTCAGTTAACATGAACATAACAGATACAATTTATCAGATGCCACATGGATACAGTTCTCCAAATAAACAACTTTCCCCCGTCCAGAGTTCTGTCCCTTCATCTGGTAGTTTCACATATTGTTTGCCATACTCGTCCCCCAAAAAACTTATTCTTCAACTGTTAGCTCTGATGGCCACTGCCATAATTCTGATTCTTCAAGCAGGACACTACATGCGAGTTCAGCAGTGGACTTTTTCTGCCCAGTGGTTACAGAGATTTCACCCACATTATGCACCACTTCACCTCACACCACTTTGCAGGAAGCACATCATTTGATGGCTGACCTCCCTCACAGTCTCATGTGGTTGCCTGTTTTCCTTCCCACCCCTTATAACAACAGTCACCAGGACTGCTTCCCTTCTGGGGTGGGGGTAGGGTATTTTAAGGTGACGGTGCAAAGTCTGTGGTCAACTTTGGAGGCCAAACTTCACATCAGTGTCTTGGAGATGAGTTAATTTCCTCCTAACATTGCAGGCTTTTCAGGACTCCCTACTTGAGGATGTGATTTAAGTCCAGTCAGATAGTATGCCTGTCATCTGGTACATCAACAAACAGGGAGTAACCAGATCTTAACTTCTGTGCAGGGAAGCCAAAAGAATGTGACAGTGTCTTCCCATCACTTTCAAATCATAATGCTTATCCCGGGGACTTCCAGTGTACTAGCAGACAAACTGAGCAGGTATACCTTTTTACCTCAGGAGTGATCCTTTAATCAAACAGCTACAACACAGATTTTCAGTCACTGGGGCCAGCGTTGCTGCCATATTTTCAGCTTGTATCTAAGCAACAAGTACCGCAATTACTGTGTTCTGATCCCTCCTCAGGGTCAGTCACTGAGGGATGCTGTAGTCCACAGTGGGCTCCCAGGTCTTCTTTATGTCCCCGTCTTCCCATGATTACCAGGTGTCTTCAGAAAGCCAGAAGGTGCAAGGGTAAAGTGATCCTCATTGCCCCTTTTTTGGCCCAGAAAGTTTGGATCCCCTTCCTTGGGCCTCATCTAGTTTATCAACCATGGGTGCTGGACACCTATCCATACCTTTTTCTACATACATCTGGTCAGCCTCACCAGAAGTTGAAAAATCTAAAATTGACAATATGGTTTCTCCAATTTTAATGGTGGCCAGAGATGCCAGGCTATGTGCTTCTGTTCTTCAAATTTCATCTTGTTGTCTGAAGTCTAGTTAGACAAAGGTTTACCATTTGGGCTTTCTATATAGAACCTTTCTCTGCCCTTCCCCCTTCCATTTTAGATTTTCTGGAAGAGCTGTTTCATAATGAGTTTGTTTTCTCTACCATTTTCATGTAGGTTAAGACCAGGTGTCTATTGCTTTGTTTAAGTTTTCCAAGGTTTTGGGGATCCAGTTCCTTCCTGACTTATCAGTATCATGTTGTAGGCATTGACAAAAACCTCCATTTGAACCTGCATCCATGATAGACCTAATGTTTTTGTCTTGGAAGACTATATTTTAGTGGCTGTTATGTCAGCAAGGATTTCTGAGTTATAGGCATTATCTTGTAAACCTCCTTATCACAGTTTCTGTAATGACAGGGTTTCTCTGGGAACTATTCCTCAATTTATACCAAAGGGATATCAGAAGTAAACCTGTTCATCTTACAGTCTTCTTTCCAAGATACTCCAACAGATGTGAATATATTTTACATTTACTGGATGTTCATCAACAACTTAATTTCTACTTGCACAGAGCAAAAGGTTTCAGGAAGTCTGACCAGCTTTTTCTTGTTTCCACCGAGCCAAATGTGGTCAAGCTGTGTTTGAAGTAATGCTATCCAGGTGGCTTTCTGAGTGTGTAGCCTTTGTATACAACCAGTTGGGTTTGACTTTACAAGGGAAACCAAAGGCTCACTCTACTAGGGTGGTTGTGACTTCTGTTGCTTTTTTTGGGTAGCGTACCTATTGAGATCTGTGCTGCAGCCGCTTGGTCTACTGTCCACACTTTTGTGTCACACTACAGTCTTGAGATACAATCAAGAACTCCTACATCTTTTGGCTCCACCATTCTCAGGAGTATCCTTCCTTGATACCACCCACGTGTTTCAGTAGTTTGGGAATCTGTCCCAAAGCTTGAATCAGACAAAAACAGAAACATCTGATAAAAAAGTTATGTACTTACCATAACTCTAGATCCATATTATTTTGTTTTCATGTGGTTCAACATCCCTCCCTCCATCTTCCATCAAAAATTGTCCTTCGGATCCTGTTTGAACAGATAGACCTGGCCAGGGGCCTTGTTTTCTAGGCAGCCCTGTTCTGGCTGTTTGTCACAGTGTCATTGTGCTTCCTTTATGTCACATGTCACTGTGTATTTATTATAGAGTGCTGTGAAGTAATCTGGGGAAAGGGAATTGTGGGTAAGAGGAGGAGTCAGAGCTCTTGCTTCAAGCTGTGGAAAGCACCAAGGTCAGATCTGATAGGATCCAATAACCCAAATGTTGAACCAGATGAAAACAAGACAACACGGATCTAGAGTTACGGTAAGTACATAATGTTCATTCGTCTTTCTTGACTCTGTTGTTTTATAATTTTCAACAAGTGTAATCATTAATTGTAAATGATATATTTGTACTGGAGCTTTTCTTCCTGGGCCTCTGAGAAAAAAAAGAATCTTTTAGACCTAGTTGGACTCGGTAAGCAAATAACATTAAATACATAAATAAATAAATACATTCAGACCTTAGTTATAAATTCAGACCATTTATGTTGTTCTTAACCTCTGTTTTTTTTTTCTCGCAATTTTAGAACAGTAACATGCCTAATATATTAGACAGACCGGGTTCCTTCACTGTATTTGCTCCAAGCAATGAAGCTATTGAAAAACTGAGAGATGGCAGGTTAATCTACATGCTGGTAAAAGTGAGTATTATGCATGAAAGGAACATTTTTTGTATGTGTTTTCAAAGATATACATTTTAGTTAGAAGCATAACACAGTATTAAATAGTATCTGTTTGTAAGTCTTTGTATGGTATGAAATGAATGAAGATATAGCAAAGGCTATAGATTTAAGTTGTGTACTCATTCATGACTTAGTTCAGCAATACCAACATTTATGGGGACCATAATACTCAATGAATCAGTAACAAATCTCAACAAAAACAGGGACAAATCCAGAAATAATTGGGGACATTTTTAAAATGTTAGTACCATTAGCTGAGGACATTGACAGAATAACAGAATGTGTATTAATAAACAACTAGCCGACACAAGCATCCTACAAAAGGGCCTCATAGAAACAGACAACTGGTGCCAGAGCCATGGCCTCAAGCTAAACGCCAAAAAGTGTATAGTCATCCCCTTCGGCAAAAACAAAGTGCCCACAAATTACCACATAGATGGTAATCCATTAAGTACGGAAGAAGTAATTAGGGACCTGGGGACCCAAGTTGATAGCAATCTCTCATTCGACAACCACATGGCCAAAGTGGTTAGAAAATCATTTTATATAGCCCACCTAATCATGAAGGGATTCACATCTAGATCAGGGGAGGTCATCGTGCCTCTTTACTCATCCCTCATCAGGCCCATAATTGAGTACAATGCCCCTTTTGGGATGTACCTTACCAGACACCTGCAGCAACTGGAAAGACCCCAAAAGTACCTCACCAAGAGGATCAAAGGGCTCAAATAGATGCCATATGCTGCCCGGTTAAAGAAACTTCAGCTCTACTCAGTGGCATACTGCCTGCTCAGAGGCGATCCGTGCCTGACGTATAAAGCCATGTCCAACCCGGAATGAATGGACATTCTGCACCTCAGAAAATCCAAATCCCATCAAGCTACGCGCCCGAGAGACTTGAACCGCAGCACTGAAATAAATAGGACATGCTGGAGGGACAGATTCATAACCCAGAGGCTCCCTTCACTCTGGAATAAAATCCCAGTCCAGGTTAGGCAAAGTCCCTCATTGACTCTCTTCAAGAGGAATCTTGATGAGTGTATGGGAGATCGTAGATTTACTCCGGGTATCACTTCTGTGTCACTGTTAGACAGATGCACAGTATACTAACCTCAAAAAAGGACATAGCAAAATTAATTTAAAATGGGTGGCGAAAGCCAAACACACTCTGGCTAGGCTTGTAAATGCCCTAGGGCAGATAGCCTAGTATGAACCTATGAACCTATGAAAAGAAGTCTATAACGCTAATTCTTGTTATTATTTATTGTGTAATTCACTACCTTTCTCCAAAAGTCACCAATTTCAGGAGGGATTAAGAGGGGCAGATCTAAAATTTGAGTCAAAATCAGGGGTGACCCTGAAAATCAAGGACAGTTGATAGATGTGATGGGGACATTATAAGATGGACTATTTAGGGGTATACATTATTATGAAATAAATAACAAGACAGCAAGCAGGTAGGCTTCTTGCTTCAAACATTTGAAACAAGAAGCCTACCTGCCTGCTATCTTTTTATTTATTTCTTTGAGTTTTACAAGGCTTCTATTATGGCAGCTGAAGATACGTGGGAAGAGACTAAGCAAAACGTAATACATAAATTGGGGAACTGGAAACTTTCATTTATGGATATGGATAGTAGGATACAAGCAGTTAAAATGTTTTTAGTCATTTAGATCTGATGTTCTGCACTTCATTTCATTAACCTGTGGGTATCGGTTCCAATCCTCGCAACCAACCAGCTGCTTTTTTCAAGCTTGAACTTCCTGACTTGACCTCTTCCTCCCGACTCACAATTCCCAGCTCCTCCAGAATACCTCAGATCTTGTTTGCTGTGCTTCAAGTTAGCATTGAATTCCATTTGGTCTTGAGCTTCTCCTAGTTAGAGTGGGTGTAAGTCTATATAAGTCTTTTTTTTTTTTTTTCAGATGCTCAACCCCCCTCCTAAAAAGTCCATGGAGTCCCAAGAGACCAGGAGACCTTCTCCCACATGATCCTTCTCTGAATTGCTGAGAAAAAAGGCAAAAATCTTCAGAACCAACTCAGTCGGCTCTGAGTTCAGTCACCATTGCTGCTTCTCAGCCCTGGTCATCTTTAATTGTTCCGTGGCTGAATGATGCTTCCATGGCATCAGCTCCTGCAGTTTCAGTGCCTGGGTTGGTGCTGACAGGACATACAAGGAGATCTCTGTCCTGTTCCCCCAGACATCCTCCAGACCTCCTTCCACAACTTCTTCTGGGTCATCCCAAAGCCTAACTTCCAAGGATGTCAGCAAGCTTATGAGGCAATTTCTTGAGACAAAGATCCAGATTTTGCTTGTGTCCACTCTGCCAACATCTGGATATGCAACAATTTCCCTGTTCCAGCTGGTAACTCCTTCTCCAATCCAACCTTTGGCTTTGGAGTCATCAGTTCTGTTGATTTCTGTTGCCAGGGTATTGGAGCCAATAGAGATTTCCTCTTCACCCCCAACTTTCTCCCTGACCTGTTCAGCTCCAATAGCTTCAGTACTTAGCATGTCTTGGAACCATAGCATCAAGGTCAATTCCAGGGGTTGACATTGACTCTGAAGCTGTCAAAGTCATCTCTTTCCCTCAGAGTCTTGGCCTTCGACAGCTCGGCTCCGACTCCTTCCTCAGAGTGGGAGGTTCAAACTCTCTGGGAGGTGTTTGCTCCAGTGGTCTCAGCTCCAGGTGGTATAGAGCCCTTCCACTTTGAAGGCTGTGGAGAGCATTCTCGCCATTCCTCGGAGACTTTTGGCACTTACTACTATGGAACCTTCCCCTCCTCATTCTAGACATGTCCAAGATCTCTGAGGTGCAACCTAGATAGCCAACTCCAGAAAGACTCTCGGTGGATCCCTAGGCTTCTTCCAACATGCCCCGGAGTGCCCCCCCAAGGAGGACTCTCAGAAGTGGTTGAGTAAAAGGAGGCACATTGATTCCCCTATGGAATCATTCACTGTGGATACTGATTTCAAGGAAGGAGAAGAGTGTCCAAAATTATCAACTGACAAGGTTTCCTTTGGAGACATTCTTGAAATCCTTCACAAGAGGGGTGGTTGGTCTACCCAAAACCCTTCACCAGAAGAATTGGTACTGTGGGAGGCTTTCAATTCTGGCCCATCTACTACCTGGGTGTCCCTGCTTATTCAGCTGGTGTCATCGAGAGCTTGGAAGGAACTGGATACAGTGGAACTTATCCCCCAACACGAAGACAACATTTTAAGTGCACCTGTTGACAAGTCATTCTGGACCAAGGGTATCACCATAGATGTCATGGTTGTTGAGGCAGCCACCAAGAAGGAGCTTGCCCATGAAAGCTCCTCTGTTCATCCTCTGTATAGAGAATCCCTGGCATTAAATAGGTTTGGCAAAAGAGTGCATGCCTCATCTACTTTTGCACTCAGGGCGTTGAACTATTTGTCGCACTTTACCAGGCTACAAAGGGACTTAGTCAAGGAACTTTCTAGCTCGGTCCTAAGGTCCATGCCTGCCAAGGAACAGAAGTCCTTTTCCTCCAGGCTAACCCCCATATAGTCTTTAGGTAATCCATCCATGAGGCTAATCTCTCACACTGCATGGGGTACCTCAAGGGCAGCCAGTTCCAGCATTGCCATATGGCATCATGCCTGTATGAGGCTGTGCAATTTTGCAGTGCCTTTCAAAGAGTGCTTTGTTTATGCCCCTTTTGATGGCTCCACCTTATTTGGGCCCACAATCTGTGGCACTTTATCCCAGAGTGAGAAGGATGGTAAGACCCTGTCTGCAATTGGAATCCATTTTTCTACCCTACAATGGACTTTTCCCAGGAACCAGTGTGAGAGTAAGACTTGGTTTCAGAAGTCACAGGGTCCTTTCTAAGACACTCAAGGAGACTTTTCTCCCAGAGGCAGAGGGGGAAATAGTCAAAATGGTAGATGCTACCCATATGGTTGTGGGGGTCCACAAAGTCAGGGGTCACAGTAACCTTTCCAGAACAAGCCCTCCCAGTGATCTGGTACAGTTGCCTGACTGCTCTCCTCTGTAGGCAGTCAAGGGATGTTTCTCCTTGCACCCAGAAGCCTGGGAGGCCATCACAAATGATAAATGGGTGCTAATGATCATATCTAGAGGATACTTGATTCACTTTCTCTTTCCAAAACTCACAAATGAAAACATTACCTCTCCGATGTTCCACCCAATCAGAGGGAGGACACAGCCCAGGAAGTAAAAAAAGTTGCTGCAGAAAAGAGTCATCCAAGACATCTCCACCCCCCCCCCCCCAATGAAATTGGATCAGGCGTTTACTCCAGATTCTTTTAGTACCCAAGAAGATAGGGGACTTGCAACCTATCCTGGATCTGACCTCTCTGAACAAGTTCATGAAACACATGAAGTTCAAAATAGTCATGATTCAGTCCATCTTACCTCTCCTAAAGATGGTCGATTGGATGTGCTCTGTAGACCTGAAGAACATGTGCTATTATATAAAAATGGACAGTTGCTGCAGGGATTTTCTGCATTTCAGGCTGGGAGCCAGTCACTACCAGTTCAGGATGCTTCCATTTGGTCTCAGCATGGCCCCCAGGGTGTTCACAAAATGTCTAGCAGTGGTTGCAGCTCGTCTCCCACTACAAGGTTATCAGATATTTCCATATCTGAATAACTGGCTTCTGACCACTCCAACCAGGCATCTACTCTTTCAGGCCTGAATTATTTTCTCAAGTTGGCCCTAATCCTAGGGATAACTGTCAACATACAGAATTCTCAGTTGGAAATGGTACCAGCCATAGACTTCATTGGAGCCTGCCTGGACACAAAAACTTCTTATGCTTACCTCACAACAGACAGGGTATCAAACTTAAGATTATGCATCAGACATATTTTGACCATTCCAAAACCTCCGGCCAGTCTAGTTCTCAGAGCATTAGGCTTAATGGCAGCCACTATAACCCTTCTGCCAATGGCATGTTTTCAGAAGCGGATATTGCAATGGACCTTAGCAGAACAATGGTCACTTTTCAGAAATCATTTGAATTTTCCCATGAGTCTGTCTCATATGTGCAAGGAGTCTCTGCTTTGGTGGCTTCACTCAGAAGAAGTTACTCAAGGATGCCCATTTGTTCTTCCATCCCCAAACACCACACTGACCACAGACGTCTCCCAGCTTGGGTGGGGGGCATTGTCTGGATTGGACAGTCCAAGGCATGTGGATGCCCTAAGAGACCAAGTTGCATATCAGTGCACTGGAGATGAGAGTGGTTCTTCCAGTGTTGCAAGAACTTGACAGCTTTCTACCTCTGGGGGCTATTGCGAACCAAATGGACAATATGTCAGTGGTTTGGCAGATCAATAAACAGGGAGGGACAAGGTCTTACCCATTATTTCAAGAAGCAATGAGAGTGTGACAGTGGGAGATTTCTACCAACCACTTTCTGGTAGCAACTCACATTCCAGGGGAGTCCACCATATTAGCTGTCAAGCTTATCCAAGTATTGCTGATGCCTCATGAGTGGTCCCTGAATCAGTCAATGGCAGACATGATCTTCCAGAAATGGGGTTGATCTCTCTGCGCACCCTTTCAGCAACAAATGCAGCAAGTATTTTACCTTGATCCCTCTTGAGAAACAGTCCCCCAGGGACACACTTGTCCATGATTGCCCCTCCAGTCTTCTCTATGCCTTTCCTCCTCTACTGTTAATTCTTAAGTTTCTACAGAAAGGCCTCAGGTTGCAAAGCAAAGTAATCCTCATTGCCCCGTTTTGGTCTCAAAAGACCTGGTTCACCTTTCTTTAGTCTCGCCTGGTTTGCCTTCCAATGAGATTGGATCTGAGTCCAGATCTGCTTTCTCATCTGTCAGGTCATCTACATCCAGACAGTCAGGGCCTGAAATTAACCACATGGTTTCTTCACTTCCGATGTTGGCAAGATTTCCCAGGCTCTCTTCCCCTGTTTGAGAAATTTTGAATTTCTTTCATATCCATTCAATGTGCATTTTTTACAAGAGTAAATGGAAGGGAGTTTCCTTTTGGGCTGAACAGAAACAGATAGGCCCCTTTACAGCCCCAGTGGCAGTCATACTAGATTTTTTGGCTTCCCTTTTCAAGGATGGCTCTAGTTATTCTACTGTCAAAGTGCAGCTCGCTATTATGTCCAGTTTTCACATTGGTTTTGATCCGTTATCCCTTGCTTCTTCTAAACTGTGCAAAGAATTTCTTAGGTGCACTTTCCTGCTCCGATCTCTAGTGAAAAATCATACTCTCCTGTGGGATCTGACTATGATTTTGCAAGATTTGGTCCATCTCTCCTTTGAACCCTTGGCAATGGTGGATTTAAAATTTCTTTCCTGGAAGACTCTGTTTTTAGTAATTATTACATCTGCCAGAAAAGTGTCTGAACTTCAAACCCTTCTGGCAAAATTTCCATATTTGATTTTCCACAAGGACAGAGTGACCCTGTGTACTAATCCTTTTTTACCCAAAGTGACTAATGAGGGAAATATTAATCAGTCCATCAATCTTCCAGTCTTTTTTCCTGATTATCAAAACAAAGGGGAATATACTTTGCATTTGCTTGATGTACATAGGCAACTTCATTTTTATATACATGGAATCAAGCCGAACTGATCAGTTGTTCATCTCTTTTTCAGATGCAAAGAGAGGTAGCTCTGTTACCAAAGTTACACTACCAAGGTGGTTGAAAGACTGCAATAGCTTCATCTACGCTTTCAAAAATAATCCTTTACCAAGATGAATAAAGACCCATTCTACAAGGTCTATGGCTATGTCTCAGGCCTTTTGGTGTAGAGTCTCAACTTGAAGATATTTGGGCTGCTGCTACATAGTCAAATGCCCACACCTTTGTTACGTATTACAAATTGGACATCATGTCTAGGAGTAGAAGTGCTTTTGGTTTTGCTGTAGTCTGGAATATTCTTCCATGAGGGCCACCCTAGATTCTAGTAGCTGGGGACTCTGTCCCACAGGTTAATGAAATGACATGAACAACATCAGATAAAGAAGTTATGTTCTTACCATAATGTTCCATCTGTGTTGTCCATCTTCATTTCCATTAACCTTCCCACCCCCTTCCCCCTATCCAAGTCTTTGGGAAGCCTGGTAGAATTTCAAAGGAATCTCTATTTCTTCTGTTGAGCTCCTGATGTTCCTTCTTATAGAAATGTGTATACATATTTGATCTGTGTGTTTATTTAAGGGTATGATAATATTCTTTATTTGTTATGCTTTTTGGCAAACTCGATCTGAGGTATTCTGGGGGAGTGAGGCATTATGAGTAGGGAGGAGAAGGTCAAGTCAGGAAGCTCAATCTGGAAAAAAGAGGCCAGTCAGTTCAGAGGATCGGAACCAATACCCACAGTTTAATGGAAATGAAGATGTCGAACACAGATGGGACATTATGGTAATAACATAACTTCTTTTTTATATACAGGTCACACATATTTTTATCAAGGAGAGGAAAAGTTGTGGAAAATAATAAAGAGCTAAAGGAATTTATTTTGTTGGGGAAGAGGGCAAAGGTTAAGTGGGATGCACTGATCCTTCCAACAAAGTGGTTTAGGATTACTTGATATGCAGTTAAGCCTCTTATACAGAGTACAAGCAGAAGATTGTAATTCAAAGTAGAAAGGGATGATAATGAAGCAGGAGGGAATTCAAGAAATAAGGAGAGACTGGGATTTTGGATGGATATCCTTAAGAAGAAGAATAACCACACCGAATATTATATTCATAAAATTGCAGAAAGTATTCTAAGAACTAACCCAACAAGTGACTAGAGAAAGGACATTTTGAAAAAATGGGTGATTACAAGCAGGGGTACAGAAAATAGGCAAGAGAGGGCTGGAATTTACTGGAGGAACTGACAAGGGAACCAAGGTGTTGGAGGGAAATAACCAGAGAAAGAAAGGGAATTCAGTGGAATGAGGCCATGAAGACGTTTGGACTGCAGATTAGCATCTGGCTTCCCTGTCAGGGACTGATAGCAGAGTACAGGCAAAGAGACAGAGACGGGAGTCCTAAGTGGAAGACCTGATCTGGTATTTTTTTAAATTGAATCAAGGACAGAAGCTGCTGTTGATCATTATTAGGGAATATAAAATATTGCACTATAACTATAAGACTCAATCAATGGAAGTTATAAAAGATTGGGAGGAGAGACTGCAAAAACAGTTACTAGAGAATGACGGGATGACATATGTATGGCTCCCATATATGCTACAAAATTCAGAAGGTCTAGGATTTTTTGCTTGGAATTGTTTGCAGGATACTTCTTTTCCCTAAGCAGAGTTCAAAGACTCTTTCTTCAGGTAAATAGAAAATGATGGAGGTGTAATAGAGAGGAAAGAGGTAACAAGCAACATGTTTTTGTGGGTTTTGGCACATTTAAAGTAATCCCCTAGAGTAGTCTGTCAGAATTATTGGGAAAGCAAATGGTTGTGACTAAGGAAATGATTTCTTCTTAGCTGGAATACAGGATCTGAATTGCCTAGACATAGTAAGGCTTTATTAGCCTTAATGTTGTTGGCTGCCCAAAAATTACTAAAAAATCAAAATCAAAATCTAAACTAACTGCATTAGAAGTATTGAATATAGTAAAATAGATAAAATAACTGAAAGAGGGATCTGTAGAAAATGGATGGCACAAATTACATAGAAGTAAATGGAATTTGTGGGAACAGTACGTGCAGAATAATTTTCAGGAGGAGGAGTGAGGTTTGAGAAAGACAGGAATTGAGTGTTTTATGTAATGTTGGACTGAAAAACAGTTGTTATAAAGTAAGATAAGACATATGGTGGGATTCAGTAAACTCTGTGCAGGCTTCGCGTGAAACCTGCATGGGTTTACATGTGTGCGCGGTGATGCACGTCGAGCAGCAGCGCTAATTACATATTCATGCTGTGCACCACATTTAAATGTAAATAAGGGTGGTTTCATGGCTGGCAGCAGTGTTGCCAGGCAGGAAACCATGTAAAGCAACATGGATAGCAATCTTGTTTACATCAGAGCACAGTCGGTTACCGTGCGTGCACTGAATGCCACAATGATCACCAGGGCTTAACATATAAGCTTCCATAGCTCTCAATCTCTTAGTGCAAGAAATATGGACAAATCCCAACATAATAGCGGGACAATAACTCAGAAAAAGGGACAGATTCTACATATTTGCACGTTTAAATTTAGAAATGTGCTAGAATAACAAGGTTTTTATAAAGATACATTTTCTGAAGGATTTGAAGTCTGAAACTCAGATGTATGTAATTAGTGACATCAGTCCTAAGATCATCTCAGTGATATGGCAGAAAATCACAAATTTTATAAGGAACAGACCAAAAGATATAAGGCAAAAGTCTGGACATACTGCGAAAATCTGGACAGTTGAGGGGTATGATCTGTATTGGTCGAAACACAGTACAGGACAATGTATCTACAGTGCAGAGTATCATGAAATCCCATTCCTGGCCTTCTGTACAGAAGTTCTGTAAGTGATCTATAAGGGTACATGGTCAGCCATGTAAAATAAACACTCGGGAAGTGTGTGTATTGAATAGGGACACAGATTAATTGTAGGAATAAACACAGGAAAAGAGAACAGGTGAAACAACCTAATGTACAACAGATGAGGACATGTCAATGGAAGACCGCTGTAGCAGTAACACCAATCGCATAGCTATATGGTACACTGCAGACTGCACAGTGAAAATGTGTATCATGACTGTCACACAAGGTGACATAACAATTGGAAGGATGTCTGTGTGAGATAAGCATCCTTACATGAACAATGCAGAGGACATCTATCAGGGATGTTGCATACAACTGGGGCTGATTTTCCTGAATCCCAGCAGGGGTCTCCAGCAAGTGGGACCACCAGTAAAATCTCATGGAAAACATTAAAAGAAGCAAGCATAGTCATGGACAATATCAGAATAATATGACCAGTAATCTCATGCCTCTGACATAACATGTGTGATTTAGAGTGATCAGAGAGGGTTCTGCTCAAGCACACTTATACAACTATTATGAAATGTCTGCAATCTATGAGGGTAATCACTCACACTGTCCTGACACTGTAACATCTGCTGGGAGTGTTAGTTGGGACACTGCTATACCTGTATGTGACAATATGAGCAATACAGGCTAGTTGACTGGTGTGCATGGAATACCTATACATAGTCCTTCAGGCAACTATTTGGACACAGGATGTGTATGCCATTTGTGGTCTGTGACTTAAACAATGGACAAGAAAGGGCCTAGCAGACAGCCCTGATGTATGAACCTGATCATTGGACCTGATACCTCAGTATGGATTTGTGTCAGATGCCCTTGGTCTTGTCAAGTTCAAAAGGATAACAGTGTTGTCATCATGCATGCCCTCAATGACCTCTTTGAGGACATCTAACAGATGTAACAGACATGATGAAGCATTAACAACTCACACAGATCTGTTGCACACAGCTGGGACATTATTAGTGTCCATTTAGTAAACAGTCCACAATGACATGTTGGTCTACCTCATAGATGAGAGTATACATGCATGCATTGGGTGCTGTCCCCCCAACTCACATGGATGTATGTTGATGTATACCCTTCTACAGGAACAAAGTCTGTGTGGAGGGTGTGTTGAAGTGTGTATTCAACCATGTCAGGAAGGTGTATGTGCTAAGTCACGTGATAGGTGATCTGTGTCACAGCTCATTGATTCTGTGTGATAGGCCTGGACGAAGGTAAGATAGTGCATACTGGCTATCCTGATCTTGCCTAGGGATTGGAATTAATCCCCCACAAAGGTATCATTAAGGAACACATCCAGCTGGGGATTAACCCTTATGTCACTAGATGGGTAACCAATTAGCTCACTGACAGAACACATACTGTGAAAGTTGGTGAATCAACTTGTACTAGTAGAGCTGTAACCATTGGGGTACCCCAGGGATCAGTGCTTGGCCCTTTTCTGTTTGGATTCTATTTCTTGACAGTTCAGGCTAAAGTATATGGCCTTTGGCTTATCGTGTTTGCTGATCCATGCATACTGAGTGCAATCATTGAGTCCACCTATGTTGATAACATACTACAGGAGGGGCTAATGCAGACAAATTATTGGTGGCAAAGCTACATGGTCTACAGATAAACGCAAATGTGTCTTTATTTTGTACTTCTGCAAAGTGGAATTCCCTGCTAATTACAGCATTGACAACAGCCCCACTATGCTGAAACCCAGTGATGCAAGCCCTGGAACACATGTAGATAACAATCTGAACTTCAACCAACAAGTGTCCACACTGGTAATTGAAAGCCTATGTTGTGCACATCATAAGTCATGCCATTCTATTCAGATCTGAAGATTATATTACAGCACTGTACTTGAACCTCATCAGAACACTAATAGAGTATAATGCTCTGTTTTGCATGTACCCCACCAGACACATGCAGCAGCTGGAGAGACCACAGGGGTTTCACACCAAGAAAACACATGCCAGCAGTAATACATGATAAGCTAATATAGACTACAAACCATGCCATGATGTATGTGGATAGAATGAACACCATGCCATTATGTATGTGGATAGAATGAAAACCATGTCAGTGTAATCTGGATTGTATAGGTTGATGTGACTTCTGCCTCCAGGCCAGTCTCTGTCCCTGCCCTGGTGGGACTAGTGCACATCCACAAATCAGATATATGGTAATAGCAGTGTCCCACATGCTGGTGCAAAAGGCTCTCTGTAATGTCAAGCAAGTGCACAAACACACAGTTGACTTCAGTGAGAACCAAACCCCTACCTATGTACACAGACTACAGAGCTCAGTGCTTTACACAAGCACCATGGCACATGTCTGACTTTTTACAAGGCTGTAGAACAACTTATAGTGGATGACATCAGCAGTGCATGTTGGAGAGAACATGTTGTGAGGCCTAGATGAAATGGATGTGTAGGTATGTGCAAGTGTCAAAATACTGTCAATTCATGGTTTTGGAGTGGTAACTGTAGGATATACACTTACGCTGTTCTGGCTACACACACTCACACACACACACACACACACACACACACACACACACACACACACACACACACACACACACACACACACTTGACCGCATTGAGAACAGAACCCCTACCTATTTAAGTACACAGACTACAGAGCTCAATACTTTACGCAAGTGCCACAGCAAATTTCTGACTTTTACAAGGCTGCCAGACAACTTATAGTGGAGGACATCAGCAGTGCATGTAGGAGAGAAGAATTTTGGAAGGCCTACATAGGTTCAGAACTTTATAGTTTCATAGGGGTTTACTAGGTTAATGGCCCTTGTGCCTTTACAAGCCTAGCTGTGTAAAAACCCAAGTAACCTTATTGAGCATAGTTAGATGTTCTTTGTTATCAGAGTGATTGTGTGATCAGCACTGGCTGCCCCTGTCCATGAGGGACACAGTTGCAACCTCTGGGGTTAATTTACAATCACCCATCCAGTTGTCAAGGTTGAGCTTGAATAGGGTCATTGAAGAGCACTGCTTCACATGCAGTCAGAGCCTATTCCAGAAGAGAGGCAATCTCTAGGAGATATAGCCGTCTCTCCAGCATGTTCTGTTTGTGTCACACACTAGGTTGAGATCCCTGGAGCAAGTTGTTCTTGTTACATTTGATTTGCTGATGTCCAGCATTTCCAATAGGGCAGTGTCTGAGACTGCTCTGTAGGCAGGCACAGGTTGCTTCTCAGCAGCTTGTATGATTCTGAGTACAGTGACAGGGCTCAGTCTTTCCATGTATGTCATGTTTTGGAGGCCCTGGATTCTCCAGGTCAGAAACCTCTGTGGTTTCTCCTGTTGCTGCAGGTGTCTGATGAGATGCATACAGAAGGGAGCATTTTACTAAATTAGTGGTCTGATAAGGGTTGAGTACAGCAGACCTATGACCTCCCTGGTCTTGGATAAATCCCCTTATTTATGAGGTGGCAATGTAGAATGTGTATCTTACCACAACACATAGTGATCGAAGTTTAGATTGCTATCAAGCGGTGTTCCCAAGTCTCACACCACTGAGTTTGAGCTTAGAGGGGTGCTATGTATAGCATAATTAGCAAGGGTACTTCTTTGCCAAAGGGGACAATGTGGCACTTTTCTTGCATTAAGTTTCTGTTCATGAGTTTGGCACCAATCATTTGTCTGTGTCAGCCCTTTCTGTAATATGTTAACATCATTGGGGGACTCTATATGACTGTGTCTAGTTGACAGTCATCTGCAAACCTGGTAAGCCACTTGCCATCTACCTTTACCTGGACTTCAGAGAAATAGTTTCCAAACAGTAGAGGGCCCAGCACAGATCCTTGTGGTACTCCGCTGGTAACTGGTCTATTGGTGAAGGTGGACTCCCCAACTTTGACAGTGTGCATTCTGTTGGTGAGCTAGTTGGCTATCCAAATAGTAATGTATGGGTTAATCCCCAGATGAGAGATTTTCTCTGTGATGCCTGAATGTGGAATCTTGCCAAAGACCTTGGCTAAATAAACATAGGCAGTATGTCCTGTTTTCCTTCATCCAGGGCTTTGGGAACAGTATCAAAGAAGTCCACTAGTTTTAATCGGCAAGATCTACCCTTGACAAAACTAAAATGGATTTTGTCAGTAGTGTTGAAGGTCACCTATGTCCCTGTGGATAACGGTCATGATGATAAGGTTGGTTAGGCTTATGGGTCAGTAGTTCCCAAAGCCAGATGATGGATGTGTAGGCATGTTCAACTGTGAATACAGTTCTAGTTCTGCATGTTACCAGACTGACATGTGTTGCATATCACACATTTGATATTAATTTATGTAGTGTACTTGATATATGTGTGGCAAAAGTACACTGACACCAGGGTTACAGAGCATGGGGGAGGCAACAAATTACTGCATGGTAAATAAGTGACATGTTGTTAGATAGGGCATTCAGTCTGTTATGTTTCCACATGTAGTTTCATAGCATAAAGAGTAAATGGACAGTAAACAGCAGTAATACATGCTAAGCTAATATAGACTTTACATATTGCAGCAGCGAGCAGTGGATTTGCACAATGGTTGGCAAAGTGTTTGTGCATGTGAGATGCACATTTCTATTACTTTCCCTGTTTGCATGTAGTTAAGCAATGTACAAATGTGAGGCACATTGCTAAAAGTCCGAGAGTCAGAACTGAGTTTATGAAACACACCTGCTGCTTAGCTGAATCTGTGGTAGTGGGTATAAATGAATTAAGACAAACAACGTTCTCAGTAGAAAAAACACTTTAATGTGAGGAGCAAAGCTTTCGGATAAAATCCTTTATCAATACTGAAAATACAAATGCAAATGCAGAGTATATATAGGTCTAAAAAAGTCATATGACCGGCAGCCAAGAAGTCACATGACCCAATCATTAAAAGAAAACATGTAGAAATAAATAAATATGCAAAGCTAAAAAATGCAACAGCATAATGCATACATGAAAACAAAAAACATTTAAAAAAAGGAAGAATGTATATTTTTAAAATTTTTTTTCTCTTTATGTATATGATTGTACATGTGATTTTTAGGTTAAAACTTTGCTTTTTTTAAAAATATACATTCTTCCTTTTTTTAAAAATATACATTCTTCCTTTTTTAAATGTTTTTTGTTTTCATGTTTGTTTTCATGTATGCATTATGCTGTTGCATTTTTTAGCTTTGCATATTTATTTATTTCTACATGTTTTCTTTTAATGATTGGGTCATGTGACTTCTTGGCTGCCGGTCATATGACTTTTTTAGACCTATATATACTCTGCATTTGCATTTGTATTTTCAGTATTGATAAAGGATTTTATCCGAAAGCTTTGCTCCTCACATTAAAGTGGTTTTTCTACTGAGAACGTTGTTTGTCTTGCTGGACCTCTTAGCATTTGTGTATAAATGAATTAACCCATTTATTTTTGAGCCCAGATAATACTGGGTTTGAAGCCAAGTGCATCTAATACTTTTAAATAAACACCGATAATGCAATGACATGAATTCCAGTATTGTCTATGTTTTGCTGTTTATTGGTATAGCACATCAGGTTTAAGAGGCATTGAGCGGAGGTAAATGCAACATTCTAAAGCCTCTCACCATTGCTTGGTGTTGGTGAATGATGCCAAACTCTGTGCAAATATACAGGCCAAAAATTGAATGGATCCATTACTTATTCTGGTACTTATGTGTATTGTGTGTGATTCTATTTTTACCAGATTATACGTATTAAAATGGGGTAGATAAGAAAATGGTGAAATGGGGAACAAGCAGGGAGAAGAACCAAGAGAAAGCAATACAGGAATGTGCAGGAGGGAGGTAAGAAAGAACCATAGCTATCCATTTCTTAATATGTGCAGAATATTAGCTGAATTTAGACTGTCACCTCCTCAGAGAGGGGTGACATCAATGTAATCATGTCATATAGCCAATTGGATTGAATCAAGTGTGGTGGTTCAAATGACAAATTCACCACCCTAACAGGTACAGGCAAGAAGAATCTGAGGGTATTGCTACTCAGTACTAAAAGACTAAACCTCAAAATGCACTCTCTTGAGGCACTCCTTAAAATGGAGAACATCAACATCTGTGCAGTGGCAGAGACCTGGTTGAAGGCTTCAGAGAGTACCCCTGCATTACCAGGCTATAATTCATACCACACCTTTTGGCCACCTAACCTGGACTGAAACACTAAAGGCAGAGGCGTGTCCATATTCATTAAGGATATCCACACCTCCAGGCTAGTTGCTCAGCATAATGCATCTGAGATTATCCAAGTGCAACTAACTTTGGGCAAGACCGTAATCCAAATTTTACCAACTCTTGTGCTCAACGTTTTCTGGAATTCATAAATTCCAATGCCATGGATGAACTTATCCACACCCCCAACAGGGGCAGCAATATCCTAGACCTGGTTATTGCCATCATGGGCAACCGGTGCTCCACACCAGAGGTCAATTCCTCATTGCTCAGATCCGACCATAAGCTAATCACCCTAGACATCCACATCCCTCCCCCACCCTGCATTAGGGAAACCACAGTAAAAAATTTCTCCAAAGCCAACTTCACGCTTCTTAAGACAGAAGTGGCAAACTTCAATACACCCATGCTGACAGACAATAGAGGTATGACTGCTGAATCATACACAAATGCACTTTATAAGCACTTACACGAGTGCATGCATCGTGCAATCCCTAACAGAAGCAAGATGCTATCCTCCAAAAAAAGGAAGCCAATTTGGTGGTGCCATAAGCAAACTCTACAACAGAAGAAAGAAACTGTTGCAAAAAAAGAGTAAAATCCCATGATTGGAGAAACTCCCTGGTCAGCTTCAGTAAGAAGCTGAGATCCCTCATAAAATTCTCCAAAGCTAGTTATGAAAACAAAATCGCCACTGACTTTAAAGACCATCACAAAGCATTCTATAGCTATGTCAAGAATCTCAATGGCAACACTCTGATCTGCTCTGAGTTACAGGACAATGGCACTAAATATACAGAACCACCGGATATTGCCAACATCCTGGCAGATAGGTTCAGTGCTAACTTTACCCCTCTGTCATCCCCTAAAGGGCCCATCTCTATACCAGAAGAATGCAAAGTTCCTGTAATCATGGCTGCACAGGTAAAAAACACACTATCCAAAGCCAAGAACACAGCATCTATGGGACCTGACGACATCCCAGGCTGTGTTCTACATGAACTACAGAACGGACTGGCACCCCACCTAAGTACCATGTTCCATCATAGCCTCACCTCAGGTTATGTGCCCACTGAATGGCACAAAGCGACAGTTATCCCACTCCACAAAGGGGGAACCACCACAGACCCCGGAAACTACCACCCCATTAGCCTAACGAGCCTGGTCTGCAAGGCTATGGAGTGTATCATCATGGAACTTATAAACAATGACATTGGTAATCTCCAAACTCAGGACCCCACCCAGTTCAGGTTTGTAAAAGGCAGATCATGTCTCCTAAACCTGATGGACTTCTTTGAAGCAGTCACCATAGCCGTAGATGAGGTTAAGGTGGTTCACACAGCTTATCTAGATCTCGCCAAGGCTTTTGACACCATCCCCCACTCTGGAATTATAGATAAACTCACTAAACTAGGTATAAATCCCTATGTCACAAGATGGGTTGCCAACTGGCTCACTGACAGAACCCACACTGTGAAAGTAGCAGACTCCAAATCCAGCTTCAGACCAGTGACAAGTGGAGTACCACAGGGTTCAGTCCTGGGTCCTCTCCTGTTTGGTATCTACTTCTCTGAAGTACAGACCAACACAGAAGGTATTTGGCTAACGAAGTTCACAGATGACTGCAAACTAGGAGCCATAATCAAAACTCCAAAAGATGTGGACATCCTACAAAAGGGCCTTGCTGAGACAGATGCCTGGTGTCAAAGCCATGGCCTCAAGCTCAATGCCAAAAAGTGCATTGTCATTCCTTTTGGTAAAAACTCAGTACCCATGAACTACCACATAGGTGGTAGTCTACTTAACACCGAAAGTGTGATAAGAGACCTTGGGACACAGGTGGACAGTAGTCTCTCCTTTGATAATCACATCGCCACAGTAGTCAGGAAATCCTTCTATGTGGCACACCTCATCACAAAAGGTTTCTCATCCAGGAAAAAAGAGGTCATTGTTCCCCTCTACTCGTCACTCATTAGACCCATTATAGAGTACAATGCCCCTTTTGGTATGTACCTCACAAGACATCTACAACAACTGGAAAGGCCACAGAAATACCTCACAAAGAGGATTACTGGCCTCAAAGAGATGCCTTATGCAGACCGTCTCAAAAAACTGCAGCTTTACTCTGTTGCATATCGCCTACTCAGAGGCGATCTCTGCCTAACACACAAAGCTATGTCAAACCCAGAGCTTTTAGACATGCTCCACTTAAAGAAATCCCAATCCCTCTGAGCTACACGCTCTAGGGACCTAAACCTCATCACCACAATAAACAGAACATGCTGGAGGGATAGATTCCTGTCCCAGAGACTTCCCATACTCTGGAACAAACTACCTATCTATATCAAACAAAGCTCCTCATTAGCACTCTTCGAAAAATCTTGATGATTGGATGGGAGATAGGAAATTCACCCCGGGGATCACTTCTGTGTCTCTGCTTGACAGTGGCACAGGAAAATAATTTTCTTGGGTGTCAAAAGCCAGGGTACCTTTGGCTAGGCTTATATAGGCCATAGGGCCAATAGCCTAGTACCTACCTATGAACCTATGTGCAAAATGAAGAGCTATGTATGTGAAGATATTTTTTTTTTGTGTGGGACAGGTGCCCTTTTTTAATTCAGTAAGAGAGGACTGCTGGGTATGGGATGTAGGTATTTTTGGGTCAGGTAAGTTGGGTAGGTGAGGAAGCAAATGCAAACAAACAAGACAAACAAGACAAGAGACAGGGATGGTGAGGGACACAAAATGCTGGAGGACACCATCCTTGGGGTGAGGGAGGAGACATCACAAGCTCATGCCAGTCAGACATGGAGACAGTGAGAATCAAGTCCTCACCCACTGGACTGTCATCATTGTCCCCTTACTCCAATGACAGCTGGAGTACTTGATGGCTTCTCCTCCTACATACCATGAGGGTGAGCAGCCTCTCCATCTGGTGTAGGCATACACTAATGGTGCGGTGCATGACCCAATGCACCAATCCTAGCATCTCACAGCAGGTGATGAAATCCCCACCCCTGTCACTGCTCCCAGACGGTACCTCTGCACCAGCTGCCAGGGTAGTACTACCCTACCTGAGGGCACAAGTTGTGCAGGGGCAATGCTGCCAGGTTTGGTCCCTGATGTGCTGGGCATTGTTGCTCGAGCCAGCGGAGCAGGGGCCAGCAGATCCACTAGGGTTGGTCAACTTTGCTGTGCTGTGTAACATTTAGTGATGTGGTACACTTGGAAGACATAGAGATATTTTGAATAAACATAATAGAAAATAAAAAAAAGAGAAATAAGGGTCGATGTGAGAGAGAAAAAAGTGATAAAATTAATACCATCACATGTGACATACAATGCATTCACACAATTATACAACCATTTTATCTGAAGTATTATATTAAGTATACGTCCTAACAAGTACACACTATACCTACAAACTGCTGAAAGTAATCCTTGAAATGTGCATATATTGCACATATGAGTGTTACATTTATACAGATTACTGTTAATAGCATGTCATTTATGCCACTTGTATAGTCTTTAATTTAATGTAAACATTATTAAAGAAATACGGTACTGTATAGTTGCAACTCATGGTATTTGAATGCAGAACCTCTGAGAACAGTCTTATATTTGACTCCTAAAGCTGGTTTGTGCTACAGACTACTTGCTTTTACAGTTGGGATATGCATGCTCAATTTGCTACAACTGCATAAAAAAACTAAAATCTATCTTTAACTTTTAAAGCTACAATAATACTTCTCTTCTGCTGCATACATTATCACCTGCTTACCTCCATCTCTCCATTCGAGTAGCATGAGCATATCAGTTGAACTCTATGTTGGCATTAGCTAGGGAGAGAAGAGAAGAGCATTGTGCATACCAGTCTTGCCTATATTTAGCTTTCTAAGTATTACAAATACTCTCTTATTGTCATACTTATACAGCTGTGGGATGTCCGCAGTCTCAAATTCAGTCAACCAATGGTTGAGCGTATCCCTTTTGTGACTGTGTAGGTCATTAAAATGATGTCTACACTTTCCTCCAGTGCATGGGATGCCAGTAGCACTGGATACAGCCTAAACCAAACTACTTCATGCCTCAGACTTGTACTGGAAACCAGAATAATCCCCCTGCAGAAGCCTTTGGCTGTGGTGTTTTACTAGGAGTCCAGTAAATATCCTGGACTTGTGAATACCCCATCTCTGTACCCTAAACTGGGCAGCTTTCCCACCTAACTCCAAACATGTCTAACATCCAACCTAGAGCAATGGATAATGATGCTTTTGTGCCAATTCCAGTTATCGTGTTTACTGGTAGTGTACAAATCTGAGCAATGATGCTAACTGTGTTTGTGCAAAGCTAAGTGTAGCACAGCAATTCCAAGCAGGGATGACATAAATATTTGAAATAGTCTGACATTTCACCTTAGTTTGAGGGGTGCTTGGTGATGTAGCTTGGAAATATATATTGAAAACTGGAAGGTAACTGTTAGGTGAGGTGGGTTTGCAGACATGCAGTGGGGGCATAAATGTCATGACCTGACACATTTGTTTTTGGCTTTATGCAATGAATAAAATAGATTTTTAAAGTGTAGGATTCAAACCTAGGAATAAGGGACAAAATATGTTCTTCCACATCATTGATTTTCCATCTTAGCCACAGAAGAAGTGCTGCTCAGACTTAGTCAGGAATCATTCATAAATACAGCTGATAGTGCGAGGAGGTACACATGTATGTGTGTGACCTGACAAGGTTATTGGATATAGATCCAGTTGTGTATGTGTCTTATTTAATTGTGAAGGCAATCCAAGTCCAGATACCAGAATTATACTTATAGAAATTTAGTAGAAAGCATACCCTTAGTCATACATCTGAAAACACACTAAGGGTGTCTTATCCCTCATACATATAATTCATATCAGCTCCACTATCTAAAGTGTTATAAGTGAGAGTGAATTTAATGAGAAATGGAACAACAGTAAAATGTCTGAAATGTCCTGTATTAGAAACCAGGACCATGTGCATGGCAGTCCTACACTTATAACTGTTGCCATAAGAATGTTGAAATAACACTTGTCTATTTTACAGTTCATTGCTATAAACTGCACTGTGAAAACAGTAAAAATATGTTGTACATCCAGTAGTAGAACCCAGGACCTTCTTTACTCCAGCCCTACACTTATACCTGCTGCCATGTGACTACTGACATGACATTTCCCTAAATTTCTACTCATTAATGAGTTCTCTGTTAACTGCCATGCAATGCAGCTTAGTGTGTTTGCACAGTGCCCAACAGAATTAATTTAATGCATCTGTTTTCAGTTATTGGCTGTCTGCATCCTGTCTGCAGGTGTTCAATTATTGCAGCCATTGGAGAACCCTTTCAACTGTTGCGCAAAGCTGCTTAGCATGTTACGCAATGGAAAGCAAGCATTGCATCAATGTATTCTTTTTGACGTTTCCACTTTTACAGGTACCCTGTCTGCAAGTGTTCTGTCTGCTGCCTGTGTGGGCCAGTAGTTTTGGTTTGCACACTGCTAAGCATCACACAAATGAGATAAGCACAGCCAAACCTGACATTTATTTGTTCATTTCCCTTGTTTGCACTAAGCCATGCACTGCACAAACACTGGCCCCACAAAATAAATAAAGGAATAAAAGAGAAAAGTAGTTGAAATTCAGAAAAGCAATTTATGATATAAACACTACAAAATGTTTTTTAGCACAAATTAAATATTTCTACATAGTTCTGGATTTGAGCTCTCATGCCAATGAGATTTCAGAACACAATAAGAGTGCCTCATCCATATTTGCCACACATACAGCTTTGCAGCAGGGAACTGAAGTAATTCTGTATGAAACCAACTGCAACATCACCCACAGTCCTAAGAAACCACATAGTTATTTGTGCATGTATAAATTTCAGATATAGTGCACTGAGTGATCACTACAACCATTTATGACTATTACTTGTAAAAATGCAGCACTGTCTTACCTATCTGTGTTTGTTGCTCATTCTTGTCTTATCTGACCAATAATCTGAGACACACAGTCTGTGTTGCCTTCTACATCCTTGTCCTTAAAATGTGTGACGATATTAAATGTCAATAATGTACAGTTGTCAAAAAATGAAGGGGAAGCTGTATGTTAATGAACAGAACCTGTGAATTGTGTGCTGCTTATTTACATTTCCAGCCTTGATAAAATTACTTATATACACTTTATAAGTCTAACCTGACACACCCACTGGGGTGGGGCAGTCTGCATTGCTGTCATGTTTTCCTTTTCTATAACAGTAATCATTCACAGTTGCAAGCTATTAGCAACAAATACTAAGGAAGTGCCTACACTATGTTTACATGTGCTACACAGAGTCAGGCATTTGGGATTCAGCAAGTCTAATGAGGTCACAGCTCATTTGCATCTTTACCATGCTAGCACCCCTGAATGTACACCATAAAAAGGCAATCGTGTAGCTAGGGAACCTGAAGGTGAGACTTGTTTATTATGCGCAGAACACAGAAGAGTCTATCACTTTGGGACAGATCTGCACAGAAGACTACTGAACTTGAGAGTATGCTTGCATTTTTCAGTTGTATACTGCAGATGCTGAAATGTCATTTAAGAAAATCAGTTTCATATTTATATAATATATTAATTAGCAAATGCTACTGTTATCTCTATCTATTGCTTAGAAGTGTACTGATGGCATGGGCATGTTTGTCAGGGCATTTCATAGGTATACATAATTGACAATAGCTTAAAATGGAATGTTCTGTATTAAATCTGTACACGTGTTTCAGGAACAGTTCATTTGATAGCACTTTTAGCATTTCACATGGCTTGTTAGCAAAATGTATTATTTGCCTATTATTTTGGGGGTGGGGGAGCAAAGCTGCATTTCTGTTTTGGTACAAACAAGAATATGTTGCTATTGTTACTCTCCCTTGTTTTGCATCCAGCCTTGCTTTGACTGCTAATGTAATATGTTGCAACCACACAAGTCCTGTTCATATTTCAAATATTTAGAGTTTCTCCAATAGGTAATACTGAAATGCTACCTTTTATATGAGAACAGGTTTTTTTAGTTATGTGATACTTACACTTATTATGCTTCAGTTGTGTTTTAGGACACCTAGAACTATGCCACACAGGCATCTCAATCCCTGAAAACCACCCTTCAGTGACCCTGAGAATCAGGTCATTGTGGAAGCTTTTTGGTGACATGGTGCCTTTATGTTTGAGAGGGGACTTGGAGATATATCAGGCAGAATGCAATTTGGGCAGCAGATAGTTGCAGATGTGAATGCAGTAGGCAGCCACAGTAGGATATATGGTCAGGTGCACCATAGGGCCACTGACATGATCTCATCTGCACAGAGGATGTTAGCGGCAGTGGCCCATGATTGGATGGGCACCAGGGGGCCTGCTACAGAGCTACCACTAACAGCAAATGATGAGTTCCTGTCCACTGTCAGGGATCCAGGCAGCTCCCTGAAAAGTGCAGAACAGCATGTCCTTGACATTAGTGGCACTGTTTTAGGGGCAACAAGTATGTCCCAGAAGGAGCTTCCAGGTACGCTTATGTATCTCAGTTGTTAAATACTGTTGCACAGTAAAACAATTTAAATCAATGCGTAAGTTCTGTTTCACAATTTGTTTTTGGGGGGGATTGAAGATTGCTACAGTTAACAACACATTCTGATTGATTACACATGGGGCTTAGGTTGAGCTTGTCCCCAAGTTCTTGTTGAAAGTATAGTTAATGGACATGTGAAGGCTAAAACGTTTTATCCCCTGTGTTACTAACTGTGAAGATGTTGTCCTTACTTTTTGCTTAACTTTTTCCAGGACCATCTTGCATAGGGAGCATACTATTATCTGCACATGGTAAGCCAAACATTTTTATTATTTATTTATTTACTTAACATTTGCTTACTGGGAACGTCTGACCAGGACAGAGCCCATTTTCAGCAGAGGCCTGGGGAGAAATGCTCCAGACGCGTGTCTTTGAAATGTGGGAGGAAACCGGAACACTTGGAGGAAATCAAAGTGAATGTAGGGAGAACATGCACACTCCACACAGAAGACACCCCCAGCCAAGAATCAAACCAGAGAACCTCTTGCTGTGAAGCGACAATGATAACCGCTGCACCACTTCACCGCCCAGTGCCATTTATGTCATTACTGATAAGCAGTTCAAATAAATATTTAGTTTGTGATGTTGGTGTCAGGAATGTTCTGTGTATTGCTGTACTGTCTGTAATAGTGGCACCAATGTTAGTTTGTTAGCATATATTGGACTATAGTAGTGTAGGTATTCATTTTTTCCTGTGTTTGTTGCTTATTATCACTGGTGTTCCTGACAGTAGAAGTGTGGGACTTCTACCACCTGATGTCAGAGTATCAGTAGACTCTGATGATGATGGTGGCCAAACAGAGGCACAATATGGGTGCAGAGGTTGACTATGACCCTCAGGTTGACATACATCCATTCCCTGTAATTCCACTGGACACAACCAGTAAACCTACACCTACCCATTCCATTAAACACTCGGATATTGTACAGGTGGAACGTGAGACAATCAATCAGAGAAGTGTGGTTACTGCAGCTTCAATGCTTGTTGACTCCGGTCATGACCAAAGCGTGGATGAGGTACCACTCAGGAGGGTTGTTAGTGGTCCTCTGAGGAGGCCAGCTGTCCATCTTCCACCTGATCCAGGTGTCTCTTCCCGTGTCAATCAGCATATATTTAGGGCTGTCATGGAGGCACAGGCAAGTTCCCATAGGTCCTCCAGAGAAATACTTAAAGTTTTAGATGTGGTACAGGCTGACATGCATGACTGCATCCACCATGTTGCCAATTCAATGGATCGGATGAATGACACATTGGAACGGGCAGTGTCTATGAAGCAACATCTGTCGGGGGGGGGGTCGGCATCTTCGTGGGCATAAGTCATCCATACCATCTGCTGTTAGCCAACTGGCCATGCCTGATCATGCTCCCATAGTGGCAGTACTTCCACTGCTCTGTCAGTGGTTGAGGTGCTCCCACTGAAACATGGCAGGCTATGGGGTCGTGATCTTGGGCATCCTCATGAGGGGATCTTGTCCAGCAGACATCAGTCACATTCAGGTAGCAGCAGTGCATCTAACTGTGGCATGGATGTGCCAGGGCTACTCCTGGCAGAGCCAGTTCTCAGGGTTGGGTGCAAAAACAATGAATAGCCACCTCTACCATGCATGGCTCACATCTGTCTGACATACCAAGATGTAGAGCTAGCACAGAGCTTGGTTGTGTTCATACTGACACTAACACCAATTTCACTTGAAGGACCCATACAGACACACACACACACACACACACACACACACACACACACACACACACACACACACACACACACACACACACACACACACACACAACAGTTACATGGTTCAGCTGTGAAGCTTAAAACTCATGTTGTCTCACTGGCCATTTGTTACTTTATCTGAATGTCTGCCTGCTTCCCTTTCTTACTCACACATACTCACTGAACTTTTGTGTCAGCCTAGGGTTCCTGCTCCCCAACACAACACCCTGTGGAAGTGATGATAACTGTGCCATATCCCTGTTTTCTATTCTTTGCATTCAGTGTCTGATGCTCAGGGTGCCTAGCTCACTTAATCCTTAGTATATCTGCATTTGTGATGTTGAATTAGTAATTGTATCTTTGACTTATGTCGATCTCAGAAAGTTAGACAGTTTATAACATCACACTTTTTTTGAAGCAGTATTGTTAATGATCTTGTGAGGGTTGTGAAGTCTGAAACTGTAATGTGTATCATTGCTTTCTAACTTCTCTCTTTAATGAATTTTCCAGTACAGATGTATGGTGCTAAACTGAGGGCATGTAGAGACCATCACTACATTTGAGAGGTATGAGTGTGTGAATCTTTGATGACTGAGGACTACTACTTAATAATGGACACATATAAACCAAATAAGTCTCTATTGTCACATGGGAAGGTCATTTCTGTACAAATCACCCACATTTTACTTGCTTACACTAACAAGTAGCAACATACAAGGATATGCCATTCATTCATAGGATTACACAATACACTCCAGGTTCAACACTTACCTTGTAAATCCAGCAGTTGCAACAGTTTTAGCTCAGGGCTGATTCTGTCTGATGCAAAGAGTACACAGACAATACATGGGGAGGTAAAAGTTGTGAGAGTTGCCTGGCATCAAGTGTTACTATATGTATGTGTGTAGGGGGAAAATTTTAGCCTCTCAGGTGGAAAGTGAGTGTGCTATGGGTTGTCTCTTAGCCAATGCAAGGACATATTGAGCATGCCTATTTTTGCCTACACCCACAACAGCTGCTGGTTCCCCCACTGACTCCTCACCTGTGTGTGGTTCTGGTGACCGTGCCATTAGTGGTGGGATATGTGACCCTTCCCTTGTTGATCCTGCTGCAGCTGTTTTCCCAGGATGATGTTGTGTAGCATGGCACATACTGTGACTATTTCAGTATATGTCCATGCATTGTACTGCAGGGCTCCCCCAGATGTATCTAGGCACCAGAACCATGACTTCAGCAGCCCAAACACATGCTGTATGATATTTTGGGTTTGAGCGTGTGCCTCATTATAGCATTCTTCAGCAGGTCTGTGCATTTCTGATGGGCATCATCAGGCACGGTTCTAGTATATAACCTGCACCCACCCCCCAAGGAAATAACCCTGTGAGATATCCCCAGTGAACATCTGATACAGTTGGGAAGTATGCCAGATATGTGAGTCATGGTAACACACTGGGTTGCCAGTATACATTTTCAGGATGATTCCCTTGGCATTACACATGACATGGGAGTTAATAGAGCAGAAGCCCTTTCTATTTATGTAGAGCCTTTCCTGTTCCCTGGATGGTGCCTTAATTTCTACATGTGTGCAATCTATAATGCCCAGCACTTCAGGGTAATGTGCTACACGGTAGAACTTGTGCATGTTTCTGGCCTGTCCTTAGCAGTACAGGGAAAATATATGTGGTCACAGGCATGTTGGAGCATAACATTCAGGAAATGATGGAGGATGCCTATGACACCCCCAGCATGTCCCCTGTTGATCTGTGAAATGTACCTTTAGCTAAAATTCTAAGTGCTACACATACATTTCTCTCCACTGGGATGAGTTCCCCTTAGTTTTCCCTAGCTCTGAATTGAAGCTGACAGAGGTTGTGGAGTTCTTGTACTGTGTCTCTATCCACCCTGTAGCTCTTTACAATTTCCATGTCATGCAGACTGTGATACGTTAACTGGGGTCTGAAAATTCTTCTCCTTCTTGGCCGTGGTCTCTTAGCAGCAGCAGCACAGACATCAGGCTGTTGCACATACATGTGGATTAAAGCAGCAGCCCCTAACATTGTTTCTGTGTAGACGCCTTTCCATGGCTGTATTCTAGTAGGTTTTGGACTTCACAGGGAAACCAGCACTCAGTCTGCATGGTTGCTTTATAGCTTGTTGAATAGCTCCTCCATCTTGGACTGGTTGCTTAGCATACAGTTCAGCTGCTTATGCTGAAATTAGCAAGCCACTGTGTTTACCTTGTTTGCATGGCTATGTGCAGCTGTACACACTGTGTAGAGCTGCTTACTAAATCTAACACAGTGTGCTACTATGTGCATGTCCACGACGCACACAGTGTAAACAGACCATGTAGGCTTTATTGAATCTGGCTGTTAATGTATAATGTATTTAAATGGAAAAATTTTAATAGGGTTTGTTTTCTTTTCCATTAATGTATGTCTGCTTATGTCTTAAGTGATATTTTATTAAAGGTGTTTAAAAATATATAGTATTTGTTTGAAGTAGATTATAGTTCACTCTGCACATCTATAGATTTCTGCAAATAAATGAGAACTGGTGATTCTGTGTGGTATCGCAGAAGAAATAGTTTTGGGGAGTGTTAGGGGGAGTGCATAAGCAGGTCAGCCCGATTCTGTATATCTGTGGAAGCATATGAGAACAAAATAAATGCAGATGGGAACTTTCTAAGCAAGCTAACACTGAAATCATTTATAATATGAAATCCTCAATAGCAATACTCGCTTGTTTGTTAGTTTGTTTGTTTATACACATTTGATAACCAGAAATGTCCAACTGGGAGATCCCATTTGCAAAGGCATTCTGGGGAAAATGTCAGTAGAATTAAATGATATGTGTACACAGTGTTACACATTTCCAAAAGCAGGTAGCAACAGGTTACTTTACAAAAAAACAAATCTTCAAAGACAAAAAGTCCTACTACACTAAACTCCAGTCCAACCATCCCCCAAACCCTAGGTTTTTTTGGAACTCCATAAACTCGCTCCTCAACTCAGGCTCCAAAAATAACCCCTGTCCAGACCCAATTAAATTTGACCTCGAATTAACCTCACTATTCAACTCTTTCTTTATAGAGTCAATATCTGACCTAACGAAAACTTTTCCCAACAACGACCCATCTCTCCTCCATTCCACCTCATCAAAGTCCCCAAATAATTTCCCCCCTATGTTTGAGCTTAAACCTGTCTCCACTAATTACAGAGAAGGGATAAGAGGGGGTGATGTGAAGAATAGGACTGAAGCAGCTGAGCAAAGGTGGATCATTAAACTCAATGCTGACACGTTACCAGGCATAAATGAAGCAGCACGACTAAAACCATTCCTCAAAGCCAGACCACTCAGGCATTAATTCACACATATACAGCACTTTAAAATGTGTAAATAAGTGTTGATACGTGTTTTTTTTTAAAAGTTTTTTTAGAACAAAAAAATTTTAATGAGGTTGTGATAAATTAAATGTTGGATATTTTTATGGAATCTTATCTGCAAAGTGAGAGGGACACTTTAAATGCCTTAACTGCTATCGATTAATGGCTGATTGATCTTTAAGTGTGTAAAAGATGTTATTCAGTTGTTTAATGCTATCTCAGGAAGCAGTCATAGAGACTGTGAAAGCGCTTACATTTTGTTGTTTTAAGTGTTTATATTCGACCGTGGTGGACAAGGCTCTATTTATTTTTGTACTGTTACCATCCCCTCTTTCTTTCTCAAGTCTGCTGCTGATAGTATAGCTCTCCCAATTAGTATCCTAATTAATAGATCCATAAAGGAATCATATGTCCCACAACTCTGGTATTCCACCTTTATTCTTCCTCTCCACAAGGAAGGCAAAACACTAACATTTCAAACTTCTGCCCTACAGCTCTTCTCTCTCCAATCTCCAAAATCCTAGAAAAATGCATCCACCTCCAACTTATGTCTTTTCTGACTAAAAAGCAACTTTTTACCCCTTACCCAACGTGACTTCCAACCAGGACATAGCACCATAACAGCTCTACTCTCATTCTTAAAAACTGTCAATCAAGCCCGAGATTCTGGGAACTCAGAATCCACAGTGCTCCTAGATCTCTCTAAAGCATTTGATACTGTTTCCCATAAGCACCTTCTAAGTCACCTCTCAAACTTAAATCTCTCCCAAAACACTCTTTCCTAGTTCTCAAGCTATCTGTCAGATAGATCCCAAGCTGTGAAATGGAAAAAAGGCACCTCACCTTTCTTACCCACCCCTACCGGAGTTCCACAGGGGTCCATCCTTGGACCAATGCTGTTTAATATCTTTATCAATAACTTTCATTCTGCTATTCCTAATGCCAAAGTCATCCAATATGCAGATGACTCTAAACTTGTCTGGTCTGCCTCTAACCTCCCTGAACTCCTATGTAAAACTCAGACTGCCTTCTCAACTACTGAGATCTGGATGCGCCAAAATCACCTTTCTCTCAGTGCTAACAGATCTAAAATACTACTATTTACACCCTCAAAATGTTTGTCTTTTGATAAAAATTCCTTCCAAATCCTTTGCCAAAGCAACTCTCCGATTGTAGTTGTTCCCTTTGTCAAACTACTGGGTGTAACTATAGACAAACCTCAAGTTCAACATCCATATTCAGCAAAATATAAAGAAAACCCACTAAAAACTAGGTATGCTATAAAGGAACAACCACTTCCTCTCTACTTCTACCAGGCATACTCTGGCCTCCTCTTACCTCCTTCCCTCCCTTCTGTATGGCGCCCTGCTACTAACTAACCTATTCTCTTCCATCCCTTCCAAACTTGAAAGCTGTTATAACAAAATTTCTAAATTTGCCACCAAAGCCAAACATTCCTCTCATCACTGTGTTACCCTCCAACCCCTCAACTGGTTAGAATTAATAAATTACCTAGACTTCCTCCATCTCACTACAGCACATGGACTGATATTTAATCCAACCAAATGCCCCACTCTAACTAACATCCTTCCCACATAGACCCCAAACAGAGCTCTCAGATCTGAACACCAACACTTAATTACTGTCCACAAACCTGAACGTCCTGCTGGACACCTTCTCCTCTCCTTCTCCTTAGGTAAGAAATGGACCTAAACGTCCTGCTGGACAACTTCTCCTCTCCTTCTCCTTAGGTAAAAAATGGACCTAAACGTCCTGCCGGACAACTTCTCCTCTCCTTCTCCTTAGGTAAGGAATGGACCTAAACGTCCTGCTGGACAACTTCTCCTCTCCTTCTCCTTAGGTAAGAAATGGACCTAAACGTCCTGCCGGACAACTTCTCCTCTCCTTCTCCTTAGGTAAGGAATGGACCTAAACGTCCTGCTGGACAACTTCTCCTCTCCTTCTCCTTAGGTAAGAAATGGAACTAAACGTCCTGCTGGACAACTTCTCCTCTCCTTCTCCTTAGGTAAGAAATGGACCTAAACATCCTGCTGGACAACTTCTCCTCTCCTTCTCCTTAGGTAAGAAATGGACCTAAACATCCTGCTGGACAACTTCTCCTCTCCTTCTCCTTAAGTAAGAAATGGACCTAAACGTCCTGCTGGACAACTTCTCCTCTCCTTCTCCTCAGGTAAGAAATGGACCTAAACATCCTGCTGGACAACTTCTCCTCTCCTTCTCCTTAGGTAAGAAATGGACCTAAACATCCTGCTGGACAACTTCTCCTCTCCTTCTCCTTAGGTAAGAAATGGACCTAAACGTCCTGCTGGACACCTTCTCCTCTCCTTCTCCTTAGGTAAGAAATGGACCTAAACATCCTGCTGGACAACTTCTCCTCTCCTTCTCCTTAGGTAAGAAATGGACCTAAACATCCTGCTGGACAACTTCTCCTCTCCTTCTCCTCAGGTAAGGAATGGAACTAAACGTCCTGCTGGACAACTTCTCCTCTCCTTCTCCTTAGGTAAGAAATGGACCTAAACGTCCTGCTGGACAACTTCTCCTCTCCTTCTCCTCAGGTAAGAAATGGACCTAAACATCCTGCTGGACAACTTCTCCTCTCCTTCTCCTTAGGTAAGAAATGGACCTAAACGTCCTGCTGGACACCTTCTCCTCTCCTTCTCCTTAGGTAAGAAATGGACCTAAACGTCCTGCTGGACAACTTCTCCTCTCCTTCTCCTTAGGTAAGAAATGGACCTAAACATCCTGCTGGACAACTTCTCCTCTCCTTCTCCTTAGGTACGAAATGGACCTAAACGTCCTGCCGGACAACTTCTCCTCTCCTTCTCCTCAGGTAAGGAATGGAACTAAACGTCCTGCTGGACAACTTCTCCTCTCCTTCTCCTTAGGTAAGAAATGGAACTAAACGTCCTGCTGGACAACTTCTCCTCTCCTTCTCCTTAGGTAAGAAATGGACCTAAACATCCTGCTGGACAACTTCTCCTCTCCTTCTCCTTAGGTAAGAAATGGACCTAAACGTCCTGCTGGACAACTTCTCCTCTCCTTCTCCTTAGGTAAGAAATGGACCTAAACGTCCTGCTGGACACCTTCTCCTCTCCTTCTCCTTAGGTAAGAAATGGACCTAAACGTCCTGCTGGACAACTTCTCCTCTCCTTCTCCTCAGGTAAGAAATGGACCTAAACATCCTGCTGGACAACTTCTCCTCTCCTTCTCCTTAGGTAAGAAATGGACCTAAACGTCCTGCTGGACACCTTCTCCTCTCCTTCTCCTTAGGTAAGAAATGGACCTAAACGTCCTGCTGGACAACTTCTCCTCTCCTTCTCCTTAGGTAAGAAATGGACCTAAACATCCTGCTGGACAACTTCTCCTCTCCTTCTCCTTAGGTACGAAATGGACCTAAACGTCCTGCCGGACAACTTCTCCTCTCCTTCTCCTCAGGTAAGGAATGGAACTAAACGTCCTGCTGGACAACTTCTCCTCTCCTTCTCCTTAGGTAAGAAATGGAACTAAACGTCCTGCTGGACAACTTCTCCTCTCCTTCTCCTTAGGTAAGAAATGGACCTAAACATCCTGCTGGACAACTTCTCCTCTCCTTCTCCTTAGGTAAGAAATGGACCTAAACATCCTGCTGGACAACTTCTCCTCTCCTTCTCCTTAGGTAAGAAATGGACCTAAACGTCCTGCTGGACAACTTCTCCTCTCCTTCTCCTTAGGTAAGAAATGGACCTAAACATCCTGCTGGACAACTTCTCCTCTCCTTCTCCTTAGGTAAGAAATGGACCTAAACATCCTGCTGGACAAGTTCTCCTCTCCTTCTCCTTAGGTAAGAAATGGACCTAAACATCCTGCTGGACAACTTCTCCTTAGGTAAGAAATGGACCTAAACGTCCTGCTGGACACCTTCTCCTCTCCTTCTCCTTAGGTAAGAAATGGACCTAAACATCCTGCTGGACAACTTCTCCTCTCCTTCTCCTCAGGTAAGAAATGGACCTAAACATCCTGCTGGACACCTTCTCCTCTCCTTCTCCTCAGGTAAGGAATGGACCTAAACGTCCTGCTGTACAACTTCTCCTCTCCTTCTCCTTAGGTAAGAAATGGACCTAAACATCCTGCTGGACACCTTCTCCTCTCCTTCTCCTCAGGTAAGGAATGGACCTAAACGTCCTGCTGTACAACTTCTCCTCTCCTTCTCCTCAGGTAAGGAATGGACCTAAACGTCCTGCTGTACAACTTCTCCTCTCCTTCTCCTTAGGTAAGAAATGGACCTAAACATCCTGCTGGACAAGTTCTCCTCTCCTTCTCCTTAGGTAAGAAATGGACCTAAACATCCTGCTGGACAACTTCTCCTCTCCTTCTCCTTAGGTAAGGAATGGACCTAAACGTCCTGCTGGACAACTTCTCCTCTCCTTCTCCTTAGGTAAGGAATGGACCTAAACGTCCTGCTGGACAACTTCTCCTCTCCCTCTCCTGAGGTAAGAAATGGAGCTCTGTCCCTCCCACACTAAGGACAATGTCAAACACAAAGAACTTCATAACACAGCTTTACACCTTCCTCTCCTCCAAATGGAAATGTAACTGCATTCTCCCTACCTAGAACTCTTTAACAAAAGCCCCTGGGAGGGTATCCACCTGAGTTCTAACGCACCTTATAGCTGGCTATAACCTTCTATAGCTAATTCCCATACGATCTCTCACACTCTGTAAATATTGCAAATAGCTTTTGTCTTTTGACTTTAACTATGTGAATTTGTTAACATGTATCTGCACGATATTTTTCCACTATCGGCAATATTGTTTACGGTTTGTATTATTTGATATGTATTTGTACTTGTACTTTTATTTTTATTGGACTGCTATCTTTACTGTAATCTGTTTCATGGAGCTTTCTTCCCTGGGCCTCCACAAAGCAGGCTCTCTGGGCCCAGTGGACTTCCCCAGTAATCAAACTGGAAATAAATATATACATAATGAACAGATAAAACCGAAACCGACATATACTGAAAATGAAAGTTTGGAACAAATATAAAGAAAAAAATAGTACTAAATGAGTCATATAACAACAGATACATTCAGTAAAATACATTCAATATTCACTAACTCTGAGAAGCAAAGCACACAGGAGACAGTAGTAAATATCAGTAACGGTAATTACATCAGTTTCATTCATTCAAATATTATGTCCAAACATGGGCTCATGTAAGTTATTGAATAATGACCATACATAGGTTCATAGGTGTTTGTTAGGCTAATGACCACAAGGGCCTTTTTAAGCCTAGCCATGCATCCCAAATCTCTGACGTGTTCTGATAACTTTGATAAGTTTAAGCATAGGCCTGAGAGATGAACCATTTACAGGTTACCTGTTTGCATCAGAGACATAGGTGCCAAACCAGGGATGAATTTCCGGTTTCCCATCCAATTGTCCATGTTGCACTTGAATTGGATTAGGAAGAAACTCTGCTTCACATGGCTGGGGAGCCTGTTCCATAGACAGGGTAGTATCTGGGATACATACCTATCTCTCCAGTATGTCCTATTTATATCAGGCAAGGTTTAAGTCTTTAGGGTAATACTGGTACTGTTTGTTTTGTGGATATGCAGGAGGTCCATCAGAGTGGTGTCTGACAATGCCCTGTATGCCAGGCATAGATTTCCCATCAAAAGCTTGTAGGAGACAGAATACAGGGATAGGGCCGTGAGGCAGTCTGCACAGGACATATTACTTATGCCCTATATTCTTTTAGTGAGGAACCTCTGTGGACGTTATAGTTGTTGGCTTTGCCTGGTTAGGTACATACCAAAGGGGGCATTGTACTCAATGATAGGTCTGATGAATGCTGAATACAGTGGAACAATGACTTCCTTGGACTTAGATGCCATACCTTTGTTTATAAGTTGTGCAACATAGAATGAGTTCCTCACCACTGCAGACATGTGAAGATCAAAGGCTAGATTACTATCTATGTGTGTCCCTAAGTCCCTGACTACTGGGTCAACTCTAAGGGATGTGTTGTTGATATGATAGTTACCAGGGATGGATGACTTCCCAAAGGATACTATTACGCATTTCTTGGCACTTGGTTTTAGTTCATGGCTCTGACACCAGTTGTTTGTCTGTGTTTGCCCCTCCTGGAGAACATTTGTGTCAATGTGAGATTCAATGACAGCTCCTAATTTGCAATCATCTGCAAATTTAGTCAGCCAGAGACCACTGAAATTGGCCTTGACTTCTGAGAAGTAGATAGAAATGGCCTTTAAGAATAACAAATCTCTGTTGGATTCCATAGTTATGGTGACATGGTAAAATAAAATAATTTTGATTATGGATTAAAAATGATTCTAGTGTGGCAGCTAAGGATATGTGGGAAGAGATTTATCAAAAGATAATACAAAAATTGAGAAAATGGAAGCTTTGTTATATGTATATGGATAGTAAGATAAAAGCAGTTAAAATCTTTTTAGTCCCTTTAGTCTTACACACAGGTCAGGCATATTTTTATCAACCAGAGGAGGAGTTGTGGGTAGCAATTAATAAAGAGCTGAAAGACTTTATCTGGGAGGGGAAGATGGCAAGAGTCAAGTGGTATTAGATGATTCTTCCAGTAGAACAGGGTGGATTGGGATTACCCCATTTGAAGGGGTATTTCAGAGGTACACGGTTAAAACTCCTATGCATAGCACAAGCAGAAAACTATAATTCAAAGTGGAAAGGGAAGATGATGAAATGGGGGGGGGGGGCAAGAAACAAGGAGAGACTGGAATTTTGGATGCAGGCCTTTAAGGAGAATAACAATAATCATATAGAATATTATATCCATAAAGTAGCAGACAGTATTCTAAGAACTGCTTGACTTACAAAGCCATGTCTGACCCAGCTCTGTTAAAAATGCTACATCTAAAGAAATCACAATTCCTCCACACCACATGCTCCAGTGACCTCAACCTCATTACCACAATCAACATAACATGCTGAAGGGACATGTTCATAACCCAGAGACTGCCCATGCTATGAAATAGACTTCCCATACATGTCAAGCAGAGCACCTCACTGGCCCTCTTCAAGAGAAATCTTGATGAGTGGATGGAAACAGAAAATTCACTCCAGGGATCATTCCAGTGGCTTTACTTGACAGAGGCACTGGGAACTACGGCTAGGTGGCACGATGCCAGGGTAATCCTATGGGCTAGGCTTGTAAAGGCTCAAGGTCCATTAGCCTAGTACACACCTATGAACCTATGAACTAAACCAACATGGGAATGGAGAAAGGAGATTCTGCTGATAGTGATGGCTACAATTAGGGATATAGACAATAGGGAAGAGGGGCTGGAGAAAGCTGGTAAATGAGCCAAGTTACTGGGAGCAAATAACTAGAGAAGGAGAGATGATAGAATGGGAAGAAGCCAATAATTTATTTGGACTGCAGGTTAGAGACTGCCTTCCCTATCAAGGATTGATGTCAGAGTATAGGCAAAGGGAAAGAAATGGGGGGGGGGTCCTAAATGAAAGACCAGCAATGGTAGAGTTTTTAATAGAATCTAGAACATAAGCTGCCATTAAAAAAGGAATAATTAGTACAGCATATAAAACATTGCATGATAACTATAAGAATAAATCAGCAGTGGTTAGAAAGGATTGGGAAGAGAGACTAGACAAGCAATTCACAAAGAAACAATGTGAGGATATATGCATGTCTCCCAAATATGCAACAAAATCTAGAAGATTTAGGGTTTTTGCCTGGAAATAAATGTTTACATAGATATTTTTATACCCCAAGTAGAAAAAGGTAATTGGGAACATGTTTTCTGGGAGTGCGGTCAGTTGATGGGCTTTAGGGATTCCCTGCAGGAGGCACTGTCAGAGAGCTGGGTGGGCAAATTGGTCTGACGAGAGATGATTTTTCTGACCTATGATGGTAAGGCCTTGCTGTGTCTAATAATGGTGGCTGCCAGAAAAGCAATTACTAGAAAATGGAAATCAAAATCTAAACTAGCTATACTGGAAGTAGTGAATATAGTAACAGAGATAAAATAACTGGAATTGAGATTATCAGAAAAGGATAAGAGCAAACTAATTGAAAAAAATGGGAATTGTGGGAACAGTACAGAAAAGGGAGGAATGAGGTTTAAAAGGTGGCAGGACTTAAATGAGCTATGTAATATCTGAGTGAAAAAGATTGGGTAGATTATAAGCGACGTATAATGTTTGCATCTGGGAGTGTGTCATTATGGCTTGTGATGTACAAAGACATGCATCTGGAGCCTTTCTCCCCGGGCCTCCGCTGAAAATTGGCTTCGTTCCAAGTCGGACTTTCCTGGTTAACAAATGTTAAATAAATAAATAAAATGTAAAATGCTTGCAACTAGGTTTGTGTCAGTGTGGTTTGTTTTCATTAATATAAATGTATGATTGCCTGTGTAGTAAGTGATGGTTTAATAAAGATGTGTCTTTTTTTAGTAAAAGGCTTCAGTACTTAATATATTGCGGTCATATCCAGGCATGTCTAAAGGTCAGTTCCCTGTGCTTTCTCCTGTCAACCTGGTGAACTTGGGCATCCTGAGGCAATGTAGCAACTGCCACATGTATACAGACAACCCTCTCCTCTTACCTCCCAACACTATTACTTGTGAGAGATGCACATATATAGCCAAATTGGAAGCCAAGCACTCTCCAGCCAAGAATGGATTAGCCAGTCAAGAGGAGAAGGATAACACCTGCACCACACCACATTCAACACATAGCCCTCCAGAACATACACCACCACAACCCTCACATAGTAACACAAAACACATACTTACTTTCGCAGAGGCTCTCAATAAAAATCTTCCCAAACAACAGAGACCTCCGAGGCAGAAACGCAAACAACCACCACATCCCAGCACAAACCATGAGACACATAGCTCACATAAACAGTGTGCCACTCAGCCAAAGCCCATCCAATACACTAGTCATAGGTGGCTCAATAGTAAGGCACACTGATGTCCCACTCACTAGGTTGAATAAGGAGAAAGTTATGGTCAGCTGCTTGTCGGGTGCCAGGATCTGCCACATAACGCACGCACTTAGGTCACTCCACAACAGGTACAAATATGACTCTGTCATTGTCCATGTAGGTGTGAATGACCTTAGACGTACCTCCCTGGACTACATGAAAAGAGACATAGTGGAGCTCTTGGATCTTGTAGCCAAGGCAGGTATGACCTTATTCTGATTAGCACCCTACCATCACCCAGAATGATACCACAGTACAATCAGAAAATGATTGACTTCAACAATTGGCTAAGTTTCTGGTGTCATTCTAAGCGGATCCAGTATCTGTCTGTCTGGGATGACATAATTGACAGACCTCGATACTTTGTCAGAGATGGCCTGCATCTGTCACCCCAGGGATTCTGGATACTGGCCAAGGCTTATGACATCCCTATAGTGCCTTTTTTAGGCAATGTCCTAAAGGCAAAATTACCACCATAACAGCTACAAGCAAACAAAATCTGAGGGTTATGCTACTCAGTGCTAGAAGTCTAAATCTCAAAATGCACTCACTCGAGGCACTCCTTAAAATGGAGAACATCGATAACTGTGCAGTGACCGAGACCTGGTTCAAGGCTCTGGAGAGCACCCCAGCACTACCAGGCTATAATTCATACCACACCTTTCGGCCCCTAAACTTGGACCAAAGCACTAAAGGCGGTGGTGCCTCCATATTCATAAAGGATATGCACACCTCCAGACTAGTAGCCTAACATAATGCATCAGAGATACTTCAGGTACAACTAACACTTGGTAAAACTGCAATCCAGGTTGTAGCCTGTCCCAAGACTCCCACTCCACATTCCTAAACACACTGGAAGATATTAGGGTACAACCCAATACCCTTATACTGGGAGACTTTAACTACCCTTCCATTAACTGGGAAAATTATTCATGTACCAACACACTTGCTCAATGTTTTCTGGAATTCATTAATTCCAATGCCCTGGACCAACTCATTCTTACCCCCACCAGGGGTAGAAACATCCTTGACCTGGTCATTACTAACATGAGTGACAGTTGCTTTACACCAGTAATCAACTCCTCCCTGATCAGATCTGACCACAAGCTAATCTCCCTGGATATCCACATCCCCCCTCACCCCCCAAAGGAAACCACTGTAAAAAAACTTCTTCAAAGCCAATTTTGGGCTTCTAAAAGCAGAGCTAGATAACTTCACGACACCCATGCAAATGGAAAATAGGTGCATGACTGCTGAATCATACGCCAATGCACTGTATGAGCACATACACAAGTGCATGGAATGGGCCATACCAAACAGAACTAAGACTCTCTCCTCCAAAAAAAGGAAGCCAATCTGGTGGTCCCCCACCATAAACAAACTCTACAACAGAAGGAAAAAACTGTTGCAGAAATTGGTGAAGTCCCAACAAACTCCTTTGTTAGCCTCAGCAAAAAACTGAGATCCATCATCAAATCCTCTAAAGCTAGCTACGAAAACAAAATTGCTGCAGATTCTAAAGACAACCACAAGGCATTCATACAGTTATGTCAAGAATCTACATGGCAATACTCAGATCTGCTCTGAGCTACAGCAAATGGCAATACATATACAGAACCAAATGATATTGCTAACATATTGACTGACAGGTTTAGTGCGAACTTTACCCCCTAAAGGGCTTATCACAATACCCGAGGAATGCCATGTCCCTATTGTCACATCTACACAGGTAAAAACTGCACTGTCAAAAGCCAAGAATACAGCTTCCATGGGACCTGATAATATCACTGGCTATGTTCTACATGAATTACAAAGTTAACTGGCACCACACCTGAGTACCCTGTTCAATCACAGCCTAATTTTAGCCTTTGTTCCTACTGAATAGCGCACTGCTATGGTCATCCCACTCCACAAAGGGGGGGGGGCGACTACAGACCCTGGGAATTACTGCCCCATTAGCCTGACGAGTCTCATATGTAAGGCTATGGAGGGCGTCATCATGGACCTTATAAATAAGGACATAGTGAATCTCCAAACTCTGGACCCATTGCAGTATGGGTTTGTGAAACGTAGATCATGCCTGCTCAACTTGATAGACTTCTTTGAGTATGTCACCAGAGCTGTGGATGAGGGCACAGTAGTTCACACAGCCTACCTAGATCTTGCCGAGGCCTTCGACACCATTCCTCACTCAGGAATCATAGATAGACTCACTAAACTAGGCATTAACCCCTATGTAATAAGATGGGTTGCCAACTGATCGAACCCACACTGTGAAAGTAGTGGACTCCAAATCTGAATACTGACCAGTTACAAGTGGTGTCCCACAGGGATCAGTCCTAGGTCCTCTCCTGTTTGGCATCTACTTCTCTGAAGTTCAAGCCAACACAAAGGGATTCTGGCTGACCAAGTTCACAGATTACAAACTGGGAGCCATTATTGATTCTCCAACTGATGTAGACATTCTACAAAACGTCCTCACTGACACCAATGACTGGTGCCAGAACCATGGTCTTAAGCTCAATGCCAAAAAGTGCACTGTCATTCCCTTTGGGAAAAATTCAGTGCCCATGAACTACCACATAGGCAGCAGTCCACTAAACGCTGAAGGTGTGATAAGAGACCTGGGGACAAAGGTTGACAGAAACCTCTCCTTTGATAACCACATTGCACCTGTAGTCAGAAAGTCCTTCTATGTGGCACATCTCATTACAAAAGGTTTTTCATCCAGGAAGAAAGAGGTCATAATCCCTCTCTACTCATCCCTCATTAGACCTATTATAGAATACAATGCCCCATTTGTTATGTACCTCACTAGACACCTACAACAACTGGAAAGGCCACAAAAAATACCTCACTAAGAGGATCTTAGACCTTAGACACATGCCCTATATATATTTATTTATTTTTATTTGTTTATTTTACATGTGTTGACTGGGATAGTCCGACTGGATGCATGTCCATTTTCAGCGGAGGCCCGGGGAGAAAAGCTCCAAGGTAAACAGAAACATTAAAAACATGTTACAAGTATAATTTTCACAAAGAGCACATAAGCAAATATTAATAAACATGTTCCACAGGTTAGAGTTAAACCCTGGTGAAAGCCAAAGGTAAATTAAACAGTAGCTGATTAATAGATTTTACACAATCTAGAAGAGAGTTAGCCAGGCTTGATAGAATGACATAGCCAGTTTAGTGCCAGATGTTGTTTGAGTTTAGTTTTAAATTGACCTAGGGAGGAGAGTAAAGTAATATCAGCTGGAAGTGAGTTCCCGGCTCTGCCTACAGAGTTTGCAAAGAGGGAATCACCAGCTGCATTGCTAATTTTGCTTGTCTGAATTAGTAGTCTGTTAGAGGATCTAAGCAGTCGTGGATTGTGATAGGGGGTGATAAGATTTTTAAGTACAGGAGTATTATCTGGATTATAAATGATTTTATAAGCCATGATCAGTTTGTTATACTGAATTAGACTGGGTAGTTCAAGACACCCAAGCTGATTTAGATTGATGCAATGATGTGCCCTAAAAGGCAGCCTAGTGGCAAACCTGGCAATGTGGTTATAGAAGGTTGAGAGTTTGTTAAGTACAGTCCTGTTTATATTAGAGAGTATAGGGGATGCGTACAGGTGTGTTGAGAGAAGGTGAGAGCGAGCTATGGCAATTTTAGCTGGAGAGGTTAGGAAGGCTTTTGTTCTGTAAAGTGACCCTAGTTTTTTTATTGATGATTTCGATTTATTGGACAGACATTGGATATATGGACAGACTCAAAAAACTCCAGCTATACTCTGTCTCTTATCGCCTACTTAGAGGCGATCTCTGCTTGACCTACAAACCCATGTCTGACCCAGAGCTGCTAGATATGCTACACCTAAAGAAATCACAGTCTCTCTGTGCCACATGCTCCAGGGAGCTTAACCTCATTACCACAATAACAGAACATGCTGGAGGGAAGGTTCCTAACCCAGAGACTTCCCATACTCTGGAACAAACTTCCCATTTATGTCAAGCACAGCACTTCACTGGCATTCTTTAAGAGAAATCTTGATGAGTGGGTGGGCAATAGGAAATTCACCCTGGGGATCACTTTAGTGGCCTTGGTTGACAGGGGCACTGGGAACTAACTTTGGGCTGCATGATGCCATGGAATCTTCTTGGGCTAGGCTTATATAGGCTCCAGGGCCATTAGCCTAGTACACACCTATGAACTTATGAATTGAATGATTACTAGGTTATATCATATATAGCAATATATGTGAATTATAATGTTTATTATGTTAATATAGTTTGATTACTTTTATATGAATGTAAATTTGCCTATGTCACAAGTGATAATTCAATAAAGGTATTTGGAAAAAAAAATAAATCACTGATGGATGACTGATGTTCTGTAGAAGTATAGAAACATGAAAGAAGAGCCGATCACCTGTTTACTGTAAGAAATCCAAACACTATCAGTAAGTGTTTTCTTCAAACTGACATTTGTGTTTTTCCACTCACTAACTTTCAGAAAATGAAACTAGAGCAGAAAATCTTCAAAAAAGAAGGCTGATGAAAAGTTAAGTACCACGTAAAAATATAATTCTAGCATAATTATATGCAACAACAGTTACCTGGACTTCATCAAGCTGTAGTGAAATAGATGGTCTCACAGACTTCAACCACAGTAGTGTAGTCTACTTTACCAATGTGTTTGAAGTCTTTGCATTCATCTGTCTCACAGCGACAAGCACCTGAAGGAGTATGTGTTAGACAAAACAAAAATCAGAGTACATTTTCGTAACAAACGAAATAGTGATGGCAACTCCTGCAGCATGGAAAAGTCGTCACCAACAACTGTAGTCTGTAATTGTAGTAATGGTTGCGACCTCTAAAGGAAGTGAAAATGGATACGGCACTTTGAAGACACCATGGACAAAACAATTAATTAAGTTTGGAAATCTGTATAGTTTCTGCATTTGTATGAAGTAAATAAAAAAGACCAATTTCAAACCATCTAGGAGAAACATGGTGAAACCTTTATTGCGAGTGCATATTTGTGAACACAATGCTTGTGTGTGTGATACCTTTCAACTTCTTTGCACAAGAATTCTGGACAGTGCTAAAAATAATGGAGGGGGTGCAAAGGCCCAAAATTAGAGACACATTTTAAATATTACTGTTATAAATGTTGAAAGCTGCTAGTATAACAGATTTTGTATTAACATGAATTTTGAAGGCTATGAAGTCTGAAGCTCAAATGTATTATTTAGTGACTTTAGTCCTCAACGATTTGCTAGGAAACCACAAATTTTAAAAGAAACAGACCAAAAATGTGAGGCAAAAATATTGACATTCTGTGAAATCCCAGACAGATGAGTGGTACGGTTTGAGTATGAGTTTACCTCTGTGTGAGCATGTCCACGTGCATGCTTGTGTGTGCGTGTGTGCTTGTGTGTGTGTGTGTGTGTGTGTGTGTGTGTGTGTGTGTGTGTGTGTGTGTGTGTGTGTGTGTGTGGGCAGAAAAAAAATTAATGATACAGACCCCCATACACAGAGAAGCTAATAGTTTGTGACTCTACCCCCTATTCGTTTTCCATTTATGGTATATTTTTATGTAATTAATAACTAACTTTCTTCTTGCCATTGATTAATTTGTTCTGCTTACCTACTTGTACCTTTTGTGTGTGTGTGTGTGTGTGTGTGTGTGTGTGTGTGTGTGTGTGTGTGTGTGTGTGTGTGTTTATATATTCTTCATCATATATGTTGTGCAAGCTTGCTTTGCCTGGTGACTCAAGTCAAGAATACAAAATGATTTACCTGGATTAGTCTGCTCCCCCAGTTAGCAAGTAAGTAAAAGTTTCAATTTGTTTTGTTTTTCAGGCAAGAGACAAGCTTACAGAACTCGTGAAGCACCATGTTTATTCCACAGCAGCAGTAAGATCATTTATTTTATTGTTCTGTTTGACAGATACACTTCTATAATTTGATATATTTATATCACAGTCTTTTGCAGGCATTTATAAAACTAAATATCACTTATTCATAGAAAAGCTAAATACATTTTGTAACAATGTGAACAGCATTCCAGAAGGTCATTATTTCCATTTACCTTTGTGGTCTACTTACAAAACTCCAATCATAGAGCTGTGATAGTGCGCAAGCTTATAGCTTGTGATGGATAACGGATTATGTCTGATGTCTTTAAAAGTTTACCTCAACATAGTTAAGGTAGAGACAAAGTCCATTTGTCAGCTCAAACCCACATTGACAGGAAGAAATTAAGGGTTACCATTCATTAACCATCTGTATGTTGAATGCATTATTTTATTTTATTTATTTACTTACTGCATTTGTTTACTGGGAAAGTCCACTGGACCAACATGAGCCCATTTTCAGTGTGAAAAGCTCCATATAAGTAAATAAAGTTTACATTTTTAAACAAATATAAATGTAGAATTTCTTTGACAGATTCAAAGAATTAAACATAAATTTTTATGGTAGTATAGAAACAACCTCAACAAGTATTTACAGTCATATTTAGGCCATACTAGTTACATGAAGAGGGGGCAAACATTTCATATATACAATTATTAACATTTGCACAAGTGCAGTGGAGGGAAACATTTCATATATACAATTAATAATACTCACACAAATGTAGTGGAGCAACAATATTAGGTAAGGCAGTAGAACTAGTTATGTTGAATACATATTAGCCTCTAATAAGCGGGTGTGGTAAGAGGGGAGAAAGAGGAAGAAACAGATGTTATTTTTGCCATGGGCATAACCAGCAGGAAGAGAGGTATTGTCTAAGGGATTTTTTAAAGAGAGCAGGGGTTGAGATGGAGGTTATTGAGGTAGGGAGGTTATTCCAAGTTTGGAGGTAGTGAGGGAATGGAGCATTTGACCAGCTGGGAGTTGGGGGTTTTCAACCTTCAGTAGTATTTTGTTTTCTCATTTAAGGGGTCTGTTTGGATGATACATGCATATTTATTTTATTTATCCCAAACTATGACACATTATCTATTGATAGATTGGTGTAATATTTGAACTTCTTTAGCAAAACTGCATTACTTTAGACATACTTTTGACTGTCCTGCATTCACTTTTTCTAACAGAAAACTTCAAGTATAGTATCTTTCTAGCACTGTTTATAACTTGTTCTGGAACCATGACCACCTTGGAAAGACAGACCTGAACAGCAACTAGTCTGATCTTCAGTTTTGAAAAAAATGCATTCCAAATGGGGATGTAAGAACTTATTAGACACAAACACAATACACATAACTTACACAAGATCTGTGCTCTTAATGGTGGTGATGTACCGACTGGAAGGAAACTTTAAATGTCAAAGCATACAGCAGAATTTTCAAAGAGAAAAACTAGAAACGAGAAAAAGAGAGAAAGACATGTTGCCTGTTTGTGCATGTCTGTCATTAAAGCAGGTGTAATTATAATGGCTTACATTCAAAACGTGGAAACTGCAGCGGTTGACTGGCATGTGGTCGAATGGCAGTTTTCAAGTCGGCAGAATGTCGAACCAAAATGTATCGACTACACTATAGTGAACAGTCGGTGTAGTTCAAGTATTTGGGTTCGACATTGTGCAGGGAGATTGCTGTGCAGTAAGGAACAGGGAAATAGCCCATTTCCTCACTGTAGTGCGATCTCAGAGTTGGTATATGTAATGCGCAGGGGGTGTGGGGGGTGCAGGGGGCTAGTAAAATTAACGTACCATTGACTGTAGAGTGTAATGGTACATTAATGTGCATAGCAGGAGGTAACGTTGAATACATCAGACTACAGATGCCGATGTATTAATTATTGCCTTGGTTGCTGTTTCGAAATTCCGAATTCAGCATTTCAGGTTGACATTCTGAATGGTCGACCAAAGCTAATTCGGAATTTCAACAGTAAACCTATTACAATTCACTCACAAATATGTTTTCCATGTTATTGAGACATGAATGATAGAGAAGCAGTTTCTTGATCACAATTGATTAATAACATTCTATTTACATAGTCTGTTGGCCTTCAGTTAAGTTACTTAACTGTCATGACTAGGCCATATTGTAACTCCTTGTTCATATTACTGTTCACTTAGAAGTGTCAGGTGTAATAGAATATGCTAGTACTGCTGTCTCTGACAGTGTTATGGATAATGACTACCCCTATCAGTGGTGGCTTTGTAATTCATGCTGCTGTTTGTTTTCCTGCATGTTGTTGTTGTTGTTGTGTCTTTCGGCTTTTCCCGGTAAGGGGTCATCACAGCGGAACTTCGGTCCACTAATGATTGGCAGTAGATTTTTACGTGCCGAGTTGTCAGCCCTGACGCACAACCTTCAACGAAGGTACGCCCATTCAATCATGTCTCCACACAGAAGACGCTCTAGCTGAGAATCGAACAGGACGTCTTACTGTGAGGCGACAATAATCATCAGTAAAACAAACTAGAAGTCATAGCCAGTATGTTGTGAGTCTCTTTGCTAACTTCTTTAGTCGAATATGGGAGAGAATACTGGAGGAATTAAGAATTAGTATGAGCATTTGAGAATTCATGAATATTGTGGTGTGGTTCTGCTACAAAAACAGCTGCTTGCTACTCAGATTTTCTCATTTACAGCCAACTCTTCCTTTACCAATCTGAACACAAGATGAAAGAGAGATGGCATCATGCGTTATTTTGCATTGTGCCCACCAAGTTCTAGTACATACTTCAGTTTAGGAGAGCAGTTCACTAGGGTCACACCCATCTCAAAGCAACACTGCACTTCCCCACACATTACGGACTACCAAGACAAGGCCAGTGTAATCGCCCCTGTAGTCATACCTACAAGATATAGTGTAACTATTTTGTAATATGCACTGTAAGTATTTACAATGTTTTATTCCATGTATTGTCTTTCTTTGTGTGGGCTAACCTACTAGTTAGTCAGATCTAAATGAACAAACATTCATCCATTTGATTTAGACACATCTATTTTACACGCCCCTTCATCATGTGAATTGTGTGCTCTCTTAACTTTACCCACAAAAACTCACTGCCGTTGAGATTACTATTTGCTTGGCAGCAGCAACGGCACTATGGTCTTTTCACAGCAGCAACGGCACTACATGGTCTTTTCTCAGCAGCAATGGCACTACGTGGTCTTTTCTCAGCGGCAACAGCACTACGTGGTCTTTTCTCAGCGGCAACAGCACTACGTGGTCTTTTCTCTTTTTCCCTGTGTCGGTACACATATGGAGTTGGTATATGTAAGTAAGGGAGGTGGGGGTGAAGTCACCCACAAAGGGATGTAGAAGGGCTTGTTCTATGTAAAAAGTGCTTTTTAAAGAGCAGTAAGGTTCAACTGGTTGCTTTTGTCCAACTGAGCCTTCACCGACTTTTAACTTGATGACAAGGAAGGGAAACTCCAGTGTGTTAGTGATCAAATTAAGATTATGGCTTGTACTTTATTTGAAATATTTCAAACTGCTTTGCTGTACCAGCAGTGTAGTGTTAACATCGATGATATCTGTTCACATTGCATATACAGGGCTTGTGCCTGTTCTTATCTTTTATATGGGCCTTCACTGAAAATGGGCCAACATTCAGCTGGAATACATGGTCAACAAAACATAAGAAGAGCAAAACACAGAGTAGAGGAGTAAAAAAGGACAGCTATGTTACCAGAATTTGAATTTAATTAGGACCTTTGCAGCAAGTAGTATGTATCATGGGCATTTACTGGGGGATATGTTAGTTAGGAAGTTTCTAGAAGTTATGTGCATGTGGGTATGTTAGTTTGGGCATTACTTCTGCCTCTGTCTATCAGAGACACTGTGGCCAGATCCAGGGTGAATTTGCGATTTCACATCCATTGGTCAAGGTTAGGGATGGACTCTGCTTCACATGGATGGAGCCTGTTATAGAGCATGGGGATGCTCTGAGACACATATCTGTCTCACCAACATATCTTATTTATGTCACTAGTGAAATTTAAATCCTTGTATCTTGTGCTTCTGATGCTGTTTGTTTTGCAGATGTGCAATAGGCCCATCAGAGCTGGATCTGAGGATGCCTTCTATGTCAGACATAGATTGCATGTCAGTAACCTGTAGGAGATAGCCTTAAAGCCCTATCTCTATACTCTATCTGTATAAGACAGTGTGTTTATAACCTAGATTCTCCTGGTAAGGAACATTTGTGGGCATTCCAACAGTTGCATATGTTTGTTTAGGTATATGCTGAAGGGGGCATTGTACTCAATGATGTGTCTGATAAGGGCTGAGTAAAGTGGCAGTATGACTTCCTTGAACCTGGATGTCATGCCCTTACTTATAAGATGGGAGATATAGAACTACTTTTTACTATTTTAGCTACTTGTTGTTCAAAGGCCTCAAAATTACAAGGTTGTTGTTGTTGTATCTTTTGGCTTTTCCCGGTTAGGGGTCGCCACAGCGGAACCACAGGGGTCGTCCGCTAATGATTAGCAGTAGATGTTTACGTACCGACTTGCCAGGCCTGACGCACAACCTTCAACGAAGGTACGCCCATTCATGCATGTCTCCACACAGAAGATGTTTTAGCTGAGAATCGAACAGGACAACATCTTACTGTGATGCGACAACGCTACCGCAGCACCACCACCGCAGTTTTTAATTACAAGGTACCACAACAAAATAAGATAACAGAAAGGATAGTAAGTAATAATATAGATAGATAGATAAATAGATATGTGTGTCTGTGTGTGTGTGTGTGTGTGTGTGTGTGTGTGTGTGTGTGTGTGTGTGTGTGTGTGTGTGTGTGTGTGTGTGTGTGTCTGTGTGTGTGCGTGTGTGTGTGTGTGTGTGTGTGTGTGTGTGTGTGTGTGTGTGTGTGTGTGTGTGTGTGTGTGTGTGTATGTGTGTGTGTCTGTGTGTGTGTGTGCGTCTGTGCGTCTGTGTGCATCTGTGTGTGTGTGTGTGTGTGTGTGTGTCTGTGTGTGTGTGTGTGTGTGTGTGTGTGTGTGTGTGTGTGCGTGTGTGTATGTGTTCGTGTGTGTGTGTGTGTGTGTGTGCGTGTGTGTGTGTGTGCCTGTGTATGTGTGTGTAAAGAGAGAGAGAGGGAAAGGTATTTGAACCAGTTTGATGGCTGACACAGCTCCAGTGCCAAAGAAAGACAAGGCATGACATTTGAAGACCACAATTTGTCTTGAACTATTAACGCTTTCCATTAGCACCCATACTTCCTAACATAAAGTTACCCTCTGTTCTCCCAGTCAGCGCCACCTCTTCACTTGGAACAAAACATTTCCTCCCAGTATTATTTTCCTTTTCAATGGTTGCACATACTTCAGGTTTCACTCATTGTTTCCCATCCTATCCATTGTCTTCATCTTGTCATCAACTGTGTATGAATTGCATTTTCATTTTAATTTTAACTGCATCAGTTTTCTTCCTCCATGACCCTCCCCTCACAAAAAATGATATATCATGATATAGCATGGAAACTTACCACCTCTGGTATAATAGGATGAATTTTAAATAGCTCTACAGCTCACTTTTGTGATCTGTACTCCACATTTGATCTTTGCCATTCCTCTTTTACTCTCTGTAACGTGAAGCAGCTTAGTGATCATTCAACATGATCAACCCCCCTCCTATTTTTACATGGGGCTTGGAGTATTGCGTCAATTGTTGCCACCACTCTCAGTTCAGTGCCACTCTCTGGTCATTCCTAACTGCTGCAACTTTATCCAACTTTTGACTGGATATCCTCATCTTTTCTTGCCTTCTTCCCATCTCTCCCAAATCTGCTTCACCAACTCATCTTCTGCTTTCTGCACAAATGACTGAGCCACCATAAGCTATTCTCCATGATGTTCTCTGTGATTAGGAGTGCGTGGCTCTAGCTATGAGGCCATCATTTCTTTGTCTGTTCCATAGTGTGCATCCTGCTACCCATCTCAGGCACACCTCCATCACCTCAAGCTTCATTAGATGCTGTGACTTTGCTGATTAGGTTTTTGTGCCATACAGAAGTACTTGTTGCACCACTGTTTTGTACATCTTGGTCTCCAGTTTCCTTGACATTCTTCTGCCTCACACTAGCCCTAACATTTTAGCCAGTTGGTTTCATCCCATCTGATTCTAGCTTTGACCTCCTCGTTCAAATTTCCCCTGTCCTCAAGCACTAGTCTCAGATACTTGAAACTATTAACCTATTGTACCATTTTTTTCTCTCTCAGTTTTCATCTTCTTTTAATTGCCCCATATGCTACCAAGACTGCTGTCTAATCCATATTTATTTTTATCCCATGTGTTTTCAGTGTTCTGTTCCATTCCACATTTCATTTGCTGAAGTATTTGTTTACAGTCTGCTTGTGGTGCCACATCATCTACATACAGTAGTTTTGTTGATCTGTCTTCTCCAAGCACTTTTGTGATGCAGTTTTTCATCAATATGAACAACAGTGGGCTGAGAGCTGAATCCTAATCCATACGAACTCCCACTAGAAACTCCTCTGAGTGCAAACACTAAACATACTTGTGCCCTTTGGTCCTTGTACATAACCTGTGCTAAATCTACTAATATTTCTGGGACCTCAAACAATTGCAGGACTGCCAAATAATGCCTTCCTTGGATTTGTCATATGCTTTCTGCATGTGTTGCAATGCCTATTTGGACTGTTCCTCATCTCCGTCTTCTTCTTAATGACCTGTCTGACTGTAAAAATCAGGTCACTTGTACTGCACCCTGATTTGAATCTGAACTGTCATCTTCCATCTTACGTTCTACAACTCTGCATGTTTCTACATATTCATTTATCAAACCCTGTCTACAGCACTTGCCTTCAGTGTGGCAGGACTTTGATGCTGCTGCATTGCCTGCAGTTGAGAATGTCTTCTTTGTTCTTCATGTTTCTACATATTCATTTATCAAACCCTGTCTACAGCACTTGCCTTCAGTGTGGCAGGACTTTGATGCTGCTGCATTGCCAGCAGTTGAGAATGTCTTCTTTGTTCTTGACACCAGCACTAGAGCAGTTATGCTCCAGTCATCTGGGATGGGCCTTTCCTTCCATATCACAATGAGTACCCTCAGGAGCCACTTCTCCCTTAACTCACCCATCTGTAGCATATCTGCTATAACATCACCTGAGCCTGCTTCTTTCCATAACTTCATTTTCCTTAGTGTACTTTCTATTTCTTGTAGGGTGAGCTCTTCTGCCTCTTTCATTGTAGGCTGTGCATGGGAGAGTACAGCTTCTGTGGAGGTTTTTTTCATCATTCAGAAACTTCTTGAGGCACACCTTCTGGACTGGTGGACAAATTGGTGCAGGTGTCCCTTATGAATTGTATCTTTTTTGTCTTTCTCTTAATTGCCTTGCAACTTGATAAAGCATCTTTGTGCCATGCTCTGTGTCACTTTCCAATAACTGGTGAGAGGTTCTCTAATGCCTTGTTCTTTGCCATTATAAGTGTGCTCTTAGGCTCTTTGTTAGTCAGATAATATTCCTCTGTAGAGACTGAGGCATAATGGTTAAGATTTTTGCTTCCAAGTCCTATGGTCCATGATTTGATTCTGACCTGTGGTCGCTATCTATGTGAAGTGTGTATGTTCTCTTTGTTCTAAGTATCTCACACTTACAGCCATAAAGGACTGGGAATAAACAGTTGCCCTCTGTGGGTAAGAGAGAGAATGACTCTTAGCAGCCACAGGGGAAAGGGTAAGTGTTTTACCTAGTAGCTGGGGTAAGGAGCCTGAATCACAGGGAAAAAAGGGGTTGGAAGGGTGGCATAACGGTTAAGGTGTTTGCCTTCCAAACACAAAGTGCAGGGTTTGAGTCTCATAAGGGATAACTGGCTAAGCTTAAAATGGCTCACAAGGGCAATTAGCTTAGTACTAATCTATGAACCTATAAAAAACCTCCTATGTTTCAGTCTTTCTCAGGGAATTTCACAGGAAAAGAAAAGAAAATCTAAAAATGTTTCTATTTCCATGGACATGTAAGATTTGCTAAGGAGTCAACTTCTGCTCCAATTTTCTCTTGTGAAGAAAAGGAAAAATGTTTCCTCACTTTCTAACTCTGAAAATCAATCAGAAGATCAGAATTTGGAGAGTGAATGCTGTGTTTCAGGATATTCTTCCCAACCTGAAGTTTCTTCTTCTGAGGAAAACATTGCTTTATTTTCCCTGCAGAAGACATTTCTTTTACTGAAGCTTTATCTAAAATGAAAAGTTTTATTCAGTGGGATCAACATGAAATCCACATTGTATAATAATTTGTTACATAAATAAAATAATTTGGATATTACTCAATCAGAAACTATTCCTCCTGATTTATCTGCTTTGAAGAATGTTTTTCTCACAGTCTGCAGTTTACCTGAGAGTGAACCACCTACCCAAGGATGTCTGATAGGTTATACAGGCTATTTCAGATCCAGAAATGCTTGTTTGCTAATGCTAAAGCAGACCTTGCAGTGCTTTCCCTATCCAAAACCGCTTCTGCTAGACAAATTTCTAATGCTAAACCCTTTTCCCTTGTACAAGGATGGAAAAGTTTTTGACAAATTTGAGAAGAAAGTGTACTCCTCTGCCACTTTAATCTTCCGAATTTTAAACTGTCATGCTCATATGTTAATTATTTTACTTCTGTCTTTTCAGAACATGGAAAAGTTAACTCTTAACTTTGCTATCTGCTTCTCACATAATTAAACACGCCTTAATTATGCAACACTGCACATACTCTCTCCAGGGCTGCTGCTTTTGGATCAGTCATGAGAAGATTTGCTTGGGTAAGATCTCAACATCTTCCTGAATATGAAACTGATAGTTTAAATTCTCTCCTGGGCAAGAAAGTCCTGTTAGGCATTTCAGCAGCTGAGGGGCTTAAGATGAGAGTGGAAAATTGATATCAGGGGTAACCACAATGATTGTCTTCCTTTCTTAACCCAGATAGTATTTTTCCTTCTACTGCAGCTCATTTTGCACAGCAAAGTACTACATAGGTTAGTACTAAGCTAACTGCCCTTGCAAGACATTGTAAGCCTAGCCAATTATCCCTTGTGAAACTCAAACCCTGCACCTTGTGTTTGTAAGGCAAACACCTTAACCATTAGGCTACCCTCTTAACCAGCATGCAAGCTTTTAAAAAGCAACTGCAAGGAAGTTCTAAAAATAAAGGAAAAGCCTCTCAAAACCAAGGACAGTCCAAAAAGTCAGAATGGCTATCAGCCTTTTCTGGTCCTCCAGCAATGTTTCCCTCTCCCTCAGTCTGTATCTTCCCATGTGGCACAACATTGTTGCAGGTAAATGGATACGAAAAAACATTCAACAGGGGTACATTTGGCAATGTGATTCCCTCCCTCCCTCCTTGCCAAGTAACCCAAGTGTCTCTGTTTTCCTCCCTCTTCTAGAACAAATGTTATTTCTGGGAGTCATAGAACCAGTTCCTGCAGGCCAGAAGAACAAATGATTTTATTCAAGGAGTTTTCTGGTGTGAAAAAAAGAAAGGACTTGGAAATGTGTTAGACTTGCCATTCTTAATGTTTTTATAAAAATTCTGAAATTCAGAATGTTTCCCCTTTAGGCCTTCTTACTTCTGGATCCCTTGCTAGCTTTCCTGGTAAAGCTAGACTTAAAAGGTGATTTCCTTCCCATTCTCAATGGCAAGAACTTTCCATTTTTGTAAGATTTCCTGTATCTGGCTCAGATTATCGGTTATCTGTGTTACACTGTGGACTATCTGTGGCTCCAAGGCTATTTACAAAGTGTCTGGCTCCAGTAATTGTTTACTACAGAATCCAAAGCATTTATATTTGTCCATATTTGGATGATGGCCTTATATTTGCAGACTCTTTTTGCAGTTGCCAAGAGTCCTTAAAAAGCATTCAGAAGCTTCTACTCTCTCTGGGATTTCAGGTGAATTTATAGAAATTTCTTATTCCATCTCACAAAATTGTTTTCCTACGATATGTTTTAGACTCTCGTCTGGAAAGTGCTTTTCATCCTCAAGGCAAGATAGAAATGTTCCAAAATTTTCCCACTCTAAACCAAGCATCTGTTAGGATTTTTTTCAGGATTCTGCGTTACACAGCTTTCATGATTTTTATGATTCCACCTGCCTTCACCCATTATCTTCTCAGATCCCTATTTTGGAGTTTATAAGGAGGGAGGTTCTGTGATTGGTGAGCCAGTTTATAAGGAGGGAGGTTCTGTGATTGGTGAGCCAGTTTATAAGGAGGAAGGTTCTGTGATTGGTGGGCTAGTTTTCTTAGAATCCAGGTCGCTCCTTCTCCATGCTGCCCCCACTTCAATCTGTTACAACAGGTGCTTCAGACCTGGCATGGGGAACAAGTTCAAATGGAGTTAAAGTACAAAGTATGTGGAACAAGCAAAACAGACAAAAAAGACATATATTTCAAGGAGATGTTTTCTGAAATAAATGTTCTGAAAGCCCTAAATAATCCCTGGTCCCCAGAACCCCCTGCAAGTTTTCACAGACAACACTGCAGTGATGTGGTACATAAACAAACAATGACAATACTAGATTGTACTCCCTTTGCAGACTTGTTATGATGATGGCCTGGGAGATAGCAACTCAGCTCATTTTAAGTCTTCATATTGCATACATTCTGTCAGAGCAAAACATTGTAGCAGACAAGCTATGCAGGATCAGGACAAACCCCACGAATGGAAACTTCTCTTGGGTCTTCTAAGAATTGATGGAAACTTTACCTTGGGGTCTTCCAAGAACTGATCCAACTCTGGGAACATCTGAAGTAGATATGTTTGTCTCCTCTCAGAAGAGACCATTAACAACATTCTGTTCCAGGATTCCTTGCAAACAGACCTGGAAGATGGATGCCTTTTCATTCCTATGGACAGGGAATGCTATAGCATTCTATTCTTTTCCACCCTTTCCAGTGATATCTAGGGATCTTCAAAAGATCCAGAAGATTCCACAAAAACTGTGGTCATGACCTCCTTTTGGCCCTGGCACAGTGGTTTTCCCTTCTTATGAAACTGGCCATGGGCAATTACCACAGGCTTCCCCACAGACTAGACTTACTCACCCAAGTTAGGGCTAGTTTGATATACCCCAACCTGCCTGGGTAATAGAATCTTGATTCCTTTTAGATACATTTTATCTGAGGATTTGCAGCAGTTATTGAAGGAGGCTAAAAAACACCACAAGGAAATCTTATATGTATAAGTGGAAAATATTTTTTAGTTCATGCCATTTGAAGAAAAAGGACCACCTTAACGCCTGGCTGCCTCTAATTCTTGATTATTTGTGCGAGTTCCTTTTTATGGCAGTTTTTCTTCTATCAAGATTCATCTGTTGATTGTGTCCGCTCATCTGCCCTTGGATCTCCCTTTCTTGCCATCCACCAGTGAAACAGTTTTGAAAGGGGTTTTAAATACCTGACCACCTAGAGAACAGGCGGCCTTTCATTAGGATCTTAATTTTGTGCATCAAAGGCTCTTTTTCCATTTTAACCAGCTCATCAGGCTGAATCGAGGTTCTTAACATGGACGACTGTTTTACTTAATGCTTTGACTTCATCTAGGAGAGTATCTGTGTTACAAGCTCTTATGGTGAGTCAACCCTACCTCATTTCATATAAGGACAGTGTTTCTTTGAAAAATAACCCCTCTTTTTGTCTAAAGTCATTTAGAGTTTACCTTAAGCCAGTTTATTAATTTTCCTTTCTTTTTTTCATCCATTTTAAAATTTTTCATTCTCAGGATGTTCACAGACAGCATAGATACTAGCTAGATAAAACTCAGTCCTTCAGGAAAGCTGATTTTGTCTTCTATGAAAGAAAGCAGAAAGGACAACCAATATCAAAGCAGACTTGTTCTAGATTCTTATGTTTTTTTTTTATTCTCATCATAATAAGTAATTTCAAGACCTATTCCAGTAGGGCTTTGGCTTCTGTGATGGCTTTCTGGAAAGGGTGTGTCTTCTAGGAATATTCTATAGACAGCAGCTTGGTCCTATCTGTGCATACATTTACAAAGTACTATAAACAGAATGCCTTTTATAGGTCCAGTACTGGCTTTGCTTAGACCAGCCTCCATACCTCTCAACTTATTAGAATAAGAAATCTGGTCAAAACCATGAAAAAAGTGATACAAATAGAGACAATTTTTAAATATTGCTCTTACAAACTTAGACAGTTGATAGAATAACAGGTTTTGCATTAGTATGACTTTTCTGAAGGGTATGAAGTCTAAAACTCAAATGTCGGTCATTATTTTCTAACTTCAATCTTTAATGATTTGCCACTAACTTGCCAGAAAGCCACAATTTTATGATAAATGGATCAAAAATGTAAGGCAAAAATCTGGATATTCTGTGAAAATCTGTACAGTTGAGAGGTATGCCAGCCTCCATGAGCTCCTTGATTTTTAATTAATCCCTCCTCACTTGTTGCTTGTTTAACTACCCATACAGCTTAGGCCACTTCAGCAGTGGTCTAATGCTGAACATTTCACAGTTTGTAAGTAAACTTACTATAAAATAGCCTCCCTCTAATCCCCATGTTTTGTCGTTGTTATACTGCCACTAGAGTGCATTTCTATGTACCTTTTTGCATACAGCTTCCCTTTTTGGTTATATTTCCTAGCATTTTCCTTCACAGCTGTTGCCTTCCTTTAGTGAGAGTAGAAAGATCTTAGATTTTCATGCTCTAACTGTCTTTTCCATGGGGCTCCTCTCAAGCTCCTGACAGTCAGAGGGTGTGTTGAAGACACTCTTTAGCTTTAAAAAGCCGACCAGCAACAGTGGGATAGCACCCACACAGCTTAGGCTGCTGCAACTGTGATCTATTAGAACATATACTGTAATGGTAGGTTTACTTACTCACCTGTACTTTCTTCATCACCTTTCCTGGCCCATTACTGCCTCTCCACGGACTGCTTACAGCAACATGATATTCTTCTATTATCTAACCTTCAGTACTATGCACAATACTCTAAATGTGGCTTAACTATTTTTTTGGTGGAGCAGGAATGTTGCCATTATGACCTCCTGGCAAACAGTGCCATTAAAGGTGAGTTGGATGTTGTCAGTCAGTCTGTTGCAATGAATAATCCACAAAACACAATCTTGGCACTAAGTGCATAGAGGCAGTGCACTACTGTCCGGGGTCTGGGTCGCCAACCTCCACACCCAAATTACACTGCAAACTGTTCATTTACAGAGCCAAACCACTCTCTCCATAAACCAATGTCTCCCAGCACTCCTGTATCCACAGTAACTGCCTTTCACTCAAAGTATTATTTTCACATTCACACACATGCACATCATTTTCAGGGAAGGCTGTTGAATTCTCCAATTCCACAGAGCTTTCTTCCTGGGCCTGGTAGTACTGCCACCACTCTGAAGAATGTCAGAGACTTCACTTATTGGTATGCTCTGATTGTGCCACTCGATATCTCTTTTACAGGTAGCTGGCCGAATCAGTCTCAAAGACGTGGCTCTTACAGTGCGTTATTCCTCAGTGTAAATGGTTACCCTATTGCCAATTAAGCAACAGTGCATAAACACTGCTGTAATAAATAAATACCAGTCACAATAGCTTAGAGATAATTAAAGTAGGTTTTACTTAAATTTTAAAGAAAATAGCACAAATAATAATTGCCTGGGCAACTATAACAGAGGATTCCTGGGTGCAAAAAATAATATCCAGAGACTAATCCATACCATTTTTCAGGTCTATATCAGAATCGCAAAAGCTGTCTTTCGTGAATACATGTACATCGACACATAAATGTCGAAGAACAAGAACAGCGAAGGAAAACAACAGCAAAATTGAGAATGCCGAACGGATTTTCTTGGCCGGTAGGGTGATTGTGGAGATGAGGAAATGAATCCTTTCCCCCACTGTAATGCAGTCTCGGAGTTGGTATATTTAAGTAGGGGGTGTGTGGGGGGTGCAGGGGGCTTGCCCCCCTGCAAAAATATTTGAAAAAGTGTTTTAAGTAAGGTTTGTTAAGTTAGGTTTACCTTATCTGTATAATACTGTTACTTGCGAGAATGCATTCAGCGTTCTCATTTTCGCTGTTATTGTCCTTCGCTGTTCTTGTTCTTTGACATTTATGTGTCGATGAACATGTATTCATAAAAGACAGCTTTCGTGATTATAATATAGACCCTGTTTTTTCAACCCCCAGTCTATAAAAGAAAGAAGCTTCCTGATATTCCACTCAGTCAGAGGAAGGCAGCAGTACAAGAAATTCAAAAGCTGCTAGACAAAAGAGTCATCCAAGATGTCGCACCAGACCAAATAGGATTTGGAACTTATTCATGCTTCTTTTTAGTCCCCAAAAAGATGGGGGGGGGTCGAGACCAATTTTGGACCTAAGCAAACTTAAATCATTACATGAAAAAGTCAAAGTTTGAATGGTCACAGTACAGTCCATTCTGCCTTTCCTTCGCAATGACGACTGGATGTGGTCTATAGATATTCAGGACACCTACTATCACATCAAAAGTGACAGGCTCTCCTGATGACACTTATGCTTTCATGTGGGAGCCAGTCACTACCAATTCAGAGCCCTGCCCTTTGGACTCACCATAGAGCCCCCAGGGTATTCACCAAATGTATGCCAGTGGTGGCAGCTCACTTGAGATTTAAAGGATTCCGAGTGTTTCCATATTTATACGACTGGCTCCTCACCACCCCCTCCATACATCTCCTTCAACAATCTAGGAACTATTTGGTCCAGGTTTGTCACTCACTGGGAATAACAGTCAAGTACGCAAAATTAAACCTAACGCCAGTACAGAGCCTGGAGTTTATTGGTGCATATCTGAACATGACAATGCCAACTCATTGCATCGACACACTCAGATCTCAGGATCATCAGATTATTTCCTGCGCATCTCCTCCAGCAAGATTCATTCTTCAAGTGCTGTTGTCTGTGGCAGTGGCAATAGTTCTGCTTCCTGTAGCACAATGCTATATGCATGTTCTTTAATGGACGCTAGCTATTCAATGGTCTATTCTTCAACAACCCCTATCCTTTTCAGTCAAGCTTATGCCAATCTGCAAACATCACATCCATTGGTGGATCCAGTTGGACGACATCTGCCTAGGTCGACCCTTTATCCTACTACACCCCATTGGCAATAGTGACTATGGATGCCTCCCAAATGAGGTGGAGAGGCATCACTTGGGAAGGATGGTCCAAGGCATATGGTCCGCCTGAGATCATTTCACTTAACAATGTCCTGGAGATGAGAGCAGTCCTATTAGTGTAGCAGGCATTCCAAGATGCTCTTCCTCTAGGGCCTATTAGGATTCAGACCAACAACATGTCTGTTTTCCTAGTACATTAACAAACAAGGGGGAACCCGATCTTACTCTCTCTACAGAGAGGGCATGAGAGTGTGACAGTGGGCAATCTCCTCCAACTGCTTTCTAACCACAATGCACATTCTGGGGAAAACGAACATATTAGCTGACAAATTAAGCAGGTCCATTCTATTGCCTCATGAGTGGTCTCTCAAGCAATCAGTGGTGGAAAAGATTTTCTGTCATTGGGAGAAACCTTGTTTCAACCACTTTGTGTTCCCCACCCACCATAAGTGCAGCAGAAGTTTGCTCTGATCCTCCACACAGGGAGTCACAGAGATATGCTCTTGTCCAAGTTTGGCCATCCGGTCTCCTTTATGCTTATCCTCAACTTTTTTTGATTCCCAAATTCCTACAAAAAAAGCAACTTGGTTGAAGGGCTCAGTCATCCTCATTGCCCCCTACTGGCCTTGGCAAGTATGGTTCCCATTCCTTTGGTCTCATCTTTGTTATCCTGATGGATACTGAATCCGACTCCAGATCTCCTCTCACATCTCTCAAGGATGACTCATCCCAATATCATTGCCCTCAAAATGACTGAGTGGTTGCTCCACTTCCAGTAATTGTCAGACAGCCCAGGCTATCTTCCCCAGTATGTACCATTATATTATCCTTGCAAAAAGACTCCGCCAAGAAGGATTAAAAGAGCAAATGGAAAAGATTTTCCTTTTGGACATTGAAGAATTATGTTGACCCTTTTTCTGACCCAGTTCCTGCTGTTCTTGAGTTTTTCGATGTTTCTTTTTAAAGATGGAGCTACCTTTTCTATAATTAAACTGCAATTTACAGCCATTTTAAAATTTCATACAGGAAACAGAAAATATTCTTCAGCTTTTTTCCAAATGATGTAAATCCTTTCTAAAAGACATTTTTCTCCTTAGACCACCAATAAAGGATCCTTCACCTCCCTGGGATGTGACTAGTGCTGCAAGGTCTGACTCTAAAACCCTTTGAACCTTCAGCAAAGCATGGTCTAAGATTCCTATCATGGAAACCTGCCTTTTTAGTAGTGATAACGTCTGCAAAGAAGAATTTCTGAATGCCAGGATCTCTCATCAAAGACCCCCTATGTGTGTTTCACATAAAGACAGGGTTACTTTACAAACAAGCCCTTCTTTTTTACCTAAAGTGGTTTCTGAGTATGACATTAACCAGTTCATTCATTTACCAGTTTTCTTTCTAAAATGTATCAAGCAAAGGATAATATATGCTACATCTCTGTGATGTGCACAGACAATTACATTTTTATCTACACAGAACAAAAGAAATCAGAAAATCATATCAGCTATTTTTTCTTATCACTACAAGACTGGCTATCCAGTTTCTAAAGTTACATTAGCTAAATGGATTACAGATTGCATTTCTTGAATCTATTCTCAACAAGGCATCTCCTAAAACCTACTCAAATAGATCCATGGCAACCTCATCTGCTTTTTGGTAAAAAATCTGTATTGATGATATTTGCACAGTAGCCACATGGGCCAATACTCATATCTTTGTTTCTAATTACAAATTGGATCTAATATCTAGAAGCAGAGATGCCTTTGGCTCAGCGGTTCTCCAGAATATCCTTCCATGAGAGCCACCCAAGATTAACATAGCTGGGGACTCTGTTCCATTCAATGAGGAGGAATGAAAAAGACAGTATCAGATTTAAAAGCTATGTACTTAACCATAACTAGGCATCTGTGTTGTCCATTTTCATTCTTCCTCAACTTTCCCCCTTCCATCTCCCTTCCTAAAATTTTCTGGGGGGACCTGTTGGACTATTTATTGGAACTTATAGTTCTAGGTTTGAGCCCTGTTCTACATCTGTTCTCTTGTCTATCTAATTTATAGGTCAATGTTTAGTAGTAAGCTAACTACCCTTATGAGCCATTTTAAGCATAGCCAATTATCCCTTGTGAGACTCAAACCCTGCACCTTGGGTTTGTAAGGCAAACACCTTAGCCATTAAGCCACCCTTTATGGGTATTTTTTATGGCAACAAACTTGATCTAAAGTATTACAGATGAACTAGGGTATTATGGGTAGAGGGAGAAGTTCAAGCATTGGATCCAAAGCCTAAAGTATGAGGCCCAGTTGGATCTGAGGATTAGATCCATAACCCCATTCATTGAGGAAGACTGAAAATGGACAACACAGATGCCTAATTATAGTGAGTACATAACTTTTAATCTTTGCTTGGTTTCATTCTCCTTTCTGCTTTTTTTTAATGACTATCTCCTACTTTCTCCTTCACCTTACTCAAAAGAGTCTATGTTCTGTCATCGAATGAGAAATCCATTGAACTTAAAACATTGAATGTTTACTTCAGTGAATATTCAGTCATCAAATATTTTATATAGGGAATGGAGTTGGTTGGCCAGCATTAGGAAATGTGCCCTTTTCTCTACTGTAGTGAGATCTTGGAGTTTGTATAGATCTATCTATCTATATATATATATATATATATATATATATATATATATATATATATATATATAAGTGGGGGGGTGGGCCTGGGTGGGTTTCATATACTGTGGTGTGTATTTCTGTATGCATGTTGGTCTACTGTCTCTTTTCCCTGGGTAAAATAGATGATTGAACTTCGCTGAGGTGCACATTTGATGTTTAAGTTCAATAAACAGAGGTTCAATAGATTTGTTATTTGATGACTGAACAGACCCACAGAGCTCTACCTGTCTGTACTTCTTTTGGCACCCCCTTCCAAGCCCACTTGTCCTTCCTCCCTTACATCTCTCTACAGTGCCCAGCTAACGTCCTCCATTATCCTTCTCCTCTTGCACTATAAACATCTTGCACCAGCAGTGAATCCAACTCAGCTCAGCTGCTTGAAAGGCAGTTGCACTCACTGCTGTAATGCCGATGCTTCCTTTGAAAGGTGGTTGCACTCACTGCTGTAACGCCGATGCTTCCTTTGCAGTATCAGTCTGTATTTCCTTACCTGAAGTGCCACTCCGCTATCATCTTTAGCTCACACTATCTTCCCTCCATCTCCCCTAGTTTCCTTCAGAGCTCACATCCTACACCAATTAATGCTGCATGAGCCAAGCTATTACCTAGGCTTTGAACCCCTCGCCTGTTTCTTTTCACTATTTCCATCCACCCCACTCCATTTCCCCTTTCCTGCATTGCTTGTTTTATCCTGAACCACTCTCAGATCACTCCCTTTTTCATTTTTTTTCAGGTATGCAGCTTCTGAAAACAACTCCTCAAGGACAGCAGTTTGTTGTTGAACAAAAGTTGCTGTTGCTGGGCAGTAGCGCTATATTAGAAAAGTTGCATGCCTGCTGAAATGAAACAAATTGGAGTTATAGTCATCTTTATTTTCTGACCATATCTTAATGATTTTATGTAGATGTATAACTTTGCATGACAAATAAATTTATTTTTCTGCATAAAGAAGAACCATTTTTGACCACTTCACCTTTTGCATTGCATAATATGAGTTGAGTTGAAGAAATATTGAAATTGAATCATTTATTGTTAAGCTATATTAGGCTGTGTGGTCAGTGAATAATAATAAACAGGAAAAATATAATAAAAATAGTTATTTTCTAGATGTTTCCATTCTTTTGTCATTAATGCAGTCTGTGTTGTATTCTGAAAGTCAAATGCATCTAAATAATAAGCAGAAATCATCTATTTTCTAATAACCTGGCATATATATTATTAAAAATTGCAACATGTAGGATAAGGAAAAATATATATATTTTTTTCAATTTTATTTTCTAGGTGAGCATTATTAAAATTACTACTATGCCTAGGATGCTGACCATGGCCAATCAGATCATAACCATTAACGTGACAAACGATGTAAGTAATGCATGCTTTGGTTTAATTTACGATTACTATTAGTATTAGTAGTATTAATGGAATCTGACAACTTTAAGCTGTTCATTTCATAGAATACAATGAGAAAAGCTGTACAAATTATGTAGCAGTTTTCAGTAAAGATGCAAAAGTTGTACAAAAACTTGTTTCTTCAATAAGTGTGCAGCAAAGCCTTCAATAGTAAAACTGTCTCACACACACACACACACACACACACACACACACACACACACACACACACACACACACACACACACACACACACACACACACACACACACACACACATATGCACGCACGCACACACACACACACACACACACACACACACACACACACACACACACACACAGACACACACACACATTACCAGAGCTTAGAGCTCCTTGAAGTGTTACTTTCTGTCCAAAGCTATATTATATTATCCTGAGCTAAACATCTCTGGTTATTTAAGCCACTTTATTTTGGAGATCCATCCATACATCCATCTATAACCCCTTTTTTCATTTTTGCAATGGGGTTGGGGTGTCACCTCAACAATGACAATCATCTAGAGCCAAAGTTTACACAGCTGGGTAGCTTTGGAGATGTTGTTTTGCATTCAAAATATTGACCCAGAGGTAGGTGCAGAGCCAGGACTCCTATACTAAAAGCAGAAATGGGCATTTGTGTAAAAGGACAGTATTAGTTCAATATTTTCCAGTGTTTCCTCATTACAGGACACTGCTCTAAAGTGTGTTCATTTCATGTCACTTTTTCCTAAAAGTTCAGTGCTGCAGTACTATTCAGTAGTCTTTGATTTTTGTGTGTAGCATTTAAGACTGGTAACAGTAAAGAAACATTTCCATGGACTCCAGTTAGGAAGAGGGAGAGAGAGACCGAGAAAGAGTTTGATTTCCAGAGTTAATGACATCATGTCTACAGACTTTTCCTGCCTCTCTTTTGCAATTGCTGAATGGTCTTAAGATCAGAGGAAGATACATGATCTTCAGTTACTGGTAAGAGTAGGACCAGCTGATAGTCAATGTTTTTTTCTAATGTCAGCTGTCTGTTAAAGTGTTATTTCCTTGTGCAAAAGTATATTTGTCTGCATATGTTTCATCATGTATTGTCTTATTTCTTTAAGAAAAGAGTTTCATTATTCAGTTTTAGAATCTTGTGGCTGGTAATTTATTAAATTATATAAGGGGAATCACATTGGCATCCACCTTTTTTAAAGTGAAAGTGACAAATGATATCTGCCATAAGTTTAGTATGGTTGGCTCAGATTTGCTGAGCTAGTGGAAGTATCTTGCTGTAAAGCAAAAAGTGACAGTACCTACTCCTGCCAATCACTGGGTGTATCTGAGTGCATAGTTTTAGTGGTTATACAGATATTCCTGTAAGGTGGTACTAAAACACACTGGGCTGAAATTGAGGTGTTTGAGATCCTGGAGACCAGTGGTTATACCTTTGCTGTCCAGTGGTACAATGTGAACCTTATTTGGCTTTAGTGGTCACTTGTCAAACTCTAAATAAGTAGTATTAATTTGCCATGTGCCCTTAAGGCTGAGCACATCACTTATATTGTCAGTAGTACAGTTTATAGGACCTTGCTTGATGTATTAACTGCTGGCAGCTATGTGGAGTTTGTAAACTGGGCTTGCATAATCTGCAAAATAGTTTTGTCACAATAAGGTGTGATTAGGGACATCCAACACTCATGGATTGCTGATAGCATGTTTCTCCAACCAGTTTATTAAAAAATAAACTTGAACTTGAAAGGTCCTTGTGCAAATCTTAGTCCTTTTTGCTTTGTAAACTTGTGGAGACGTTTGGAGGAATTTGCTGATGAAGAAAAAGGGTCAAAAATAGCATCCAGCTGATAGACATAACAATGTTCAAGGCACTCCAAGCCAAGCAATATCACCTTCCCACATGGTGGATATGCAGCCTGAAGCATAATAACATGGTGCACATAGAAAATACATTTCAATTGATCATGGCAGAATTAACTAAAATCAGCCACCAGATTTCTGACATAACTCAGGAAAATGCAGCAAAGTTTCAAGTAATAGAGGACTCTCTTTCTACCATTTCCTACTACTAGGCCTACTAAAAATCGACAAACCAAGGACCAAAATGTGTCACCTAGTCTACAGCTTTAACCCTTTCAAGGCCTGGAATAGCCTACCACTAGATATAAGATCCCTTGAGCATCCCAATCAGTTCAAAACCGCTACAAAAAAATACCTTCATGAAACATGGACTTGCAACGTAATTATCTCCCGTAAACACTCCCCTATAACCTTCTACTTCTCTTCTCTCTTCCTTCCCTTCAGTAAACAAACTTACTACTTTATCTTCTCCTCTTGGTACATCACTGTACAAACATAACTAGTAAAATATTTCAGCGATGTAACTATTGCACTATTATATATATAATATGTAATTATGAATGTATCCCTCTGATGAATGTATTTCACTTGCCACAGTTTAATGTATGACACTGTAATGTAATAATGCGTGGTACTGATGAATGTAATGTGTGGCACTGTAATGCAGTAACCTGTGGTACTGATGAATGTATTTCTATATATATTTAATATGTAAAATTTCTGTTTTCTGTTGGGGCTTTTTTCCTTGCACCTTCACTGAAAATGGGCATTTGTAGCCCAGTCGGACAAACCCGGTCAACAAATATAAAATAAAAATAAATCAAAATTTCGGATCAACTTCAAGAGTTGTCCTCTTCTTAGGCTAGAATAGCAATGATATGACTGAAGCTTCCATAGAAGCACTGCGAACTAAGTGCAATGAAACTTGAAGATTGGCTATGGAGGCAAAACCTGCATTTTTCTGGCATTATACAGAAAATGTTAGAAACTAATGACTATGTCCACTTCATAAACTCTCCATATGGATTCGTTTGGCACCTCAGGATACAGCCAGTGGGTATGTAACTCAGCTTTCTACACTATCAGATGTAAGAAAAACAGTCCTTCAACCCATTCTGGTGTTCTTTGCTATGTACAAACTTAAATCAAAAATTAGGTTCCTATTCTGGCCTCCACTGAAATCTTTTTAAATTAGAATGTAACTGGATATGGTGTGACAATGATTAATGTGCAAAGAAACAAGAGTCCAGAGAAATGCTTTTCTTCCTGCCTTGCCACACATTTGCAGGTAAAAATTACACTTATCTATCCATCAATGTTCAAACTATTTTTGTGATGGTGTAGTAACATTCTTAGACTCTGAGCAGGCCAGACTTAAACTAGAATCTCTGTAGAAGCAAGCAGACTCAAACCATTTTTTTGACAGGCAGAGTACTATGCAGGCCATACTGACTGGGTGTGCTTCCATTCCTGCCAGAGACTGCACTCCTGAGCCATTCTCATTCATCAGACACAAGCCAAAAAAGTGAAATAGACTGGTTCTCTCCCCTTGTTTATTGCCTATGTGACACCCCACCACTGGCAACAGTAATGAAGCAAACTCAATCCTCACCAGTGGGGGAGGTATACTGGGAGGACAAGGTGCACAGACAGTGTTTCCAGATGCAGCTCTCTACACCAAATGCAATTTCCCTTAAGAGCACACACAGACCACAGTCAGTCCAGGGCTGGTTTCTTTCTCTTTCTCCAGACCCCAATAAGACTCACCACTGGCATAGCTATAGAGTTGAGATCTCAGCTGAGTGGCCAAACCAAGACCTCCAGGATCCTCTCTGTCCAACCAGGGCTTCGTGTCCCTCTCCAAGCAGCTGACACACACACTCTTTCAGGTTTGATTTATACACACACCTGGGAAAGGCTGGCATAGCTTTACTAGCTATGTCCCCTATTGCCCAGACCATAGGGTAGTTATCACTGTCACTAGCCAACTCCTTATTAGCTACTTTAAGGCCCTTAACAAAGGATGTCCAATTTTACTGTGTAATGTTACTATTAATACAAATGGTAGTTTGATCAAGAGCAGGGCTATTAGGAGTGGTCTGCATAGTGTCACCAAGTAAATATAAAAGTACTCTCAGAACATAAATATTTCTAGGCAGATCAGCCACAAGGAAAGCTTTAAATATATTTAATAATAAATAATAAAAGAATAAGAAAATACTCAGTACATAATTACAGTGATATCAGAGTTGAAAATCACAGGAAATATTTAAAACAACATTGCAGGATAGTCTCAAATAAATAAAGAAAAACATCTAAATTAAGCTTTGCTATATTCCTGACTGTATCAAAGAGAATTACTGTACCCTAATAACTTACTTCAGAGCAAGGCAAGTATGTGGTGAATGGTTCTTATCAGGTCCAAGACAGAATACAGAATGCTCTGTCTCTCTCAGAGAGTTCCTAAATTAATATTTCAAATATTACTGCTGGGATAGCTTACAGAATGGCCTCATTTCTTGTCATCTGACTCTATTCCAGGTAAAACCCACACTGCTGAAAGCTAGTAGTATTTAGCATCCACCTGTGAAAATACAGAGACAAGGGTTTTTCATCAGATCTGTGCAGCTGTTGGAAGTCATAAAGCAATAAAACACTTACACACCTCAAGCCTAGTAATTATTTCTCCTTCAAGACAATACAGAGAGCTCCCTAGTATAGACATCCTGCCTCTTGATGTCATAAAGTAATTTAATTTCAGATGTTTTTCTGAAGTTTGGCTGGAATGAAGTTAACCCCTGTGTTCCAGTTTCCATTGCTAAAATATATACATTTAAACAGTTACAATAGTGTACGTACATTTCTGTTCTCTTCCAGCAGGGCACACTGTGGATCCATTTTTAAGCTCAGAACTTTATAAAATATCTTTTCAACATACATGTCTGTACAATCCTAGTTTGATATATACATGACATACTGTTCTAATACATTTGTAACACAAGCATCTTACATTACGCATGTTGACATTCACAAATGACATATAAGTATTTATAAAATTTCAGGTAGCTGGGCTGGTAGTATCTCCTTTCATGACAGCCTATTTTCAAAACTGGATTAAGATATTGAATATTTGACTTTGCAATTATAAATCTGCTCTTTAACTTGACAAGTTTCAATATATACATCTTCTGATCTGCCACTACTGAATGTTATTAGGTTGGAGTGGAATTTTGTTTAGCTGTAACTGTGTTTATGTAGTTCATTTTCCTTTGCTCTGTTTGAGCCCATATACTGTCTGTAATGTGCAAATTGTTCAGCTCCATTTCTATTTGAGACTTATAGCCGCCTCCTTGGAAGTAGCTATTTACTTTTGCACAAGCCAGTATATTTCTTCATGCTGGTTCCAAGCCCGGATAAATGGGGAGGGTTGTGTCAGGAAGGGCATCTGGCATAAAACATTTGCCAAATGAGATATGCGGGAAACAATACAGATTTACATACTGAATCAGTCGAGGCCCAGGTTAACAATGACCACCACCAGTACTGTTAGCCAACAGGGTGCTGCCAGAAATCGGGCTACTCTTAGCCGAAGGAGGAGAAGGAGAAGAAGAGGGGGAAGGCATGCCCCAAATGCAGGAAGAGAGGAGAAAGTTTAGGAGTGTGATAGTGAGGGTAGGAACTTTGAATGTTGGCAGCATGACTGGTATAGGGAGAGAGCTAGCTGATATGATGGACAGAAGGAAGGTTGATATATTGTGTGTGCAAGAGACCAGGTGGAAGGGAAGTAACGCCAGGTGTATTGGAGGTGGGTTCAAATTGTTCTATCATGGTGTGGATGGGAGGAGAAATAGGGTAGACGTTATCCTGAAGGAACAGTATGTCAAGACTGTTTTGGAGGTGAAAAGAGTGTCAGATAGAGTGATGTTTATAAAGCTGGAAATTGATAGTGTAATGATGAATGCTGTTAGTGCATATGCTCCACAAGTTGGGTGTGCGATGGATGAGAAAGAAAAATTTTAGAGTGAGTTGGATGAATTGGTAATGACAGTACCCAAGTGTGGTGATCAGAGCAGATTTCAATAGGCGTGTTGGTGAAGGGAACAGAGGGGATGAAGAAGTGATGGATAGGTATGGTGTTAAGGGAAGGAATGCAGGAGGTCAGATGGTACTGGGTCTTGCAAAAGGATGGACATGGCTGTGGTGAATATGTATTTTAACAAGAGAGAGGAGCATAGGTTAATACACAAGAGTGGAAGGAGATACACACAGGTGGATTATATCCTTGTCACACAGGTGGATTATATCCTATGCAGGAGGGCCAGTTTGAAGGAGATTGGAGACTGTAAAGTGGTGACGAGGGAAAGTGTAGTTAGGCAGCATAGGATGGTGGTTTGTAGGATGACGTTAGTGATCAAGAAGAGGAGGAGGAGTGTGAGGGCAGCACCAAGGATCAAATGGTGGAAACTAAAAAAGGGTGATTGTGAGGTGGATTTCAGAGAAGAGTTAAGACAGTCACTGGGTGGCAGTGAAGAGTTACCAAACATCTGGGTAACTACAGCAGAGCTAGTAAGGGAGACTGCTAAAAAGGTGCCTGGTGTGACATCTGGACAGAGGAAGGAGAACAAGGAGACCTGGTGGTGAAATGAGGAAGTACAGGAGAGTATACAGAGAAAGAGGCTGGTGAAAAAAAAATGGGATTGTCAGAGAGATGAAGAAAGTAGACAGGAGTATAAGGTGATGAGGTGCATGGCAAAGAGAGAGGTGGCGAAGGCTAAGGATAAGGCTTATGAAGAGTTATATGAAAGGTTGGACACTAAGGAGGGAGAAAAGGACTTGTACCGATTGGGTAGACAGAGGGACCGAGCTAGGAAAGATGTGCAGCAGGTAAAGGTGATAAAGGATAATGAGGGAAATGTACTCACAAGCGAGGAGAGTGTGTTGAACAGATGGAAGGAGTACGTTGAGGGGCTGATGAATGAAGGGAATGAGAGGGAGAGAAGGCTGGATGATGTGGGGATAGTGAATCAGGAAGTACAATGTATTAGCAAGGCGGAAGTAAGGATAGCTATGAAGAGGATGAAGAATGGAAAGGCTGTTGGTCCAGATGACATACCTGTGGAAGCTTGGAGGTGTTTAGGAGAAATGGCAGTGTAATTTTTAACCAGATTGTTTAATGAAATCTTGGAAACTGAGAAGATGTCTGAGGAGTGGAGAAAAAATTGTTTTGGGACTGATTTTTAAGAATAATGGTGATGTGCAGAGCTGTAGTAACTACAGAGGGATAAAACTGATGAGTCACAGCATGAAATTATGGGAAAGAGTAGTGGAAGCTAGGTTAAGAAGGGAGGTGATGATTAGTGATCAGAAGTATGGTTTCATGCCAGGAAAGAGCACTACAGATGCAATGTTTGCTCTGAGAGTGTTGATGGAGAAATACAGAGAAGGTCAGAAGGAGTTGCATTGTGTTTTTGTGGACTTAGAGAAAGCACATGACAAGGTGCCTAGAGAGGAGTTGTGGTATTGTATGAGGAAGTTGGGAGTGGCAGAGAAGTATGTAAGAGTGGTACAGGATATGTACGAGGGTAGTGTGACAGTGGTGAGGACTGCAGTGGGAGTGACACATCCATTTAAGGTGGAGGTGGGATTACATCAAGGATCAGCTCTGAGCCCTTTGTATTTGCAGTGGTGATGGACAGGTTGACAAATGAGATCAGACAGGAGTCCCTGTGGACTATGATGTTTGCAGATGACATTGTGATATGCAGTGAGAGTAGGGATCAGGTTGAGGAGACCCTGGAGAGGTGGAGATATGCTCTAGAGAAGACAGGAATGAAGGTCAGCAGGACTAAGACAGAATATGTGTGTGTGAATGAGAGGGAGGCTAGAGGAATGGTGAGGATGCAGGGAGTACAGTTGGCAAAGGTGGCTGAGTTTAAATACTTGGGATCAACAGTTCAGAGTAATGGTGAGTGTAGGAGAGGTGAAGAAGAGAGTACAGGCAGGGTAGAGTGGGTGGAGAAGTGTGTCAGGATTGATTTGTAACAGAAAAGTAAGTCTGTACAAGTAAGACTGAAAGGAAGGTCTCCAAGAGGTTTGTGAGACCAGCTATGTTATATGAGTTGGAGACTGTGGCATTGACAAAAAGGCAGGAGTCAGAGCTGGACATGGCAGAGTTAAAACTGTTAAGATTTGCATTGGGTGTGACGAGGATGGACAGGACTAGGAATAAGTATATTAGAGGGTCATCCCAGGTTGGACGGTTTGGAGACAAAGCCAGAGAGGCGAGATTGCATTGGTTTGGACATGTGCTGAGGAGGGATGCTGGGTATATTGGAAAAAGGATGTTAAGCATGAAGCTGCCAGGTAAGAGGAAAAGAGGAAAGACCTAAGATAAGGCTTATGGATGTAGTGAGAGAGGACATGCAGGTGGTTGGTGTGCCAGAGCTAGATGCAGAAGACAGGAAGAAATGGAAACAGATGATCCGCTGTGGTGACCCCTAATAATTTGCACAGCCGAGAGAAAAAGACGATATATATATATATATATATATATATATATATATATATATATATATATATATATATATATATATATATATAAACGTTATGCAAAAGTAGGCTTTGTATTTGTTCTTTTTCATTTATTTTGTGTTCTGAATATGTACAATATGTAATTCTATGTAGTTATAGCAGTTTTTAATCTTTTCCTAGTGTGGCTGAGATACTGGGCATCTAGTGATGAGCACAGACTGCATTATTTGCTAATGAAAATGGTAGGGGAATGGTTTTCTGTGGTCTTGATTGGAGGCTACAAGTATACTTTTACTTCCCCTGCCTTTGATGGTTTTTCAGCTGATTTCATGGAACATTAATGGATGGAACTGCCATATTATATGTTCTAAGCTTTTCACTCACATAAAAGGGTTGAACCCTGCTATTGCATGTTACAGTAAGTACACACATGACATGGGGAGCATTTACGAATATTAAAGTTTGGTTATCAACATTTACGTGATATGGTATACCAGAAAGGTAGAAGGTGGAGGGTTCTGTACATTAACTTGATAGGTGACTCTTTTCACTACAATTAAAGAAGTGGCGATCTTGACAGATTTGCAGCCTGCATGAGTTGGTTGGGTCCTCTAAAGTTTAATCTCATAAATTTATATACCCTTCCAAATAAGAGTAAAGGACTTATGACTGCACATCAGAGCGAAATCCCATGAAGGGAAGACATCTCTGATCAACATTAGCAGAAAACTACATTCTCTCATAAAAACATCCAAGGCAAACTTTGAGAGAAAAATCGCTAAGGACACTAAAGATAACCACAAAGCCTTCTTCAGCTATGTTAGAAACCTTGGCGGAAACCCTCAGATATGCTCAGAGTAGATATTGCTAACATTCTGGCTGACAGGTTCAGTGCAAATTTCTCCCCTCCTTCACCCCCAAAAGAAGAAATACTTATCCCAGCTGAATGTAATCTCCCTGTCATCTCAGATGTCCAAGTGAGAACCGCCCTAAACAAAGCAAAAAACACAGCATCAATGAGACCTGACGGTATCCTGGGGTGCGTGTTACGTGAACTCCAAGAGGAGCTAAACCCACACATAAAAATGCTATTTAACCTTAGCCTTACTTCGGGATATGTACCTGAACACTGGCGTACAGCAGCAGTGGTCCCACTCCACAAGAGGGGTGCCTCTACAGACCCTGGAAACTACCGCCCCATAAGCTTAACTAGCCTGGTCTGCAAAGCTATGGAAAGAATCATTATGGAACTCATAAACAGAGACATAGGGGACCTACAGACACTTGACCCCACCCAGTTTGGCTTTGTAAAGGGCAGATCCTGCCTTTTAAACCTGGTTGACTTTTTCGAAACAGTCACTAGAACCATTGATGAGGGCAAAGCAGTCCATACAGCATACCTGGACTTGGCTAAGGCCTTCAACACAATACTCCACTCAGGCATCATAGATAAGCTAAACAGCTTAAAAGTAAACCCTTATGTCACTAGATGGGTTGCAAACTGGCTAAAGGACAGAACCCATAAAGTTAAAATCGCTGGAGCAATGTCAGACTCAAAGCCAGTCATAAGTGGTGTCCCACAGGGATGTGTCCTGGGACCCCTCTTGTTCGGCATTTATTTCTCAGATGTTAAAGCAAACATGAGAGGGCTGTGGCTGACAAAGTTTGCAGATGACTGCAAACTAGGCGCCATAGTCGATACACCAGCAGACACACACATCCTACAAAAAGGCCTCACTGAACGGACAACTGGTGCCGTAGTCACGGCCTTAAACTAAATGCCAAAAATGTATAGTCATCCCTTTTGGAAAAACAAAGTACCCACAAATTATCACATAGACAGCAACCCACTGAGTACAGAAAAAGTAATCAGAGACCTAGGGACCCAAGTAGACAGCGACCTCTCATTTGACACCCACACTGCCAAAGTGGTTAGAAAAACATTCTACCTTGCACACCTCATCATGAAGGGATTCACATCCAGATCCAAGGATGTCATTGTACCCCTATATTCCTCCCTCATCAGACCCATGATTGAGTACAATGCCCCATTTGGTATGTACCTCACCCGGCATTTGCAACAGCTGGAGAGACCACAAAAGTACCTCACCAAAAGGATCAAGGGTCTCCAACATATGTCTTATTCTGCCAGACTAAAGAAACTTCAGCTCTATTCAGTAGCATACCACCTGCTCAGAGGTGATCTCTGCCTGACGTACAAGGCCATGTCCAATCAGGATCTGATGGACATGCTCCACCTCAAAAATCCAAATCCATCAGGACCACGAGAGCTAAAGACTTAAACCTCGGCACAAGTATGAATAGGACATGCTGGAGGGATAGATTCATAACCCAGAGGCTTCCCATGCTTTGGAACAGGATCCCAGTTCATATTAGGCAGAGCCCCTCACTGACTCTCTTCAAGAGAAATCTTGATGAGTGGATGGGAGATCGTAAGTTTACCCAGGGGTCACATCTGTGTCACTGCTAGACAGGGGCACAGTAAACTAATTCTATTATATAAGGGGACCTTCATTGTGTCACTACTAGACAGAGGCACAGTATTCTAGATTTATTCTGTACATTTTTGTACCATTTCATGGGGTGGCAAAAGCCACATCACTATGGCTAGGCTTACAAATGCCCCAGGGCAGATAGCCTAGTACTATACTATGAAACTATGAAACTAAACTAATCTTTGTAAAAAGTAATGTGCCATTAAAGAGGGTTTGACCGTTCTGACCTTGGACAGAAACATAGTGTTTACTGGCTCTGGGGTTAATTCAAGTACTAGATAGACAACCACTCCCCATTTTGGAATATTTCTGGCTACTTCCAATGGATGGGATTTGTACACATTATGGCCTCCAACCAAGTGCAAGCTTTGCATGTTATTTCTGTAAGTACAAGTCACTGTCCTGTAGTCACAAAATATTAGTGTGTCAGAAGTGCAGATATCTAATACAAGATTTGTGCATGGGAGCTAGGGTATTTTAATGAACATTCTCCAAGAAAGTGCAACATTAAAATTAGCCATGATCAGATTGATAAGGTTTGGAAGATGGATACTAAGAGGTTTAATGTTAATTTACTACAACAGTAGATCCAACCCCGATATAGAAGGATGTGTAGGGAAACAGACAACTCTTTCACACCTAGCATTAGTAAAACTTCAAACTTCCCGACACCTGAAGATTTCCCGCCTGAGCTAAAGTTCTAAGAATGCAGCTTTGAAACCTATATATATATCTACATTGGAAGCTTAAACTTCAAACTTCATATGGTCAAGATCATAAGATCAATATTTTGAAACTTCGAACGGTTTAAATGGATATTGATATACAGCTCGGAACAGAACATTTACTGTTTACTTCACTGTAGTGCGATCTTGGAGTTGGTATATTTAATTAGCAGGGGGTGTGGGGGTGCAGGGGGGCTTGCCCCCTGCATAAACACTAAAAAAAAATGGTTGTATTTATTTATTTATTTTTATTGAAGTTTCGAACTTTCAAACCTTCGATGTTATGGCCTTGACCATGTGAAGTTTGAAATTTTGAAAATTCGAGCTTCCAAACATTTTATATATATATATATATATATATATATATATATATATATATATATATACACACACACACACACACACACACACACACACACACACACACACACACACACACACACAAGTTAAAATACAACAGTTATTTAACACTCACTGCTCTTCACTATGGTGATATTAATTTATTAGCCAGACATAACAATTATTTTATATTGAACAAGTAATTACACAATATATAAATTTACTTATTATAATTATGCAAACAACTATTAACATGTCTGTAGCCATAGTAGACAGACCTCAACAATCATTGTGACTTTTGTTCAGGCAGATGTGATCATTTTGCTACAAAACTAGTTGTGTACATGCCACTCAGTTTCTGTGATATTTGCATAACTATGAATGGTATGAATATCTGCATACTAAATGGATATTCTGTTTTTGTAACAAAATGTTCCGCACAGTCTGTTAACAAATCTCATGTTTATCAGTGCTTTGGTCTGAAGGCTGTTTCACCAAGCTTATTTGTATCCGTTACTGAAACAATTCTTTCTACTTAAACTGCACTTACTAAAACAGCATGTAAAATTTGAGATATAAAACTTCTGCAAAGTCAAGCACAGTTGAGAGGTATGCTGTTCTATTAGCAGGCCAATAGCTCCCTAACTTCCATCTCTAAGAATGCTACCTTACGTAATTAAGCAATAACCCATGGCTGGGTGTGGGTAATACTGGATTTACCCATGGTTGGTGTGGGTTGGTCATGAGGGCGAAGCCCGAATGACCAAACAAAGCCAACCGTGGGTAAATCAAGCATTGCCCACACCCAGCTGTGGGTTATTGCTATTATTCAATGACATTACTTAAGAAAGAAATATACTTACTTTTCTTAAATAATGTCATTGTATAATGCGTCCGAGCTGCCCTTCCGCAGTCTTCCAGTATCCTGGGGTATTTGTGATGTAATGCGAGTGCGTAAAGGACTTGTGTTCCCACGCTTACGCAGTGCATCAGTGCTGTGCAGATGTACTAATGAAGAAAGGAAGATCTCCACTGCTTTTTTTTTTAATTTAAAAAAAAAAAAAAAAAAAAAAAAAAGAAATCAGGAGACTTTCTACGTTATGGAGAGCTGGAACAGATAAAAGGATTATCAGGTACGTTTACACAACGTTCCTGATTATCCTGTTATTTTTGTCTGCACTGTCTCCCTCTTTTGTTTTAGGTCTTCCATTTTCTTTTTGGGGACAAAAAAAAATAAAAAAATCAGGAGATACACTAATGGGGAAAAGTCCAGGTAACCGGACCTTTTTCCGTTAGTATATTCTCAGATTTACAATGGGCACACTGGTTGGGCTGGCCAATTAGAGTGCTCATTTTTGAATATTAATGGCCAGTCATTGCATAATGTAGAATAAATGCATGGCATGTGAACATCGTTATACTGTGCTGTTAGCAGGCCAATGGCTCACTAATGCCCACCTCTAAGAATGCTGCCTTACATAATGTAGAATAAACGCATGGCATGTGAGCACTGTTATACTGTGCTATTAGCAGGCCAATAGCTCACTAACGTCCACCTCTAAGAATGCTGCCTTACATAATGTAGAATAAACGCATGGCATGTGAGCACTGTTATACTGTGCTATTAGCAGGCCAATAGCTCATCCACCTCTAAGAATGCTGCCTTACATAATGTAGAATAAAACGTCCACCTCTAAGAATGCTGCCTTACATAATGTAGAATAAACGCATGGCATGTGAGCACTGTTATACTGTGCTGTTATCAGACCAGTAGGTCACTAACATCCACCTCTAAGAATGCTGCCTTACATAATGTAGAATAAACACATGGCATGTGAGCACTGTTATACTGTGCTGTTAGCAGACCAGTAGGTCACTAACATCCACCTCTAAGAATGCTGCCTTACATAATGTAGAATAAACACATGACATGTGAGCACTGTTATACTGTGCTGTTAGCAGGCCAATAGCTCACTAATGTCCACCTCTAAGAATGCTGCCTTACATAATGTAGAATAAACGCATGGCATGTGAGCATTGTTATATTGTGCTGTTAACAGATCAATGGGTCACTAACATCCACATCTAAGAATGCTGCCTTACATAATGTAGAATAAACGCATGCCATGTGAACAGTGCATTTTATAATGTGGAACCAGTGGACAAAGTAGGGAACATGCAACCAATTTACAGTCCCAGAGATGCCATCTTTACTTTCTCTACAGTATGAAACACTAACAGCTGCACGAACAACTATAAACAGAACATGCAGGAAAATACCTGTACTCTCTATGTTAATTATATAAAAAATAATCCTTTTGCAAATTTTGGTTTTCGCCGTTGCTGAAATGCTACTTGATGCTCCTGCACCTCTAACATTCAAGGAATCTCTCGTAAAAAGGAAAGAGGCCTAGGAAGCACCCCTACTTTTATTGTAGACAGTGGAAACCCTAAAATCTTAAAGCAGTCTGTCGGAAATGTTATATATCTGACATCAAACATCTGTCTATTGAGGAATCTGGTCATTGTGTACTACTAATTTTTAGTAGGGACCAAGTGTTGAAATATATTTTTCATTTTCTTGGAGAAAAAGAAAAGAAAGATTACATACAACACAGCAGAACATCATTGGTTGTGCCATGATCTCAGGGCAGCAGGAAAGATGTGGCCGCTAGATGTGGCTGTACTGTGTGTTTGCTTTTTATGTAGGCAGCAGTACAACAGAAAAGAGGATGAGTTACTAAAAATTTTCAAATGTGAGCACTTCTTTTTACTTTCTTATTTTACAAAGGCATGAGTGCAGAATTGTTTAACTGCATTTCTGCATCTCCATGGGTTTGCTGCATGTTAAACAGTGCACTTAAAGTAGTGAGTACAATATGGAGTTTTAGGTGTGGAACAGAGAATGCATCAGAGGACTGTAGCTCTGTAGACAGTGATTGAAGAGTTGTTTCATTTGTTTACCAGGAAAGTTCAACTTGGAATGAAGCCAATTTTCAGCAGAGGCCTGGGGAGAAACACTCCAGATGCATGTCTTTGTAACGTGGGAGGAAACTGGAGCACCTGGAGGAAACCCACATGAATGCAGGGAGGACATGCGGACTCTGCACAGAAGTCACCCCAGCCAAGAATCAAACCAGAGTACCTGTTGCTGTGAGATGACAATGCAACCGCTGCGCCACTGCGCCATCCACTTATATAGAGCTATAGCTGCGAGTGAGTTAAGAAGTGGGCCATTATTGAATACTTAGGATGCTATGAAACAGGAGATGCTCAACATTGGATCATTATTACAGTAGCCTAAGCTGTTTGGTTGTTATTCTCGCCAACTGGACAACTTTTCAAAGCATAATGATAGCCTTCACATGCTCTGTCAGGAGCTTGAGCACTGCTCCGTATATAAAAACAGTTAGAGTGCCAAACTCTTCAGAGCTTTCTTGCTGCTGAAATGTACTGCTTTGGCAGACTTTGTGGAACTAGCCATTTGCTAGTGATTCTTCAAGCCTGGGCTGATAACTCCCCTCTTAGAGAAAACCTTTCACATAATTATTTTCAATAAACAATAAAAAAGACTGGCTTGACACCGCTGTAAGGATAAAAATATTTAATAAAATACTCCAACACAGTAAGCGCTTTCGGGTTCACCAACCCTTCATCAGACAATGAAACACATACAGGTTCTCATTTAAAAAACAAGCTTCAACCAATCAACTGTTAGTACTTGACCCGCCTATTCTGTAGTGCAGGTTTTAAAGGTATCCTATCATTTAAACCTGGGTGTCTATGTGAAGTAAGTGTAATGATCCATTTTGACTCTAAAGACTCAGTGTATAATTTGATGTCCCCCCCCTAACACCCAACCTAACATTTACAATGGCTTTAAACATGAAAGTGTCGGATTCTTCTCCACATGTTTATATAGGGCATTTTGTTCTACCTTATTCCTAATGCAGGAAAGGTGTTGTAATATTCTAACTTTCAGCATGTTTGTTGTCATCCCTACATAGTATGACAAACATTTTTGGCACTCTGCAATGTAAACCACATGTGTTGTCCTGCATGTTGCTCTAGCCTTAAAGTTAAATCTTCTCCCATCAACTGGATGCACAAAAATTGGATCTTTATTAATACTTGCACATGCTTTACAATTGCCACATGGTAGCGTTCCTGCTTTACTCATCCAAGCTTTGTTACCAGTAGGACCCTTCTCTTTACATAGTAAGTCTTTTAGATTAGTATTACGTCTGTACCCAAACCTAGGTGTATGACTTACAATCTCACATAACCTATCTTCTGTCCTTAATATGTTCCAATTCCTTTCAACAATAGCTTGAATGTCCGTAATATTACTGCTGTAGGTAAAGAACATCTTAAGCCCTTCATTTTTCCTTATTTTAGGCATAGGATGCAATTCATTCTGATTGCTTTTCAACCAAGGTTTGTAATCCTTGTTTCTCCTCTGTTCACTATAGTTTATTTTTGTCTGTACCAACCTATCACTATACCCTCTTTTATTGAAGCATGTCCTCAGATCCTCTACTTCTATTTCATATTTGTCATCTCCCAAACACAATCTTGATGCCCTACATAACTGTCCTTGTACTATGTTTGGAAAAAGATGCGGGATGCATACTATCAAATGATAATAAATGATTGGTCCAACAGTCTTTTCTATACAGGCTAGAGGAATAACCTCCTGTGTCATGGGTAATCCTAGTATCTAAAAAATCTATTTGTTCTGTGGAATGAGTCATAGTAAACCTTAAAAACGAGGTTGTGGTGTGCAAATAATCCAAAAAACTGTTTAACATGTCCTCATCACCTCTCCAAAACAAAAAGACATCATCTACAAATCTTGCGTATGCTCCTACATATTCTCTCCAGTTGACATTGTTGATAATTGTCTCAGCCTCCCAATAATGTAGGACCAGATTAGCATAGGTATTGGCACAGGGGGTGCCCATAGCAACCCCCTGTGCCTGTCTGTAGATCTGCTGTCCACCTATAAATATATTATTCTCCAAAACTAGAGACAATAATGTACATATTAAGGTAACCTTGTGTTCTTCCACACCCATACTGTTCAAAACATGTTTTATTGCTTGTATGCCATAGCTGTTGCCTATAACAGTGAAAAGGCTTTGTACATCCAAAGTAACCATAATGGTATTCCCTTGAAAGCCTTCTAACTCATATGTTCTTACAATCTCCAAGAATTGTTTCGTGTCCTTCAAAATGTTGTGTATACTATCCACATATGGTCTCAATGAATGTTCCAACCAAATGGATATGTTTTCTGTGACCCACCCTCTACCCGAAACTATCGGTCTAAAGGGTGGGTTGACATGTTGATAGATGATGATTTATTAAAAAAAATTTTTGCTGATTACTAAACCCAGAACTCCAGAGTTCAAAGCCTTGCCAAAGATATATAAATCTTTGGAGGACCCACCCTTTAGACCGATAGTTTCGGGTAGAGGGTGGGTCACAGAAAACATATCCATTTGGTTGGAACATTCATTGAGACCATATGTGGATAGTATACACAACATTTTGAAGGACACTAAACAATTCTTGGAGATTGTAAGAACATATGAGTTAGAAGGCTTTCAAGGGAATACCATTATGGTTACTTTGGATGTACAAAGCCTTTTCACTGTTATAGGCAACAGCTATGGCATACAAGCAATAAAACATGTTTTGAACAGTATGGGTGTGGAAGAACACAAGGTTACCTTAATATGTACATTATTGTCTCTAGTTTTGGAGAATAATATATTTATAGGTGGACCACAGATCTACAGACAGGCACAGGGGGTTGCTATGGGCACCCCCTGTGCCAATACCTATGCTAATCTGGTCCTACATTATTGGGAGGCTGAGACAATTATCAATAATGTCAACTGGAGAGAATATGTAGGAGCATACGCAAGATTTGTAGATGATGTCTTTTTGTTTTGGAGAGGTGATGAGGACATGTTAAACAGTTTTTTGGATTATTTGCACACCACAACCTCGTTTTTAAGGTTTACTATGACTCATTCCACAGAACAAATAGATTTTTTAGATACTAGGATTACCCATGACACAGGAGGTTATTCCTCTAGCCTGTATAGAAAAGACTGTTGGACCAATCATTTATTATCATTTGATAGTATGCATCCCCGTCATCTTTTTCCAAACATAGTACAAGGACAGTTATGTAGGGCATCAAGATTGTGTTTGGGAGATGACAAATATGAAATAGAAGTAGAGGATCTGAGGACATGCTTCAATAAAAGAGGGTATAGTGATAGGTTGGTACAGACAAAAATAAACTATAGTGAACAGAGGAGAAACAAGGATTACAAACCTTGGTTGAAAAGCAATCAGAATGAATTGCATCCTATGCCTAAAATAAGGAAAAATGAAGGGCTTAAGATGTTCTTTACCTACAGCAGTAATATTACGGACATTCAAGCTATTGTTGAAAGGAATTGGAACATATTAAGGACAGAAGATAGGTTATGTGAGATTGTAAGTCATACACCTAGGTTTGGGTACAGACGTAATACTAATCTAAAAGACTTACTATGTAAAGAGAAGGGTCCTACTGGTAACAAAGCTTGGATGAGTAAAGCAGGAACGCTACCATGTGGCAATTGTAAAGCATGTGCAAGTATTAATAAAGATCCAATTTTTGTGCATCCAGTTGATGGGAGAAGATTTAACTTTAAGGCTAGAGCAACATGCAGGACAACACATGTGGTTTACATTGCAGAGTGCCAAAAATGTTTGTCATACTATGTAGGGATGACAACAAACATGCTGAAAGTTAGAATATTACAACACCTTTCCTGCATTAGGAATAAGGTAGAACAAAATGCCCTATATAAACATGTGGAGAAGAATCCCACGCACACTTTCATGTTTAAAGCCATTGTAAATGTTAGGTTGGGTGTTAGGGGGGGGACATCAAATTATACACTGAGTCTTTAGAGTCAAAATGGATCATTACACTTACTTCACATAGACACCCAGGTTTAAATGATAGGATACCTTTAAAACCTGCACTACAGAATAGGCGGGTCAAGTACTAACAGTTGATTGGTTGAAGCTTGTTTTTTAAATGAGAACCTGTATGTGTTTCATTGTCTGATGAAGGGTTGGTGAACCCGAAAGCGCTTACTGTGTTGGAGTATTTTATTAAATATTTTTATCCTTACAGCGGTGTCAAGCCAGTCTTTTTTCTTGTTTATTGTGCTATATTGTGGACTGGCAGACTTTGGCTGGAGCACGGAACATTGACTGTCTATTTGTACATAATTATTTTCCTAAGAAAATCTTGTATTTTTTTCTGTAAAATAATTGTTTTTTGGCTATGAAATATATTTGTCTAGGATTGTTACAACATCTCAGGGGTTTATTTTCTGTATGAATGCTTGTGTGAACAAACACTAAAAATCTACTTTTTGGAAGTGTGTCCTGCATATTTATAAAGAATTTATTTGTTAGGTGCAGGAAACTGCACTTTTGGAGAGTGTCAGGGATTGTTTTACATCAGAACCACCTTTTGATGTCATAAGGCTTCATGACTGTGTCAAGCTCCATTACGCATTTGCAGTGTTTCTTTCTCTGATAAACCTATAGAGCAGTTACCAAGCTCATCTGTTCTTTCTTCCACCATCTTCAAGATGAAGAAGAGGAAGAAGAAGAAGAAAAGCTGTTAGGGAGTCTTTGGGTGTTAGACCGGCTGTGTTTGTGCCTCAGCGGGTCTACTTTATGTTGATGTAAGCTGACAATATCAGAACATCGCGCAAGTAAACGGAAATCTTCGTAAGGGGGAGATTTCTGTTTTGATCAATGTAATGCGGTCTCGGAGTTGGTATATTTAAGTAGGGGGGGTGTGTAGGGTGCAGGGGGTCTTGCCCCCCTCCCTACACTAGTTAGTTTTTTATTTATTTATTTATTTATTTATTTTTTACGTTAGTCGATATTTTACTACTTTGATCAATAAAGTTTGACCTTTATTGATTCGATGTAGTAAGATTTTGATAACGTGATATAGACGCACCTTAGCCACTGATGGCTAACTTGGTTCCTTAGACCACTCATCATTTTCCCCTGGTCCCTCCGGTGTAACTCCTATAGCCACTAAAGACTGGGGGTTAGGTGTGTCCTCATGGTGGTTTACCTTCATTAGGTCACGGATGGTTTGTGCGATCATGCATAACAGCAACCCATATGAGTGAATTTCAAAACGTGTTTGCGGCACTATGTCGAAACACACTACATGAAATCTGGATGTTGAACAAATGTTATTCATTTGAATGGCATATTGCAGTTAAACTTCAGCCATTTGAACATCTGTGATGCGACATTCTTGATTTTTGCAGGTGTATTTTCACTCAATTGTCTGCTGCACAAACCATGTGTGACCTTATGAAGGTAAACCCCAGGTGGCTGTAGGGTTGCTCTCTGCAGGCAAAGGAAAACCACTCTTGTTGGTCTAGGGGATGTGGCGGGTGAAGACCTACCACATAGCAAGGAATAGGAGTCTAAGTCCTGGGATAGTGGGCTTTGGCTTCTTTGATGGCTTTCTGAAAAGGGGTGGACTCCAGAAGTATTCTACAGGCAGCAGCTTGGTCCTCTGTAAATACATTTACAGAGCACTACAGACTGGCTTCCTTTTCTAGGTCCAGAACAAGCTTTGCTTGGACCATTCTCTAGGAACTCTTAGATTCTTAGTTCTTCTTCCTCCACCCTTCTTACTTTTTAAGTTATGGTAATCAACCTAAATAGTTTAGGCTTCTGCAACAGTAATCTAATGTTGAATGTAGTCCAGTTGTATAAGTAGGTCAGCTTGCTATAACAATAGATGTTGTACTAGATTACGGTTGCAGTAGCTGCCCCTCTCTCCCTCCCCCTGCCCCTTTCTTTTGGTGTGATTTTTTTGGTATTCCCAGGGTGCTGCTATATATACATTTGTGTATATAGTTTACCTTTTGGTATGTTGGATTGTATTGTTACTCTAAGGTCTTTTACTTCTCTTTCCTGGGCAATAAAGCTCTGAAAAGTTTCTTGCTCTAAGTGTCCATTAATACAGGGCTTTATCCAAGGTCCTTGCAGTTAGTGTGTGTAGACGGAGCCCTTTAACCTTGAAAAGCTGGCTGGTCAGTGGCAGTAGAACCCAAATAGTTTAGGCTACTAGAACAGTAATCTATTATGAACATCTACTATTATGGTATCTTTACTTACACAACTGTACTTTATATCACACTGCAAAATATGACCAGTATTCCCAACCCCAAAGAGATGGAAATTTCTTGCTATAACTTGTGGACTGATAAACCTGTGAATAATTTATGTCTCTACAATAAAATGACTTTGACACCAATTAAGCCCCACTTGTCTTGTTCCTTAGTGCCTTCAAAGTGTCTTCACGCTTCCTCCGAGTCGATTGAATATCCAGTCGGTATTCATATGAATCAGTCGATCACAGAACTTTATGTTCCTCTGTTATGGAAAAAACATTTTTAACCATGCCAATTCACAAAGATGGAATTCGACAATCTCTCAAACTACAAATAAATTATCGTCATGTCACCTTTACCACAAATACTTCAACATTGCATATAAAAGCAATTAGTGCAACACTTCTCTGCAAATAATCTCCTGTCTCCCTCTCAGCTTGGTTACCAACCAGGCTGTAGCACTGAAGCTGCTTTACTTTCCTTCTTCAGTACCATTTACCACAAAAAAAAAAAGAACAAAAACAAAAATAGTCTACCTACTACAGCCATGTTCCTAGATCTCTCTAAGTACTATATCCCACCCACTTCTTTTTAAAGGAATGCTAGAAATGGACATCAGCAAAAATACTATCATGTGGTTCAGTAGCTGCTTATCAAATTAGAGTCAAGCGGTCAAATGGGCTTAAAGATAGCATGATTTCTTGGACGTTAACATTGGTATTCCTCAAAGCAGAATATATCCAAGTACAGCTGCTGTCCAACGGTACACATCCCAGAAAAGAAAAACACTGAGGATGAAAAGACTGGACACGACCACCACAACGTATATAAAATCCAGTTTAATAGATAAAAATGAGCGCTTTCACATGCTCCACTGGCATGCTTCTTCAGATTTAACATATATTTACTCCAAAAGACACTTAAAAAGCAAAGACTTAATTAGATAATTAATTAAATATGCAACAGAAGGGTGGAGTTTTTTATCCACTTAAAGACAATGTCTTTAAAAGGCATTACTAACTGCTCAGCAGAGAAAATACAATTTAATTAATATGCGATGTATATAAAAACATGTTCTTGTATAATAACAAAACAAATAAAGCAAAACAAACAGAAGAACAAAAACAAAGATGTATATATCACCCATTCTGCAAAACTCATTCTACTAAATGCTTCAAAAATAAGCTTGTTGTAACGTAATACCTATGCCATTTATGTTCCATGGTGTGTGCTCATTCACTAAAAAATGTATATGAGCACTTATTCCTATCTGAAACAATTTATTCATAGAAAGAGTAGATATTCCAGCAGCACAACTAAATATACCAAATACATATATGTAATACAAAACATAAACTAAAACTGTATATGAACAATTACTAAAAATATGTATGTGTATGTGTAAATACCTAAAAGTATGTATGTAACTAATAACTTCTGGAACAATGCAAAAATGCAAGAAACATAAATAAATAAATAAATAAATAAATGAATAAAACAACAAGCTGCCAAGGTATAAAACCCAACATTCATTTAAAACATCTATATGTATGTATGTCATAGCTAAATAATCCCTATATACGTGCTTCAAGTATAGGTTTAATACTAATACACTGGTTGAGCCCCGGATCGATATGAGCTCTAAGCTTAAAGATCCAACTGAGCTCTATGGATTCCAAATGGTTTATGTTGTCACCACCCCTTCTACTCTTGGTAACTATCTGTAGCACCCTGAACTTAAAAGTGTGGTCAGGGAATAGAATAACATGTTTGGCCAACGCATTTTGTGGATTTCTTTTCCTTATATCATATATGTGATTATACATCCTATCTTTCAACCTTCTTGTTGTCATGCCTACATAAAACCTTGTACATTTTGTGCAGGTAGCTAAGTAAATTAGATTCTTGCTATCACATGAGGCATGAAACCTGGGGTTGAACTCATAATCAATAGTAGGATGAGCAAACTGCTGTTCAACTGTAATGAAACTACAAATTTTGCATCTCATACATCGATACGTGCCATATTTATTCATGTTCGATCTGTTAAGTTTGATGCTAGAACATTCCTTGCATAACAACCTTTTTAGATTCCTACTGTTTCTGTAGCTAAAACTAGGATTATTTCCTATCACTACCAGGATTTTAGGGTCCATGGTCAAAATACTCCAATTCTTCTTTATTATATTTACTATGCTTTTATTATCATTAGTATATCTAGTAATGAAGGAAACGTTAGAACCATACGTCTATTTCCATCCGTAACCTCTATATGCCTTTCTTATCTTAGTATTTCCATCAGTCAGGGTAGAATCTCTAATGCTACTAACCAAAGAATTGTTATAGCCCCTATCTAAAAACAGGGTATGTAATGTATCTAACTGCATCTGTAGGTTAGAGCCTTCATTACAAAGCCTTAGCATCCTGTTAAACTGCCCTTTGACTACATTAGAAAAAACATGTCTGGGGTGCATGCTGCTATAATGTAAGAGGGTATTTTTCCAACAGGGCTTCCTATATAGGTCTGTGGATATATTACCATCGATCTTTTTTGTAATCTTTATGTCTAAAAAATTAATTTCTTTGCTAGATACTTCTGAGGTAAATCTCAGAAAGTCAGTAGTTGTTTCCAAGAACTCAATGAAGGCCATAAGATCATTCATACTGCCCTTCCAAAAGAGCAGTATATCATCCACAAACCTCCTGTATAAAAGTATATGCTGGTAGTATACACTATTGAACAAAAACTCCCTCTCCCAATTGTAGACCACTAAGTTTGCGTATGAATTAGCACATGGGGTGCCCATAGCGACACCCCATCTCTGTGCAAAAAACTTTTCACAGAACATAAACACATTGTTGTTAAGCACAACATCCAGTAGGGCACATATCAATAGCTGCTGCTCATTAGTAACCCCTTCTGTTGCTGATAGAACATTCCTCACAGCGTCAACCCCATAGTCATTTGGGATGGCTGTGAACAAATTCTTGACGTCTAGGGTAACCATTAAATAAGGAAGATCATTAACTTCTTCATTAATAAGTGATAAATCTTGTATTAGATGGTAACTATCCTTTAAAATATTCTGAATATTTCTAACTAATGGTCCCAATAGACTCTCTATATATAATGAAATTTTCTCAGTTACCCAACTTTCTCCTGCCACTATGGGCCTCATGGGAGGAGGGAAAATATTTTTGTGTATCTTAGGGAGACCTTTTATTAATAGTATAGTTGGAAAATCAATCAAGAAGAAATCATGTAGCTGCTGTGTTATTTGCCTACACATAAGCATGTCATATAAATCATCATGTACCCTTTTAATAATACAATACACAGTCTCTAAATCAATCTCCATATAGATGCTGGCATCAGATAACATATCAAACTTCTGCTTCTCATATTCAATAGCATTTAACAATACTATCCCTCCCCCCTTGTCTGCGGGTTTTATAACAATATTGTTATTAGAGGTTAAACTAAATAAAGACTTTCTCTCATCTTCATTCAAATTATAATAGGTACATCTGGAACCTTGTCTAGAAAAACAGGCATATAAATCATTCTCACATACATTTATAAAACATTCAACATTTGCCAGAAGTTTTGGAGTAAAGCTACTTTTACGTTTGAATTTTTCTAGCAAGGATTGGCCTTTTTTATCCACATTACTGAACATTAGTTTTAGCGCTATAGAGCGTCGAAATAATCTAAGGTCCACCAAAAGCTCACTCAATTTACTTGCCTGGGAAGGGATAAAGGATAACCCCTTATTTAACAAAGAATAGTCCGCTTCTTTAAGTTCATATGCTGAAAAATTGAAAACCAAATGGTTTAACTCCGCGCCCTTCGCCTGGTACGTTGATTCTCTCCCGAGAACTTGCGTTTTCTGCAGCCACGACTGCTCGACCTGTCTCTCTCGTTGTCACAAAACTTCATAGGGAAATGAAAAAAATCCTCCAAGCTTCTGGTTACTGTCTTTGGTCTCGCTCCTGCTCCATGGCTCGCCTTCATCTCCATTAACGCTTCCTGATTAGAAGGAGGGGTGGAAGATGCATTGCGTTCATCCCTCTCTATGGATGATGTAATCACGTCTGTGGTTTGAATAATGTTTTCTTTTATATTATGGGCAGCATTCTGAAACTGATTGGCTGCTGTTCCAGATTCACGCTCTTCATCATTCACTATATCAGAGTGAGGTGCCATGTTAGTGGACACTTGCTCAGCCCGGGAAATGTTCTTGGGCCAAACAAACACCTGTCCAAGTGAGAAATCCCTATGATCCCGCTGCAGCTTCCGATATTTGGTTTGCTGCAGTCTGTCACGATACAGGGCTACCTGGGTGTATATGCTGTCTAATCTTTTATCATAAAACCCACCTATAAAGCGGTTCTGCAAGTCTCTATTCAGAGCCTCCACTTTATTATTGAGCTCCGCTTCTAGGGGAGAAAAATAGTCAATCAACAGTCTCATATAGTTGAAACTCAAATCCAGGTTTAATTTCTGCCATTTCTTTAGCAGTTCTGGATGGTTATTCCCATACGTAGGCATACAGAGGACCCTCATACCTCTCGGGACAATATGGAAATGAATGCATGCTTCCATATGTCTTCTCTGCCAAATCAGTCTCTGTAATTTATATAAGTCATTTTCTAATTCTCTGCTAAGGTCATTAAATTCATTCATAGTTTCAGCAGTACCTGTTACAATGGGTGTTGGAGAAAGATGTAACTCCAGGTCAAGCAGGGGATTGTTCTGTGTATTCACGATGCTGCTCCATTTTTGGGTTTTTAACGCGTTTTCAGGATTGTAGTCCAATTCAATGGTTGTTATTTCCATTGTGTGACAGTGGCTGATACTAAAAGATGAAAAAAACAGAATATATCCAAGTACAGCTGCTGTCCAAAGGTACACGTCCCAGAAAAGAAAAACACTGAGGATCAAAAGACTTGACACGACCACCACAACGTATATAAAATCCAGTTTAATAGATAAAAATGAGCGCTTTCACATGCTCCACTGGCATGCTTCTTCAGATTTAACATACATTTACTCCAAAAGACACTTAAAAAGCAAAGACTTAATTAGATAATTAATTAAATATGCAACAGAAGGGTGGAGTTTTTTATCCACTTAAAGACAATGTCTTTAAAAGGCATTACTAACTGCTCAGCAGAGAAAATACAATTTAATTAATATGCGATGTATATAAAAACATGTTCTTGTATAATAACAAAACAAATAAAGCAAAACAAACAGAAGAACAAAAACAAAGATGTATATATCACCCATTCTGCAAAACTCATTCTACTAAATGCTTCAAAAATAAGCTTGTTGTAACGTAATACCTATGCCATTTATGTTTCATGGTGTGTGCTCATTCACTAAAAAATGTATATGAGCACTTATTCCTATCTGAAACAATTTATTCATAGAAAGAGTAGATATTCCAGCAGCACAACTAAATATACCAAATACATATATGTAATACAAAACATAAACTAAAACTGTATATGAACATTTACTAAAAATATGTATATGTAAATACCTAAAAGTATGTATGTAACTAATAACTTATTCCTCAAAGCACTTTACTTGGGGCTAACCTATTCTCAGTTTTCATTAATGACATGCGCACAAAAATCTCAAACTCCACATTAATTCAGTATGCTGATGACTACCATAATCTGATATCAGTCAAATAGTTAGATAATCAAATTTCAATCAATCAATCAGTAAATAAGTAAATAAATAAATCTGATCTGGAAGTTTCCGTAGCCAGCTACAGCACACTACACAGCAAAATTTCTATACCATAGAATTACGGCTCGGTGACTCACAACTTCTCTTAAATCCAAACATAACAAAACTACTACTATTTACTTCTGGCAACACCTCAATATCTTCAAAACAGAACACCTTAATAGAACAAGTACCTCAAGCCAAACTCCTTGAAGTAATCCTAGATCACAAGCTTATTTTTGACAGGCACATTGATTATGCGACAGCAGCTACTAACAAAACACGAGGAGAGCTGTACAGATGTAAATGATGTCTAACTGATAAATCACTTAAGCACATGACAGTTTATTAACCAATCTGTTGTATTCCTCCTCATTATTTAACAACATGCCAAAGGCAGACCCCTGCAAAAAGCTATCAGAGAGCTGCCAAACTTGATTCCAAGTACTGCAAATAAAACAACCACTCTACGTTTATCCAAAAATACATTATCAAGGACTACACTTTCGAATCACTCTGAAACAACTAAAAATGACAAAGTTCTACACCAACAAAATGCCCGTCAGAAAGCACTCTAGTTGAAAAGATTCAGCTAGAAACTTGCATTCATAAACTCAAAACTTCCATCAAGTAACTAAAAACACTAATCGCCACAATGACTCACTAAACTGTAAGCTGAGCTGTGTAACGCCATCCCACCTGACATTAGAGGTGAGACCAATGAGCACACATTCACAGAGGAACTACAAAGCTACCTTTCCAACAACTGGTCTTGTCTTTCTATTCTGCCTGACACTGTATCTGCTTACAGCCACCTAAGTCTATGTTTGCTTGTCTCTTCAATGCTTCTGTCTCTTACAGAAGCCAATATTTCTCATTTTCCACTTTCCTTTTCCCTTCTTTCTCAGGTATCTTCCATCTTGCAACCTCTTTATATTATCTTTGAATTCATGCTGTATATCTGAATATTGACTGTCATATACTATAATTCCACTTTAGAGCTTTTCTTCCCAAGCCACCTTTGAAAATGGGCCTTTACTCAGTTGGTTTATTCTGGCTAATGAATGCAAAATAAATACATACATAAATAAATGTATGTATGTTACTTGTCCCCAGGGTCATTATTTCCTCAGGTTAGTGGTATTTAATTTGTTACCACAACACAATGAGTAAGCAGGTAATTAAATAATTTAATCTTAGTTATCTTTTTGCTCAAGATGAAATATTTTATTCTGTCTGACTCATTCTTAATGTACCCGAATATATTGGTTTTGTAATCAGTATAATTACATATTTTATATTTTTGTCTTTTCACAGGGAAGGATTTTGCTTGGCGACACAGGTGTACCAGTAACTAAGACAGATATTGTTGCATCCAATGGTGTTATCCATGCTCTGGATGGAATTCTAATTCCTCCTTCGATACTTCCAATTTTGCCACAGATATGTAATGAAATCCAGTATAAAGTCATTATGGTAAGCTTTCTATGTGCATGTCCCTTTTCTAGGTATAAGATACTTTCTATAGAATGGATCTCATTCAACTCTCACACAAGCTTGTTTCAGTTTGATAGCAGAAGTTTATTTGTGGCATCCTTAATTAGCATTAGCTTGCTGAGTTGACTCAGATTTTCCAGCAATCAGGGTAATTGCAGTACCCTTCAGTAAAGCCATCTTGCAAAATGACATTTTGAAAAACTTACAACGAGAAGCATCTTTTCTCTGAGGAGGGGCTTGTCCCTATTATTTAAGCCCACCACTATCATGCAATGGTAGACCAGTACACCCATGATACTAATTTTGAATTGCTACATTTTGAGAAAAAGGAGAACAAATGTAGCAAATTCAGTTTTATGTAGCTGGGCACAATATATTAAACTTCATTATATCTGGCTATGTAATGGATACTAATCAGGGTCTACCCATAAGCAGATAAAGCAAGCATTTTTTTTGGAACTTTGATGTTTATAAATATTAATTGTAAGCTGAGTAAAACATAGAAAATATCTATCATATAGAAGGAAATTACTCAAGATAATGACTTCTTCTTTTGATGGTGGAGTATCAACCATATTTTGCTGTTTGCTTATTACAAGTCTGGCTGTCTGGCTAGATCTTGTGTAGTTTCACCTTCTTCATGTTAGAACAACCCCAGTTAATTCAAAATAAATTGACAATGATGTAAGAAAGCTGCCCAGTGAACCAGGGCAGAGATAGAGCTCAAATGTATTTATGCATCACAGAGTAACGAGCTAGGCAAATCGTATTCATTTTTACGCAGCTCCCTGTGCTTTAAGCAACATATGTAATATATCACATTCTATGTATGTACCTTAAAAAAACAAACAAAAAACAAATATTTATCAGTGCTAAATTACTGCTTGCATTTCAAATGCAGTTTCAGGAAGTATATAGTTGAAGGCAAGAGGAAATGAAAAATAAATAACATTTATCTGCATTTCTGATGTTTTTTGTAGATTAATATAAATGAGAACAAATCATTTGAGGTATTACTATGTATAAGGATGGATTATCACAGTTAGGTGTTTACTATCTCTTTAAATCAGTTAGCAATTTAACAGTTATCCCCTATATAAATATAGATCATTGTCTTCACATTTTGCTAAATGAGATTAATAGTTTTGTAAAAAAAAATGTTTGTACTTTATTATTTAAATTGTTTTTTTTTTTTTTGATAAATGCAACATTGTTACTAAGGACAGGGATGAGGGACTATGTTACACAGAATATATATGCATTTCTATGTACCCCCTTTTTTATTATATGCATAAGTATCCTGTATGTTTTTCACCTTCAGTGCAGAAAAATTATCTTGCATCACTCATGCCATGACTGTATTTGTTCATAGGTTTTTAGATAAGCACTTGACTGGTTGCTGTTGTGGGACATTTTAAGCCTAGCCAGTTTCTCCTTTTGTGCTTGAAATAACCTACCCATTTGTTTATAGAGTGACCTTACCCATCCCATGGCTGATAATTAAATACTACCCCAATGAGAATAACTGGGATCATACCATAGGTAATTTGAGGGTACCCAATGTAATGAGAAACTGTAGAAAATTGCCTTTGAAGGAAGTCTGCAAGACATTTTTATTCAATTTAAATGAGAATAGACTAGATGTGTAATCAGAATACCTGGAAAGATACCTGCTGAGGTTGGACTGAAGTGGGGCCTGTAAAAAGGCAGGAAAGGCATAGGAAAAACAATGAAGCAATCTCGAAGCAAGCACAGAAGTGGGTCCTGGAAAAAGGCAGGAAAGGCACAGGAAAACCAAGGAAGCTATAAGGCAGCATGGTTATAGAGGACTTATGTGCAAAAGGAATCACTTTAAAAGGTGCACAAGCAATAGCCATGTAACAAGTTGTATATAAATGGTTTGACTATTTTTCCTCCTCTGAAATGGTCATTATAGTAATTTATTTAACTTGGACAGGCTATGTGGTGTACATGATGTGGCCCGGAATATAGCCTAGTTCACATGGGTTTAATTATGAACCTAAATTATTAACAGTTGACAGCAGATTTTCCATCTCATCGGTGGAAGTTAGTAACTTCTCAGTGCAGGAGCACTGTCTGTATTAAGGTGTGAAGAAAATGAAAATACTATCATCTGTGTTAACATGTCTGCCAGGAGATTTGTGTATATTCTCAGATTAACTTGTATTGTATGCAGCATGCCTAATTGTGAAAATGTAAATACGTTTTTTTAAATGTTGAGTATCTCCCTGTGTAAACAGAATGTTTAAAGACTCTGTCAGTGTTTTGATACATTTCTAATTGTGCATGTTTGAGAGGGACACTCTAAAGTACTGTGGAGAATCAGCTGAAGAGTGAGTGATGTTATTAGAATGTTCCAGGTTGCTAAGTGATTATTTAAACAGCTGATTGACAGGAAAATAACTTTTTCAAACAGCTGACTGTTATTTTGAAATTAGACAGTTGAGGCTGCAGTTTTTCAAGTGCTGGGCAGTATGTGGACACCAACAAGAGAACTCACCAAAAAAACTGTAAGCTTGCCATGGCCTTGCTATTATGTGTTAGATTAGATCAGGTACAGTATTCTTTAGTTAGACTAGAAAAGCTCAGTTATTAAGATAGAGTTTTTATACCATAATGGACTCTTATCCTGCAGTTTATACACTTCCAGTGACTGCGTTCTGGTGTTTATTGAAAGCGATTGATTTACATTTTTGTAATCAGTTTTACTTATTATTAAACGTTTTTCATTACTTTACATTGTGGCTGTAAATGAATGTTTTTTTCTTTAGAGATTATAGAGTCCATCTACCTGTTTGATACTCCACAGATGCCCTCAAAGGCCTGGTCGCTTATGGTCATAGCTATCATTTATTGTGATATTTAATTTTCATAATTGCACACCTTTTTAGAAGGACATGAAGACACTCTCATTGGTGGCAGTGTTATCGTATTATTTTGGGGAAGGGACAAAGCTGGGAATATGTGTCAGGCTTTCCCAGAAGTGTTTGGATGTGTGAGATTTAAATTTACTTTGAGTCTGAGAGTATCAGAGGTCTTAAACTGGGACACTTTGCTCTGAAATGTGTAACAAGAAAACACATTTGGAGTGGCCAGAAGTATATAGTCCAGTCCCAAGAAAATAGAGCATGTTCCTGTTATGTTATGGAAAAATTGTGAAATATTACTTTTGTTTAAATGACAGTCTTATATTGGAGTCAGTAGTGAGTATTGAAGCTCCTTAGTTACTTAACATTCTGCTGTATCAGATACACACCACATAAACATCTATGGTCAATTAAAAAGCACCAGTCCACTTGCTCATGATCAAATAACCACACAGTACAACCACTGCAAACTCCTGCCCTCCTCCCCAATCCTCTTAGCTCAAGGAGATTTGAAATACTGCTCTTATACTCTTAAAGGTTCCTACTGTAACAGGTTTTGCATTTCCAAGCATTTTGTGAAAGTTATGCAGTCCACAATTCCCATGTATCGCTGATGATTGACTGCAAAACAATTTGCCAGTACCAGATTGTATCTGACAAAGGATTCTACTTTTTTTTCCTGAGTGTTTGGTCTTACCTTAGCACAGTATTTCTGTGGTTATTAGGAAATTAAAAGAGTTACTGTGGCCATTGTTTAGCCATTTCTTAGAGAACACACCGTAGCCGATCAACAAAAGTGGCAAAACTGTTTGAGCGCAGTTTGTGTGTGAAAAAAGAAAACAGTTAATGTGAACAAGCTGAGAACAGTGATTTCATGCAAATGCAACAAACTAAAATACAGTACCATAACCTTGTTTTCTATCACTTTTCTCAAAGTCCAGCATCAGGGCTGGAAAGAGAAGGCCCTGGGGGAGGGGGGAGGAACAAGATTGAATCTGAAATATGTAACTGTGCTAATTACTTCTTTCATCTTCTCCCTAATCGAGCCTCAGAGGTATAGTTAGAATGTGGAGTACAACATGGAGAGTGTGAGGGGTTAATATTCCTGTGAAGGTAAAAGGCAGTTAATGTTACTCTGTGACTGTTAGGTGCCAAGAAGAGTATATATATATATATATATGTATATATATATATATATATATATATATATATATAGATATATATATATATATATATATATATATATATATATATATATATATATATATATATATATATATATATATATATATATATATATATATATATATATATATGGGTCTGAAAGCACATTTCACTGAAACTCAAATGACTGTGCACAATTCACTGAAAGCTCACTTCACTGAAAACTCAATTCACTGAAACTCATTTCACTGAAAGTCATATATGGTCTTTTCCCCACTGTAGTGCAACCCTGGAGTTAGTATATATAGTAAGGGGGTGTGGGGATGCGGGGGGGCGTAACTCCAGGGTCGCACTACAGTGATAGTATGTATGTAACTTGAGTGGTTGCTGAGATATTGTAAGTTGTATATAAAATATTACACATGTAATAGTTACTGTATTTACTGTAACTTATAAAATTCAGTTTAAGACCTAGAATCTAAAGAATGCTACCACTATAAAAATTGTTTGTGCTGAAGGGTTTGCCATTTATATTTTTTTCATAACCCGTATGGTTCCAGAGATATGAACATTTATTTGAAATGGAAGGACATAATTTGATTCTGTCAAAAGGCTTAGGCTCCGCCCATTGGAAGTTGCAGTGCAAAATTCCAGAGCTCCATTGCAGGGAATGATTTAATAGTGCACAAACACGGACTTGTGCCCTGGGCCCATAGATTACAATTCTGATGCTCTACAGCTATCCAAACCTCTAAAATCTTAAACTGCCCTGTGTAAGGATCAAACTCAAGACCTTCAGACTGAGACTGACAAATTACCTACTGTACTAACAAGGCTTCATATAATCTACACAATAAGAAAATGTTATTTCTGAATTTGCTAATTTATTTCACATTGTATGTCATGCTTAAGGATACCATAGACAGAACTCTAAACTGTCCCTATTTTAAAGGACTGTTCCTCTTTTCCAGCCTGATTTACTCCTACATACCACCTTATTTACAATATGTAAAGGTCTAGGGTCTATATCAGAATATCAAAACTGACAATGTCGAATGCTCACATGAGCAAAAAATCACGTCCTCGAAGTTTATTAATTTTTCTTGCTGTACAGTGAAGATCAGGATTTCTGCCCTTTTCTCATTGTTGTGCAATCCTGGAGTAGGAATATATATTTAGCGGGGGCTGTGGGGGGTGCATCCCCCCACAATACCGTTGTCAAGTATGTAAATATTTGCACATGTGAGTGTTCAGTGTTGTCGGTTTCGATGTTCTGACATAGACGCAAGGTCTAGTTAGTGCCTAAAAGACTGTATATTAATTCTGTATAATAAGAAAGAGCTCACCTGTCTGGCTGTCTGCTATGATTTTAATGTCATTTGTAATTAAAGAAATGGTGACCAACAAGACCAAAATAACCATTATGATCATTTTATGCATTTTTACTACCATAGCCACAGCCCAACTGCACATAGCTCAAAATGAATCAGAGAAAAATACAGAAATAATTAGGGACAGGTGTAAAACATTAGTACCACTAACTTGAGACATTGACATAATAACAAAATGTTAATTAAAATAAATTTTGTGATATAATCAAAGTCTGTAACTCTAATTATTATTTTTATTTATTAAGTGTAACTCACAAGCTTTTCTCCAAAAGTCACTAGTTTTAGGAGAAGAGGGATGGAAAGTCAAATAAAGGGAAGTCCCTGAAAATCAGAGACATGTGAGATGTATGTAACTTCATGCTGCTAAATACATATTGGTTTATTTTCATACTTGTCAAAGCAGCTCCATCCTGTCTACTTAACCACTCACTCCCCAAAAAAAAACATCTTGGCTGGATCCAACACTACACAGAACAAACGAACAAATACAACCAGGTAAACACTTTCCTTCAATGAGTGCTTCTTTCATGAATGAAGTAACTGGAACATCACCGTTAGACTCTGGAATCCCGTTCCCAATCTGCCACTTGGTTAAAGTACTATTCCTGCTATTCTTCCTGCCTATGAATTGCTTTAATAGGCAATACTGGTATATTATTCACAGGCTGCAGAATCAATAATTGTTACTATGATTACGAATAAAGCCAAAAAACGTTTCTTTTGTGCCTTTTATAGTAATGTTTTAAGCTAAAATGTACAGAAACTGTAATTATGTAAAAACATTTCAATAAAACTAGGCTATATCCCTTGCATTACAAATCCAATGTTACCAAGTTAACTCACAAAAGCTCATTTACAGAAAAAAATGTGTATATTTTTCTGTGACAGTGCTAACATTTCAAAATTATGTGTACACCTGAAATGCGTTTGTTTTCTTTGAAGTACACCCCCTACTCCCTATTGAAAATGGCCTGCACACATTTTATAAACACTGGAAGGTAAGGGCACAAGTACATGCATGGACAGTATTTCTATCTCCAAAATATACTTGTTTACCGCTCAATAGGCATATATTATAATGCCTAAGCAGGGACACAGGTGGAGAGTTCTCCAAATGCCCACAGCCAGCTAGGTTTACGGACCAGTGTTCCTTGAAAAAAAAAATTAAGTCAGCAAATATGTTTCTGTCTACTCCAGCATCACCATTTTTTTGTAAATCCAGGAGTTAAACATGTACTTGATGAAGCCCAGAAGTGGGGCAAGGGTGCACAAGTCACAGTACAGTAAGGATGGACTCAGAGAAAGAGCACTGAGGGGAGCACAAACTTTACAGACTGCAAAAAATAAAGTAAAATAAATGAATAAATAAAAATTGCGGCCTTTATGAGGCCAGCCTGTAGGGCCATGCCTTCCATAGGGGGTTGCCTATCTGGTACACACAGATCCATGGCAAGAGATTCCCACTAACTTTGAGTCAGTCCTTATATTGTTAGATTGCAGGAGGATTTTATAGTTCACAAAGGAAATGTGACCATTGATGGCAACCATAATATACAGCTAAATTTACTTTAATGTACATTTACTATGTGCTTTTGTATTAAAAACATTAAGAAAAAGAAATTAGAAGTACTTAACTGTGTTTAAATGGGTACACACACACACACACACACACACACACACACACACACACACACACACACACACACACACACACACACACACACACACATACACACTCAGACATGCATTTTTTTAACACACCTTTATTGAATTATCACTTGTGACACAGGCAAATTAACATTTATGCAAAAGTAATCAAACTGTATTAACACATTAACATTTACAAGCATTAGACTTCACATATATTGCTATACTTTATTTATTTATTTATTTATTGCAGTTGTTTACCAGGAAAGTCCAATGGGCCTAAAAGAGTCCATTTTCAGTGGAGGCCCAGGGAAAAAAGTTCCGACAAGAACATAGATATAGAAAATGTTAAACATTAATTGGTACAAAAGTAGATACAGTGTTGCAGACAGTGATTACAGTAATATATACAGAATATATACATAAAAGCAGGAATTTTGTTGGTTGCCAGATGAAGTCAATCAGAGAGGTACAGAGATATATTAATCAGCATTATTATCATACAACCTAAGCAACATTACATAAATTATTCAACATTACATAAATTATTCAATTCCTGCCCCTTTTTTAAAACAAGAAACAGCTTTATTAAAACCATCACTTACGACATAAGCAATCATAATTTATATAAATGAAAACAAACCACACTGACACAATCCTAGTTGCATTTTACATACAAATCATACTGACACACTCCCAGTTGCAAACATTATGCATCAATTAAAATCTACCCAATCATTTTCAGTCAAACATTACTGAGCTCATTCAAATCCTGCCTTCTTTTAAACCTCACTGTACTGTTCCCACAATTCCCATTTTTCCTATGTAGTTTGTTCTTACCCTTTTCTAAAGATCTCATTTCCAGTTGTTTTATTTCTGTTACTATATTCACTACTTCTAATATAGTTGGTTTAAATTTTGATTTCCATTTCTAGCGATTGTTTTTTTTGGCAGCCACCATAATTAGACACAGCAAGGCCTTACCATATCTAGGCAATTCTGATTCTGTATCATAGCTCAGGAAAATCATCTCCCTCATCACACCAATCTGCCCATACAGCATCTCCGACAGTGCATCCCACAGGGAATCCTTAAAGTCTGCCAACCCACCGCACTCCCAGAAAATATGTTCCCAAGTACCTCTTTCTTCCCTGTCACACCTCCAAAATTTGCTCTCTACTTGAGGAAAATTATAAAAATATTTATATAACATTTCCAAGCAAAAATCCTAAATCTTCTAGATTTTGTTGCATAGTTGGTAGATGTACCTATATCCTCCTACTGTTTCTTTGTGAACTGCTTATCCAGTCTCGCTTTCCAATCCTTTCTAACCTCCTCTGATTGATTCTTATAGTTATTGTGCAATATTTTATATGCTGTAATAATTATTCCTTTTTTAATGGCAGCTTCTGTTCTAGATTGTATTAAAATCTCTACCAGTGCTGGTCTTTCATTTAGGATCCCCCTATTTCTTTCTCTTTGCCCATACTCTGATATCAGTCCTCAATATAGAAGGCAATCTCTAACCTGCAGTCTAAATAAATTTTTGGCCTTTTCACATTCTATTACCTTTCCCTCTCTAGTTATTTGCTCCCAACACCTTGTCTCCTTTGCCATTTTTCTCCAGTAAATTCCAGCCCCCTCTTGCCTATTGTCTGTATCACTAATTACAGTCATCCCTATCAGCAGAATCTCCTTTCTCCATTCCCTTGCTCACTTCATTCTTAGAATACTTTCTGCTACTTTATGAATATAATATTCTGTATAATTATTGTTATTCTCCTTAAAGGCCTGCATCCAAAACCCTATTCACTTCCCCATTTTTCAACATAATTCCTTTCCGGTTTGAATTATAGTTTTCCACTTGTGCTATGTATAGGATCCTTAACTGTGTTGCTCTGAAATACCCCTTCAAATTGCATAATCCCAATCCGCCCTGTTATCCTGGAAGAATCATCTTATCCCACTTGACTCTTGCCATCTTCCCTCCCAGATAAAGTTTTTCAGCTCTTTATTAATTGCTATCCACTTTTCCTCTGGTTGATAAAAATATGCCCGACCTCTGTATAAAACTAAAGGGACTAAAAGCATTTTAACTGCTTGTATGTTACTATCCAAATCCATATAACAAAGTTTCCATTTTCTCAGTTTTGTATTATCTTTTGTTTAATCTCTTCCCACATATCCTTAGCTGCCACATCAGAAACATTTTAATCCATATTCCTAAATACTTCATTTTATCATGTCCCCATAAATATGGATATTGTTGAAACAATTGCATCCCACATATAGTATTTTACATGTTACATACATTTTTATATGCACATATATCTGTGTGTGTGCGTTTATGAGTAGACACACATATGCAGTTACACAAAATGTCAATTTTGATTTGTTTTTGTTGAAAGGACATGAAGTGTACACACAGGCGTATAATCTATTTCTCCATTATACATACACACATACACACTCAACTATATAAGAAAAGGAAAGAATTGCTGTCCAGGACAAAGAAGGAGCAGGTACCAATTGGAAGCAATCTCACCTTAGCCTGAACAATCAAATAAGAGCACAAGTGACATCCTCTAAAGCCAACTTTGAGTCCAAATTAGCCACATCTACTAGAGACAATCATAAGGCCTTCTGCACATATGTCTGCAATCTCAAAGGAAGAAATCAGATCTATTCAGAACTGCCAATTTACTGGCTGACAAATTCAGTAAAAACTTCTCCCCTCTGTCCACCCCATCAGTAAATCAGAACATCCCCAGTACCTGCCCCAACCCCCTTATCTCTAGGGAACAGGTCATCATTGCCCTCTCAAAGGAAAAAAATGCAGCCTCCATGGGACCCAATAACATCTCAAGGTGCATCCTACATGAACTCAGTCATGAACTTACAGCACCATTAGGCACCCTATTCAACCAAAGCCTCAGTACCGGCTTTGTCCCAGCCAAGTGGAGGACAGCTACTGTCACCCCTTTACACAAAGGTGGAGATTCCACCGATCCTGGAATTATGGACCCATCGGCTTAACTAGCCTGATCTGCAATGCCATGAAATGGATTATCATAGACCTCATTAACAGGGACATTGGCAACCTCCAAACACTCGATCCCACACAGTTTAGCTTTGTCAAGGGATGGTCATGTCTGTTAAATCTGATTGACTTCTTTGAGACTGTCACCAAAGCCATTGCTGCGGTGGTCCAGCGGTAGCATTGTTGCCTCACAGCAAGAGGTTCTCCCATTTGATTCTCGGCTGGAGCGCCTTCTGTGTGGAGTCTGCATGTCCTCCCCACAGTCGAGTGGCATTCAAAAGACATGCGTAGAATGGGCATGCCTTCACTGAAGGTTGGACGTTGATCTGGCACCTCAGCACCCATAAAAAATCTACTGCCAATCATTAGCGGACCAGAGTTCCGCTGTGGTGACCCCTAACTGGGAAAAGCTGAAAGAAGAACAACCAAAGCCATGTACAAGGGGAAGGTGATGCACACCACCTACCTTGACCTGGCCAAAGCCTTCGACACTATTCCCCACTCGGGCATAATAGATAAAGTATCTCAATTAGGCATCAGTCCATATGTTACCAGATGGGTAGCAAACTGGCTCACTGATAGAACCCACCTAATCAAAATAGGAGAAGTCACCTCAAGCAGTAGACGCGTAATGAGCGGCATACCCCAGGGATCAGTCCTCAGGCCTCTGTTATTCAGGATATACTTCTCTGAGGTGCAGGCCAAAACCAGTGGGCTATAGCTGACCAAGTTTGCAGATGACTGCAAGCTGGGTGCAGTCATCTATTACCCAAGTAATGTGGACATCCTCCAAGAGGGTCTCACCCAAAGAAATGACTGATGCCAAAAGCATGGTCTCAAGCTGAATGCCAAAAAATGCATCATCATCCCCTTTGGGGAGAGTGACATCACCACATATTATCACATTAATAACAATGCCCTAAGTACACAATCAGTAGTGAGGGATTTGGGCACCCAGGTTGATAGCATCCTGACTTTTGACCACCATGTTGCGTCTGTTGTACAGAAAACTTTCTACATGGCCCATTAAGCAGGTGTTTTCCCTTAAATAAAAAAAAAAAAAAAAAAAACAAAGGATGGACAATACCTAATCAGTATAAGGTCCCTCTTCCAGTTGTGTAGGTAATGTCTGTGCAGAGTTAATAATATGGAATGGAGGGTTTCTAAGATAATTATGAAGTGTTCTTTTTGAATGTCAGGTTGTCCTGTTCTAATCATATTGTATAAAGCAGAAGGGTCATATATTAAAGAGAGAGATAACTGTTTCTAAGATGAGTTGTATGTCTCAGTAGATAGCATGAGAAAGTATTTGCAATGTACATCGTTTATGTATTTTTCATAATTTGGGAGTCTTAAAGCTCCTAGGTAGGTGGGAAGGGTGAGAATTTCATTTGGCACTATCCTTATTTCCAGCTCAGATAAAACTTAAGGCCTGATTCATTATTTGTGATAAAATACATGCATCTACAAAATATGGGAAACCCTGGGAGCCATATAAAAACAGGCAGAGAGGAAACCATACTATGGTCTGAATTACCTAGGACATATCTAGGCAAACTGTGGTGGGGGGGTTCTCTCAAAAACTGGGTAATGCTAAAGGAGTCTCAGTGATGGTGAATAATGAATCTTCAGGGCCTCAGTTTTATGAATAAAGATTTTTATTGGATGACTCCCCAAATTAATTCAAAAGATCAAATATTCATTGTAAGTCAGCTTCAGGATTTTTCATATACAGAAGAAGGTCATCTATATATAGTGGGAGGTTATATTCCATACCCACCTTTAAATACCCTTCTACTCTGCATTGTCTGATATTGGCTGACAATGGCTTCAAATAAACTGCAATAAAATAATGGTGGCAACAGGTAACCCTGCCTAGTAGTCCTTGCGAGACCAAAAGACAGGGACAGCCAGGTTCCAACTTTAATCTTGGTTTCAGAGCCCAATAAATAATTTCTGTATCAGTTGTTTGAAAATGGTGGAAAATCCATGTGCCACAACAAACCAAATAAAACCAAATAAAAATATTTATTTATTTAACATCTGTTTACTGGGAAAGTCTGACTTGGAATGAATCCAATTTTCAGCGGAGGCCCGGGAGAAACTCTCCAGATGCATGTCTTTGTAATGTAGGAGGAAACAGGAGTACCCAGAGAAAACCCACACGAATGCAGGGAGGACATGTAGACTTCATACAGAAAGCACTACAGCTGAGAATCACACCAGAGAACCTCTTGTTATGAGGCAACAACTCTACCGCTGCAACACTGTGCCATCAATATCAGCTGGGTTGGGAGGGTGGCCTAATGGTTAAGGTGTTTGCCTTACAAACACAAGGTGCAAGGTTTGAGTCTCACAAGGGATAATTGGCTAGGAATAAAATGGCTCGCAAGGGCAGTTAGCTTAGTACTAACCTATGAGCTGACCCTAATGAAAGCTTTTTCCACATTCAAACTAGCCAGCAACTGGGAACCTTTTATTTATTGGCATCTTCTATAATTAAAAAAAAGGTAAGTTATCAAAAGTAGTGCTACCTGCAGCAAAACTCATTTGATCGTAATATGTAATCTAAGGTAAATATCTTGCCATCTTCGCCACTATTAGACATTAATAGTATGTAGTCATGATTCAGAAATGAAATTGGCCTATAGGAAGCCAGTAATTGGGAGCCTTTATTCAACTTCATATTGTGGGAAGAAATAGCCAGGGAATTGTTATGGCTAGGCTTGTATAGGCACTAGGGCCGATAGCCTAGTACCAACCTATGAACGTCAAAATGAGACAGAGAGACAGAGAGAGATAGTAGCTTGATACCAAGATTGGGGGAGTCACCTCACACTTGCACAGAATTAGCCAGTTTTGTAAAGTTTAAAGAATTTTCCCCTGCCCATTTATAAATCTTTAAAGGAAAGCTATCAGGGCCAGGGGACATGCATAGTGACAATCTAGAATGGACCAATTTTACTTCTTATTTGGAGATAGGGCTTCCAGCATTTCTCCATAGTCACATGCCAGTGTGCGTAGTGGGTTTGTGACCAAGATATCTTGTGTCCTCCCTGCAAGTTTATGTCATGAGGCTTCCTTCTATAAAGAGATGAAATACATCTAAAAAAATCATTCAAAAATCCCTGAATGAGATAAAAGCAATGTTTACTGTTTGCAGGCATTTCACCTTCATTTTCAAACTATTCATCTCTTCCTGGCAGAGTCACAATGCCAAAAATCTGTGAATTCTTAGAGAATTATCAAAATAATTTAACTTAAATTCTGTTTTTGGACAGTGAATTTTGTGGTCTAATGGACCAGTAACCTTACCCTTCAGCTCCGCTACAAGCCTAAGGCTTTCATCATTCTGATTTCTAAGACACGTCCTCTGCTCTGCAAGGAGAGCTCTCTGTAAGGATGCCAGTGTAATCCATAACTAATTAGTAAGGAGATTTATATGTAAAAAGCAACATCTTTATGAGAACTTTTCCAATGTTTGCAAATCACAAAAGATGAAAGACGTATAACTCAGTGTTGAAAGCAAGATAAGGAAAGCTTTTCTCCCCGGGCCCCTGCTGAAAAAAGGTCACTTGACCCAATCGGACTATCCCATTAAGCAAAAGTCAAATAAATAAATTTATTAAAAATAATAAAACCAACAAGAAGGTGTACTGTTATAAGTGAAAGAGTTGTTTATTGTGCAGTGTGTAACTCATGTGAATGTCTCTATATCAGAAAGACTGAGAGGAAATTTAAAAACAGAATTTATGAGAATTTAAGGGATATCAGATGGGAAATCCACAAATGCCCCAAGTAAACACAGCACAAAAAAATCAGACCACTCTTTCAAATTTTTCATTGTGAACACTGTTGACTTGGATAAAAGAGGTGGCCCATGGAGGCTGCTTTTGGAAAAGAAAGAATTAATTTGGCAGGTCCATCTAAATGCGGTGCAATGGCCCGGATTAAATGATTCACTCTCCATTGCTTGCCTATTAAAACTAAAAGCAATGGAAAGGTTTTATATATATATATATTTTTTTTTCATTTTTATATAAACATCATTTTATAGATTTTATACATTATGTGTATATTTATATTTATTTTCAGGAGTTTTGCACCTGTTAATGACATTTAAATGCTGGTTTTAAAGAGTGTCTTTTTAAGATTGTTTTTTATGACGACATTTCATTAATATTTATGAGTTCAGGGAAATCTTATTTAGTCAGTGTGATGGGACTGTTTATTACTTAATTAATGCTCTTGCAGAATGCATTTAATAGTGTTTTTATTGATTTGCTCTTGTCTGATGAAGTTAAGAAGGCTCATCTCTGATCAGTATTAGCAAAACTAAAAATTGCACAAGACACTAAGGATAATCTTTGTTTTTCTACAGTTTGTGTACTTTTGTGCTTTTTTGGTTAGTTTTTTGGCTTCAGAAACAGATCTGGATACCACACCACCACCTTTATACTCCCAAGACCTGGGAAAATCCATCAGTGATCTTACTTTACTGCTACAAGACGTAAGTCAGTGTTTGGAAAGGCTTGAGAGATTAAGCACGCCCCCGAATAACCAGGAAGTGTTTGGCTTACGGGGAGAAGGTAACCATTCACTTCAGTTCAATGAGCAGACCGATTCCAATGGCGCGGACGAGAGTAGGACCAATTTGGAGCCTGTTTCACTCAGGGGAAGCGAAAATGGGACCAGAAGTGCTATTAACACCAATTCTGATCTAAATGGAGATGGAAATGAAGGCAGATGACCACAAACCGCAAACGAAGGATCTAATATGCATTCTGAAGCTCCACATTTCGACACTTGGCATTCTGCTACTACAAGCTTGTTTTCTCAAAGAAATGTAAGTGCTACTTCTTATAATGACAATCTGGTGAAGTGTGATAAGTTGCTTTTAAAAATAAAGAAACTGCAACTTGATAACTTATATTTTAAAGAATGCCTTAAATTAAAGATTGTGCCTAAGGGCCTCCATCTGTGGCGGTTTCCAACAGGCTTGATTAGTAACACTGCATTCCATAAAGAATTGTTGCATTTATTTGACCAGCACAGGTTTGAATATATGGAATTGGTTATAAGGCATAATGACAAAAACTATACAAAGTTTAACACAGGAAGCCACAGAACTTTATGTACTATTGACTTCTAATACTGCACACTCTGCTAATAACTTTGAATATGTGCATATTTTTTAAAGTATTGATCAACAGGTAAACACCATTAAAAGAAGGAAATTAAATAAAATTGAGCATGACAAATCTGAATATGAAAGAAATGTTGCATTCCCTGATCCCCCGAAATCCGAAGGTTGGGGTGACCATGCACAACCTAGGGGGAGGATATGGTTTCTACTGAGACTTTTTTAGGGGAGGAAGAATTTCCACCACTGAGATGTTCGGAATGACTGAGGGAGTGGAATTACAGAGAAAATAATCCACAGGGCCCTCATTATGCCAACAGGGGCCGGGGGGATATGCTTTCAACCAGGGGGGCAACAGGAGGGGTGCCTACATGATACGGCCCCCTCTGGTTTGTCCATTTCTTTAAATCATAATGGTGATGTCAAAGTTTTCGATTATTCTAGTGTACTCATTGACAGCACAGACTGATATTTTTGCTAGAGGAATGACTTTTACTAGAAAAGCTCACCCAGACTCTGCTACACTTTGCTGTGAGGGAAAGGTTAGTTTACTTTTTATTTGTTGTATTACTTTATTGCCTTTTTCTATTTTGAATATTGTGATTTGTTTTATTTATCTTGTGTTTTACTTGTATTCTGCTTTTATCTGCATATTAAAACTTGAAAAGAGACCAAAGCTCTGTCTCTTGCGATTCAGGCAGAATTTTTTTTCCCCACCCTCTCACCCAGTTACTGTTGTGTTCTTAAACACCACTGTCTTTCTAGTTGCCTTCCCCTTATGTTAATTTGACCATATATCTCATTTCCTCTCCGTTTTTAATCACTTGTATGTGTAAGCACAAAATGATCATTTTGTGAAATCACTCCCCTTCCGCTATTTAAATTTATTGGCCATCCTACTGTATTCCATAGTACCAGAATACAAAAGTGACCACCCTCTTTCAATCTATCTTGCTGTTTTAAAAATAGTGACTCTCCACTAAAACTTAACATTTTAGACAGCTAAAACTTAAGTTACCTAATTTCACATCTAACTTTTCTAGTGCACAGTGCAGTGTTTAGGATAAACCATTTTTTATCTTACCTCTAAGCATCCCTGTGACTAGCAATTTCTCTAATACCTGCTGGAAAGCACTAGGAAGTCTTAAACTGATACAAGCACTCAACTCTCCTTGTTAATAAGGAGAAATTAATCATAGGTACTAAACAGCCTATAATTGCAAAGTAAGAAATAAAAACAGTCTCCCGCAAGTAAAGTGACCAATAAGGTAAAAAAGTATATAAGAATAATCAAAAGTAGAAACCTCGGTCACTCACGGCAGGTAAATAAAATTATATTTATTGTTAAAAGAACCAAAAGTAAGAGTTTTCATGGTTCAGCATAACCGCTTCATCAGACTTCAGTTGCTAACAGAAAGCATACCCTTTATATAGGCACAATCAAGCTAGCATAATTAAAACAATTAAAAGCAATTAAGAATAAAAGCCACAGAGACCTCCAGAGTACATATATATATATATATATATATATATATACAATTATGTCTGTGTGAATCCACACATCAGAAACCTAATGTTTCAAGAATCTAGATTTTAGAAAAGGTTTTAGTGAAACTTTACTATTTAGATCAGGGGGCTTATCAGCCTGTAAACGTATAATCCATTTTTGTTCTATTTCTTCAGTTTTAGTACAAAAATCTCCACCTCTGTTATTTACAACTATATGCTCAATGACAAAAAATGGAACTCGTGGTCTAACCCTTCTCTCAAAACATGCTGTGCAAGTGCATGAGTTTCTTTGCTGTTACGCATGTCCCTGTGATGTTCAAGGATTCTGTCCTTCAACATTCGGTTAGTTTTTCCTATATAGAATGCAAAACGAAATTTGCAGAAACAAAAATAAGCCACGTTCCTAGTTCTGCAATCAGCATAATATTTAAAATCAATCTTAAACTTCATAGAGGGATGTTCAAAGTGATTACCTGTATAAATATGCTTGCATGCAGAGCAGTTTCTACATGGATAATTCCCTGTCCTATCAGATAACATTACAGTATGTTTATTAGATTTGTAGCATAGTTGTTTCTTTAAAGAACAATTATTCTTAAAGGAAAAAAAGGGGGGTATCATGAATTGCATCCTTTAATTCCTCTACAGCATGAAGAACATTCCAGCTCTTTTTGATCACTTCACAGGTTCTGTTAATGTCATTCGAAAAGGGGAGAACTACTCTGAGAGGTGCACGATCAATCTGCCTGCTATCCACAGTAGTATTGGGATTAATCTCAGTTGTGTAACTAAAGTACAGTCTACATCTAGAGCCTCTTTCATTCCAAGTAGCCTTAATACATTCATCTATTTCATGTTCTTTATATCCCCTGTCTAGGAACTCTTGTTTTAGTTCTTTCAGGGCTGTCTTAAGGTATGCATCATTATTATGAATTCACATTATCCTATACATTTGCCCTTTTAACACATTCCTTTTAACATGTCTTGGGTGCATGCTAGTGTAGTGTAACAGGCTATTCCTTCTGGCTGGCTTCCTATACAGTCTTGTTTCAAAGATATTAAGCCTTTCCTTGTTGACCTTTATATCCAAAAACTCAATTTCAAAATCTGAAAATTTATATGTAAACTTAAGAAAATGAGTAGTGCTGCACAAATAGGCAACAAAATCTTTAAGCTCATCAACAGTAGTAGATTCTATGTCCAAGGTTACTAGTAAACAGTCTGTCTTAAGATTCCGAGTTTCACTGTGCAACTTTTGCAAAAACATTTTCGTATCTTTCAAGACAGTGTGACAGCTCTCTAAAAGTGGATGTAGCTGTTTCTCCACATAAATGGAAAGAGGTTCAGTGACCCATCCTCTACCTGAGACAATAGGCTTTATGGGGGGAGGTGTCAGATGTTTATGTACCTTTGGCAGCCCATATATGTTCGGTGTCACAGGATGCTCTGTTGAAATAGTCGAACAGGGGTTCAGTAATTCTATTCGTTATAAGTAAATCAAAATTAAAAAATGCATTTTATCTATAATGCCCTTAATAATCTGGGCATTAATACTGACATAAGTGTTAGCCCTCAATAACATATTCATTTGCTGTATATACATGTTTCTGTCCATGACATCCACACTGCCTCCTTTATCTGCTGGTCTAATTTCTATGCCAGACATACCCTTTAGTTCACTTAAGGCAGAACTTTCAGCAATTGACATATTAAAAAACATAGTATCATTGTGTTCAAAGTGTGTTTTATGAATCTCTCTCACACACAAATCAATAAATGCTTCCACCATAGAATGTGATGGTGGAATGAAAGTGCTAGGTTTCCTGAGTTTAGCAGTATTCTCAGAACAGCTATTAAACATAACCTTGAGATTCAAGTTGTGACCAAACAATTTCAGATGTTTCAAAGTTTCTACAAGATCCCCGCATTGAGCAGGAATGAAATTTAGTCCTTTAGATAGCAGCGAGATCCAAGAGTCAGTCAGCAAATATGAAGAAATGTTAATAACTAAACTTGCCTTTTCCATCTGCGCTCTTGATTCTCCAAGTGATTCGTGCTCTCTAGTCACCGCGGTTGACCTTTCCTGCCCCTGCTCTTTGAGTGGTTCTGTATAGGAAGCGTGTCCTTCAACAAAAAAAAATAATTTGTGTTAGGACCAATTGCTCCATCGGTCTTGTTCCTACCTTAATGGTAGGTGTAGTACGTGGTCTGGCATCTCTCTTGTTAGTAGTATGGAGCTCAGAAACAAAAGAGGGTTCTTGCTGGGGCAAAATATGTAATTGTTCAGTGGTGGTGTTGTTACTTCTGTCCTCTAGAGCTGGGATATTTATTTCATTGCACTAAGGTTGGCCTCGTATGGGACTTGTTGTGCGGAACTAGCTCGATTATTGGTTGCTGGTGTTGTCCTGTTTGCTGGTTGTGAATCAATGTCAGTCCTCTCTCTTGTTTAATCATAGCCTCAGCTCAGGCTTTGTACCCACTGAGTGGTGCACAGCGACAGTTATCCCACTCCACAAGCGGGGATCCACCTTGGATCCCGGGAGCTACCACACCATCAGTCTGATGAGCCTGATCTGCAAGGCCATGGAACGTATTATCATGGAACTTATAAACAAAGATATTGGCAACCTTCAAACACTGGACCCCACGCAGTTTGGGTTTGTGAAGGGCTGATCTTGTCTCCTGAACCTGATTGACTTCTTTGAATCAGTCTCCAGAGCTGTGGACAAGGGTAAGGTGGTCCACACAGCCTATCTGGACCTCGCCAAGGCCTTCAACATCAACCCCCACTATGCTGGGTATTAATCCCTATGTCACTCGATGGGTTGCCAACTGGCTTACTGACAGAGCCCACACTGTAAAAGTAGCTGACTCCAAATCCAGCTCCAAACAAGTGACAATTGGAGTACTTCAGGGTTCAGTCCTGGGACCGCTCTTCTACTTCTCTAAAGTACAGGCCAACACTAAGGGACTCTGACTAACAAAGTTCGCAGATGACTGCAAACTGGGAGCCATTACTGAATCCCCAAATGATGTGGATATTCTACAAAAGGGCCTTACAGAAACAGATGCTTGGTGCCAGAGCCATGGGCTCAAGCTCAATGCCAAGAAATGTACAGTTATCCCCTTTGGGAAAAACATGTACCCGTGAATTACCACATAGGTGGCAGTATACTAAACACTGAAAGTGTGATAAGAGACTTAGGGACACAGGTGGACAGTGGTCTCACCTTCAATAACCACATCGCCATAACAGTCAGGAAATCCTTCTATGTGGCACACCTCATCACTAAGGGATTTTCATCCAGAAAAAAAGGAGGTCATTGTCCCACTGTACTCATCCCTCATTAGACCCATTATAGAATACAACTCCCCATTTGGTATGTATCTCTCAAGACATCTGCAACAACTGGAAAGACTGCAGAAATACCTCATTAAATGAATCACAGGCCTAAAGCAGATGCCGTATGCTGACCGTCTAAAAAAACTCCACCTATACACTGTCGCATATCATCTACTTATAGGTGATCTCTGCTTAACATACAAGGCCATATCAAACCCAGAGCTGTTGGACATGCTACACTTAAAGAAATCCCAATCCCTCAGAGACACACGCTCCAGGGATCTAAACCTTGTCATCACAATGAACAAAACAAGCTGGGGAGGATAGGTTCCTGACCCAGAGACTCCCCAGACTCTGGAATAGACTGACCATACATGTCAAGCAGAGCACCTCTTTGGCCCTCTTCAAAAAGAACCTTAATGATTGGATGGGAGATAGGAAATTCACCCTGGGGATCATGTCAGTCACCCTGCTAGACAGGGGTCCAGGGAAGTAAATACTGTGGGAAGAAATAGCCAGGGAATTGTTATGGCTAGGCTTGTATAGGCCCTAGGGCCAGTAGCCTAGTACCAACCTATGAACCTATGAACCTTTTGTTCCTGATAAAAGTACCAATATTAAAACAGCATTATTGGACTTGAAATTGTATACTAGAAAATTGAATCTGAATGTGTTATTTAAGGATTGTAGGTCCACCATGGATCCCATTAGGTTATCCAGTACTTTTAACCCCCCCATTCATCCCTCATTACAGCTTTTCGAAAAGATTTGTGAATTAGATATATGAAATGTTAAAATGGTAAAAAATCAAAAATGGAATTTGAAACAGGATAAAATGAATAAGTTAAGACAACTTCTGATAAAAAGGACCTCCGGCCAATGAAACTGGATAAGGGGGGGTGGGATTGTCATGATGAACATGGTGGACTACAATAATAAAATGAGATGTTTGCTTGCAGGTAAAGCTTACATGCAATCTTCGTTTAATGAACTACATGATGCATATAAGAAAGTGAGAAGTATTTTACAGGATTTATTCATTGAAGATAGTCTCTCTCTGGATGAATTTAATTTTTTAAGCATAGCACAGCCTAGGATCCCTGTCATTTTTGGGTTACCCAAGATACATAAAGATTTAGATCAACCACCTATGTGGCCCATAGTTGATGCCAGGGGCTCCATCACCCAACCTATAGCCAAATTCTTGGACATAAGATCGAAGGACTTTGTTCAACATGAAACTTTACTATGTAAGGACTCGTGGGACTTTTTAAAAAGGATTAACGTGTTAGAATTTGATGAAACAGTCAGTTTCATCACAATCGATATCATAGATTTATATACGGTAATACTGCATACCATAGGCATGGAATGGTTTTGTGAATTCTTGGTGGGTAAGGGTCTTTCCCAGCCACTGGTTAACACCTATGAGACTTTATTACAACTAGTACTCACAGATAATTTTATTCTGTTCAATAAATAATTGTTTTTACAAACTGAAGGTGTGGCAATGGGGTCAGCGTACGGTGGCTTGTAAGCCAACATAATTATGTTGGAATGGGAAAGGAGATTTTTAATGAATACCCCATGGTTTAAGTTCTGCACATTGTACACACAGTTTTTGGATGATGTCTTTATTTGTTGGAATGGTCCGAGAGAAGAGATCCCTCTATTTTTAGAATATATTAATGGTACAACCTGTTTTTTTAAAGTTCACACAAGAGGTTAACAGTGAACAAATTGTGTATTTGGATGCCTTATTGAAGAAATAGTGTCATTTGAAGGCCTTTGTAGCACAAATTCATAGTAAAGCAACCTCTTCAAACAGTTTTCTGCATTTTGATAGTGCACACCCATGTAAACAAAAAAGAGTGGTAGTAAAGGGCCAATTTGTAAGGGCGGCCCAGTTGGTTAGTCTGTTCGATAACTTCTTAAATGAGTGTGAACATCTGAAAGTTATGTTTTGCAAGAGGGGTTACCCATTATGGCTCCTTAATGAAGTAATGATTGAGGTGGTCAACAAAAGAGAAAGAGTTTTTTTTTTAATCTTTGTTAGGTCACCATGTGGTGATTCCTGCCCAGGCATGCCCCCTATTGATGGCTGTTTGGTTAATGGAGTAGGAACCAACTTGACCCAATCTAATGTTGAATAGAATTCAAATTTTAAATGTGCTTTTATTACCACTTTTCACAGTAATAGTAAGGATGTGTTGGATATTTTATCCAAAAATTGGGCTATATTGCTTAATGATAGGCATATCAGAGAATGTGTTAGAACTAAACCAAATATTGGTTTTAAGAGAGGGAAGAACCTAAAATGCATTTTAGAGTCTAACAGAAATGTTGTACATGCAAGGTCTATGAAAAAATATGGTTCCTGTGCTCAGTGTAGTTTTGTGATAGAAGGTCATGAATTTTTGGTGAATGGTTTTAAAATACAGGTGAACAAGAAGGTGTACTGTTATACTGAAAGAGTTGTTAATTGTGCAGTGTGTAACTCATGTGAATGGTTCTATATCAGAAAGACTGAGAGGAAATTTAAAAACAGAATTTATGAGCATTTAAGGGATATCAGACTTGGGAAATCCACAAATGCCCTAAGTAAACACTGCACAGAAAAATCAGACCACTCTTTCAAATTTTTAATTGTGGACACTGCTGACTTGCATAAAAGAGGTGGCCCATGGGGGCTGCTTTTGGAAAAGAAAATTAATTTGGCAGGTCCGCCTAAATGCGGGGCAATGGCCAGGATTAAATGATTCACTCTCCATTGCTTGCCTGTTAAAACTAAAAGCAATGGAAAGGTTTTATATATATATATATATATATATATATATATATATATATATATATATATATATATATAAAATATATAAAAAACATTTATATATACATTTTATTTATATTTTCATTTTTATATAAATGTAATTTTATAGATTTTATACATTGAGTGTATTTATATTTATTTTTAGTGTTTTTGCACCTGTTAATGACATTTAAATGCTGGTTTTAAAGAGTGTCTTTTTAAGATTTATTTTTATGACTGCATTTCATTAATATTTATGAGTTCAGGGAGGTCCTTTTAAGACAGTAAGATGGGATTGGCTTATTACTTAATTAATGCTCTTGCAGAATGTATTTAATAGTGTTTTGATTGCGTTGCTCTTATCTTATGAAGTTAACAAGGTTCTTGATGAAAACGCTTATTTATTTGTTATTTTGATTTAATAAAAAGTGTTTTTACCACTCCTAAAGTGTTTTGCGGTCATTTACTACAAGGATTTACTTGAGTTGCTGAAGTGTGTGGTTCCAGGAGTGCCGACTTTTGTTTTTCTACAGTTTGTGTACGTTTGTTCTTTTTTGGTCAAATAAATAAATAAAAAGTATCCTATGGATCCCAGTTATCATCCTTAACTAGTAAGATTAATAAAACATTTTATTAGCTTACTAGATATTTTGTATTATTTATTTATTTATTTATTTGACATTTGTTTACTGAGAGGGTCCAACAAGGTCAGAAGGAGCCCATTTTCAGTGGAGGCCCTGGGAGAAAAAAACAAACACATACAGACATGTACAATCTTTATAGTGATAACATAAACATTGTGAGACTATCAAGTATATACATAGGTGTGAAGAATAAAACATCTCCCTTTCAATCCTACATTATTATTATTTTATCGGATTTGTGAATTAGACTTAAGGAAGATGAGTGAGAAAAGGCATAACAGGAACAACAATTTGTCTTTAAACATTCTAAATTGGAGGACATGAAAAATTCTGGGCTGAAATTTATGAAGCTTGATGAAAGAGGGGTTTGGTGGTGATGACCCAAAGTGAATACTTGGAGCGGGTGAAGCAGTTGCTAGTGGATAGTGTATAGCAAGGTGTTTTCTTGAATGAAGTTAACCAAGCATATAAAAGGGTTAGAAATGTAATCATTGACTTGTTTATAGAGGGCAGTATTTCCGTTGAAGAGTACAATTATTTAAATGTTCCCTCTACTACCATACCAGCTTTGTTTGGAATCGCAAAAATCCACAAAGACACTAATAATACACCTATGAGACCTACTGTGGATAGTAGGGGATCCATGACCTAAGCTTGTGCCAAATTCGTGGATTATAAACTTTAGGACGTTTTAAAAACAGAGACTCAAGTTTGTAAAGATTCATGGGAGTTTTTTAGAAAAAAACAATGATATGAAATTCCACAGTAATGACATCTTAGCAACGGTCAATGTCAAAGACATATAAACTGTTGTTTCCCATGATGTGGGTTTCTCATGGTTTAGGGAATTTTTGGAAAACAAGCAATTGACATCAGATGTTATTAGGGTTCTGGAAAAACTGCTTGAACTGGTCTTGGTTAACAATTATATCTTATTCAATGGAACTATTATCACTAAATCAGAGGTGTTGCTATGGGGGCAAATTGTGGGTCCATTTATGTTAATTTTGTCATGGCCAAATGGGAAGGAGATGTTGTTATGAGGGGCCCCTTTGCACATCTCATATGTTATTACACTAGGTACCTGGATGACTTATTTCTAGTGTGGGAGGGGTCACCCGATGAGTTACATGATTTTCTAAATCATATTAATCAAAGCACTGAATTTATGAATTTCACTTCTCAAATGGATCTGGAAAGGATCCCATACTTGGATGTTTTACTTGTTAAAGACATGTCCAAAAGCTGTTACTTTTCTAAAATTCACAGAAAAACCACCTATTCTAACTCCTTTTTATATTTTTTGAGTGGGCACCCCTTGACCCAAAAGAGATTTGTGGTTAAAGGGCAATTCATAAGGGCTGTGAGGATGGTGACTTACAACCGCAATTTCTTGAAAGAATGTCCATGTCTTGAGTCCATGTATATTAAGAGGGACTGGTAAAATAATTAAAAATGAAGTTATTATGAAAAGAAATTAAAAGGTTTATGTCCCACTACTGGTTGGTACCAATAATGGAAAATGACCCTTTTCATGGAAAAATGTTATGGATGGTGGTATACAAATTGTGTATGTTTATCACTAACTATAATTTGGACTGTGACATTGTTAGGTGAGCTTGAATAAAAAATGGTTTCTGCTATGAGAAAGCTCAGACTTTAATCATCTGGTGGCAAAGAAGCCCAAAATAGCTTTCTGGAAGGACAGAAATTTGAAAAGTATTTAAGAAGGGATACCTTACAAGAAAGGAAAGCACAATGTGGTAAATCAAATGAACAAGTGCGGTCGATGTAAATTTTGTAAATGGATTCTTACTGTTAACTCTTTTACCATAAAAGGAAGAACCTACACAATAAAAGGTAAATTTTACTGTCACAGTAGGGGAATTGTTTATGCTGCAGTGTGCCAAGGTTGTTGCTGTTTTTGAACTGGTAAAACTGAACGGCCATTAAAGGAACATATGTATGAACATTTGTATGAAATCCATTCAAAAAAGCTCACCAACACCTTGGCTAAACATATTATTGAATTCACATATCACTCTTTTAAATTTGCTATTGTTGAACAAGTCATGAAAAACCCTAGGGGTGGCTCTTGGCATTTACTCATAGACGTTAAAGAACTCTACTGGCAATTGGTTTTAAATGCACATCACTGGCCAGAACTTAATATTACCTCTATTTCTAGTATTCTAAAACTTAAATCTATTCACAGATAGAGATTTTTTTTTATTATTATTTTTTTAATCTGTATTCTTGTTCTTATTGTGGCTTTTTATGAGTTGGTTGAATAAGATTCATATAGGAATTCCTTTTGGATAATGGGGCACTATTACTTTAAATCCTGTTGGATGTTTCCTTCTTAATGGATCAGATGATTACAGCTTGTAAGTACATTAATCAGGCATTGTTAAGAGGCATTATCTGAAGACGTTTTGTGAGTTCTACAGGATGGAAGCACTTACCATTCTTTGTATTTTTATTTTTTGAACCATTAAATATAGTTTTTAATTCTAAGTTCCAGTGATTGGTTTTAACTGACACAGCTAACCTTCCCTGACTTGCGTTTTTGTTTTTAATCTTTGATGTTAGCCAGAAGTGAGACATGTGCTTCTCTGCACCTGCAATGTGCCCAGTAATGACTACTTCTGCAATGTGTATGGAGTTACATGTCTCCGTAACATATTTAAGTACAATTGTAAATTCTTTTTTTATAAAAAACATTGCTCCTACTACTATTCAAACTGGCTAAGTATCCTTCTTCCACACTGCTCTCATTTCTGCCTGCAAATCCTGATATTTTATGACTTTCTGTCTCTCTGTACATAAGACACTGTAGTCACTAGGTGTAGCAATTTCAGTGATCTATGCTACTTTTGTCTTCTTTTCATGGACCACTATATCTGTTTTTCTCGCATCTATTTTTTTGAACTGTCGGTAATGGGTGATCCCAAGTGATCTAGACTTAATCATTTTCAGTTGGGAGGGTGGCCTAATGGTTAAGGTGTTTGCCTTAAAAACACAAGGTGCAAGGTTTGAGTCTCACAAGGAATAATTGGCTAGGTTTAAAATGACTTGGATGAACCTATAATCTATGAACCTATGATGCTTAGTGACTTATGTTTCCAGTGTTTTTCAACTACTTCAGTATTACAATGTCTGCACAATCCCCAGTGCAACAGTTTTGCCACATTATTATGCCTTTCGGAATATAGCCCTGCCATTAGTATATCACAACCACCAATGTATACAACTGTTTCCAATTCTGTTTTACAAAACCTACATTTGTCTGTTTCTCCCACATGTTTAATGGACTTTGTAAACCAACATGTACGTAGTCCACTATCTTGAGACACCAATGGTAACCTTTTGTCTTTTGGTTTAACTTCACCTCTCCTTAATCATTCCTGCTTTCAGTCCTGATTAACGTGAGTTTGTTCCAAGAGTTTTCTATACTTGCAACTATACTTGTGCATTTTCCACATTTTTACCTTCTCATCTGCTCCTTCACCTTATATTCTTTCTTTTGTTTTTTGGCACATTTAGTTGCTGCCTGATTTTTATCTACTTCTAGTTTGATTTCTATTCTCGCTTGACACTGATAAGCTTCTGCTAAACTAAGCAAGGAAGTCATCTTAGACTTATTCTCCTCATGTTTCAAAACTTTCACTGTGTTTTAGTTTTGTGAGGTCAGCAGATATGTATGCAATCCCACAATTGCTTATCTATACAAGAAATCAATTTCGAGGAGGCCCATCCCTCCTTCAGGACAGGGAATATATAGCCTTAGGTTCATAGATTCATAGGTTGATACTAGGCTGTCTGCCCTAGGGCATTTATAAGCCTAGCCAGAGTGTGTTTGGCTTTCGCCACCCTTTTAGATTAGTTGACTGTGCCTCTGTATAGTAGGTCACAGAAGATAGCCCTTTTGAGGTTAGTTTACTGTGCCTCATTCTAGTAGGGACATAGAAGAGATCCCAGGGGTAAACCTATGATCTCCCATCCACTCATCAAGATTTCTCTTGAAGAGGGTCATTGAGGGACTCTGCCTAACATGGACTGGGATTTTGTTCCAGAGTGAGGGGAGCCTCTGGGATATGAATCTGTCCCTCCAGCATGTCCTATTTATTTCTGTGCTGAGGTTTAAGTCCCTGGAGCATGTAGCTCTAAGGGATTTGGATTTCCTGAGATGGAGCATGTCCATTAATTCTGGGTTGGACATGGCTTTATATGTCAGGCACAGATCGCCTCTGAGTAGGTGCTAAGCAACTGAGTAGAGCTGGAGTTTCTTTAGCCTAACTGCGTAGGGCATCTGTCTGAGTCCCTTGATCCTCTTGGTGAGGTACTTTTGGGGTCTTTCCAGTTGCTGCAGGTGTTAGGTAAGGTACATCCCAAATGGGGCATTGTATTCAATTATGGGCCTGATGAGTGATGAGTAGAGGGGCACAATGACCTCTCTTGATCTAGATGTGAAATCTTTTGTGATAAGGTGGGCTATATAAAAGGTCTTTCTAACCACTTTGGCAATGTGATTGTCAAAGGAGAGATTGCTATCTACTTGGGTCCCCAAATCCCTAATTACTTCTTCCGTACTTAATGGATTACCACCTATGTGGTAATTTGTGGGCACTTTGTTTTTCCCAAAGGGGATGACTATGCACTTTTTGGCATTTTAGCTTTAGGCCATGGCTCTGGCACCAGTTATCCATCTCTGTGAGACCCTTTTGGAGGATGCTTGTGTCAGTCGGCGAGTCGATTATGGCACCCAGTTTGCAGTCATCTGTGAACTTCATCAGCCATAGTCCTCCCATGTTAGCCTGTACCTCAGAGAAATATATACCGAACAAGAGAGGTCCCAGGACTGAGCCTTGTGGGACGCCACTTGTAACTGGTTTAGAGTCTGACATGGCACCTGCAATTCTGACCATGTGGGTTCTATCCCTGAGCCAGTTTGCAACCCATCTTGTGACATAGGGGTTGATATTTAAGCTGGTGAGCTTATTTATGATGCCCGAGTGGGGTATGTGTCGAAGGGTTTTGGGAGGTCCAGGTAGACTGTGTGGACTACCTTCCCTTCATCTATGGCCTTGGTGACTGTTTCAAAGAAGTCGACCAGGTTCAAGAGGCAAGATCTGCCCTTAACAAAGCCGAATTGGGACATAGAAGAGATCCCAGGGATAAACCTACGATCTCCCATCCACTCGTCAAGATTTCTCTTGAAGAGGGTCATTGAGGGACTCTGCCTAACATGGATTGGGATTTTGTTCCAGAGTGAAGGGAGCCTCTGGGATATGAATCTGTCCCTCCAGCAGTGTTTGGAGGTTCCCAATGTCTTTGTTTATGAGTTTCATGATGATACGCTCCATAGCTTTGCAGACCAGGCAAGTCAGGCTTATAGGGCGATAGTTTCCTGGGTCTGTTGTGGCGCCACCTTTGTGGAGTGGGACCACTGTTGCTGTACGCAATTCCTTGGGTACATATCCTGTAGTAAGGCTGAGATTGAACAGTGACTTTATGTGAGGGTTCAGTTCTTCTTGGAGTTTGTGTAAGACGCAGCCTGGGACACCGTCCGGTCCCATTGATGCTGTGTTTTTTGCTTTGGAGAGGGCAGCTCTCACCTGTGCATCTGTGATGTCAGGGAGGCTACACTCTGTTGGGATAGACATTTGCTCTTTTCGGTGGGAAGGGGGGGAGAAGTTTGCACTGAACCTGTCTGCCAGGATGTTGGCAATGTCTGTGGGTTCAGTGTATTTTTTGCCATTTTGAACTAACTCAGAGCATATCTGGGAGTTGCCACCCAGGTTCCTGACATAACTAAAGAAGGCCTTGTGATTATCTTTAGCATCTTGTGCAATTTTTCTTTCGAAGCTGGCCTTAGATGATTTTATGAGGGATCGTAGTTTCTTGCTAGTACTGATCAGAGATGCTTTCCCTTTTTGGGATTTTGCTCTATCATGTAGTAGCTTCCTCCTTCTGTTGTATACCTTATTTATGGCTGGGGTCCACCAGACAGGACTCCTGCCTTTGGAGGAATGAGTCTTGGTTTTATTTGGGATAGCACAATCCATGCATTCCTGTAGGTGTCCATAGAAAGCGTTTGTGAATGATTCTGCGGTTTGGGCCATATTTTCCACTGGCCCGAGGGCTTTGAAGGATTCCACCTCAGTTTTGAGAAGTGTGAAGTTTGCTTTTGAGAAGTTCTTCACCATGGTTTCCTTGGCTGGGGGTGGGGATGGGATATGGATGTCCAGTGAGATTAATTTATGGTCAGATCTTACCAATGAGGGGTATACCTCTGGTGTGGAACATAGAGTCCCCATGTTGGTGATGATCAGGTCCAATATGTTTTCCCCTCTTGTGGGAGTAGTGACCAGTTGTTCCATAGCATTTGAGTTTATAAATTCTAGGAACCATTGGGCGAGGGTGTTGGGGCTTGAGTAGTGCTCCCAGTCTATGTTTGGGTAGTTGAAGTCACCCAATATAATGGTGTTTGGAGAGACCTTCATATTCTCCAGTGTTCTCAGGAAAGCCAAGTGGGGTTCCTGAGTTTGGGAGGGTGGTCTGTAGCAGGCTACAAACTGAAAGGCGGTTTTGCCCACTGTTAGTTGCACATGGATGGTCTCTGATGCTTCATGCAGTGCCTCTAACCTGGAGGTGTGGGTATCTTTGATGAATATGGATACTCCCCCTCCTTTTGTGGTCCGGTCTGAGTTTTGGGGCCAAAAAGCATGGTATGAGGTATAACCTGGTAGTGCTGGGGTGCTCTCAGGAGCCTTGAACCAGGTTTCTGTTACTGCACAGATATCAATATTCTCCATACTGAGGAGAGCCTCGAGTGTGTGCATCTTGAGGTTTAGACTTCTGGCATTGAGCCACATTACCCTTAGTTTCTTTTTCTTTGTGTTGTCTATGGAGGTGGGTTTGTCTTTTGAGCCTTGCCTAAAAAAGGCACTATGGGGGCGACAAGAGCCTTAGCCAGTATTCGAAAGCCCAGGGGTGACAGGTGCAAGCTGTCCCTAGCGAAGCAATGTGGCTTGTCGAGCATGTCATCCCAGGCTGACAGACACTGGACCCCCTTTGAATGACACCAATACGTTAGCCAATTGTTAAAATTGATCATTTTGTCTTTATACTGTGGCATCATTCTTGGTGAGGGTAAGATGCTGCTCAAGGTCAGGGTCATACCAGCCTGGGCTACATGCTCAGAGAGCTCCTCTATGTCTCTTTTCATGTAGTCCAGGGAGGTACGTCTCAGGTTATTCACACCAGCATGGACAATGACAGAGTCATATTTGTACTTGCTTTGGAGTGACCTGAGTGCTTGTGTTATGTGGCAGATCCTTGCACCCTTCAGGCAGCTTACAGTGACCTTCTCCTTGTTCAGCCTAGTGAGTGGGACGTCAGTGTGTCTGACAATAGAGTCACCTATTACAAGTGTATTAGGTGTGTTGTTTAGCCTTAAGGGCTGTGACTGTGTGGCACACTGACTTTGTGAACTATGTGATACATGGGTATTGTTGTGGGGTAGCGGTTGCTTGGATGTCTGCTTTGGAGGTCTCTGCTGCTTGGGCAGATTTTTATTTAGAGCCTCCGAGTATGTTTTTGTGTGTTTACGTGTTTGGTATGCACTGATTTTTTAAATCATTTGATGAGCAAGAAACATCCTTCTTGTTTTCCTGTCCAACCTATCCAACACTTTTTGGGGCCAGTCAATCACTCCAAAACTGTAAGTTAGTACAGGAAGAACAAATTGATTTATAGCTTGGACTTTGTTCCTAGATGTCAGTGCTGTTTTCCACATTAATTTAAGTCTTTTAAAATATTCCTTATTAAATTTTATTCACATTTGTTCATGTTTTATTGTTGGTTGTCCATCAATTCCAAAATATTTTTATACTCCCTCTTGCTCAAGTTCATTTATATCACATTCCTGTCCCAAACTGATGTTTTCTCGGTGCTCCATCTATCCTGGTTTAAAAGTTGCTTTTGCACATTTAGCAAGACCAAATGACATTCTTATATCATCTGAAAAAGTTTTGTCCACTTGCAGTTCTGCTTTCAGTTCTTCATTCACAGGCTCTGTGGAATTGATGGACAACCAACAATAAAACATGAACAAATGTGAATAAAATTTAATAAGGAATATTTTAAAAGACTTAAATTAACACTGAAAACAGGCTCTGTGGAACCTAGTCGGACATTCCCGGTCAACAAATGTTAAATAAAAATAAAAAATAAAATTTTATGAACTGTATGGTTTTAAATCATCTACAAAAAGAAGATGAAAAGTCTTCACACTTTGTTGTTTTCTGGGAGCCAAATTGTAGCCATGACCTAATCTGTTAAGTAAATAGCTTAATGAGTTAAGGGCAAGACAAAAGAGCAGTGTTGACAAAGTCACCGTGGAATACCCCCCTTTGTTTTTCTATGCCTGGAATAATAATCTGTCCTTTATCATGGCTTAACTGCAAAGTGGTTTGCCAAAGTTTCATGGTCGCTGTAATGCAATTGATCGTTGTAAGGTGTATCTTACACATTTATATGAATAACTGGATACTGTCATACACTTTTTTGTAGTCTATCCATGCCGTACTTAAATTCTAACCATTTTTCAGTTCTCCATTATGACTGAGTTTTTGTCTAAGTGACTTAACTCTGTCACCATCAATTCCAGTCTATAGTTTATACATCGTCAAAGGTAAGTTATTGGGCTATAGTTTTAAGGATACCTTGCAGGTTTGCTCTTAAGTAGGAGTATTGTTTTTCCTGTTATTAACAAGGATGCTGTCTGTCCGGGGTGCGCATATAAGTAATTTTTACTCACGGCTAAATCTTCATGTAAAGATGTTAATACTTTTAGCCAGAAATTAGGTTCTGCATCTGGGCCTGTGGTTTTCCAGTTAGAGGGTTTTCTTAACCTTGTTTCATTCTCTCTAGCTGTTACTTCATCCCATTTCATATCCTGCACCTTTGAACTTCTTATTCTTTCTTTTACTTCTTCTATCCATTTAGCATCTTTGTTATGTTCCACAGGATCTTTATAGGTATTTCTCCAAAATGTGTCTATTTCTTCCTTTTTTGGTGGTGGCTCAGTTCCTTTTGCCTTATTTCCCAATTCTCTAGAAAATGTTTTTGGGTCATCAGTAAATTGCTTATTTTGTACTTTTCCCTTTATATTTATTTGCATATCTTCTACGTTTTTCTGCCTGTGCTGATATTTTTAGTTTATTATTTGCGATAGTGCATGATAGAGCCTGATCTGTTCTGATACAGAGCATTGCTTTCCACATCTATCTTTCTGAGTATTTTTGTTGATCTGTTCCCTCTTCTATTCTTTTGTAACTGTGACACTTCTTGCCTTAATTGCTTTATAGTTTTCTCTGTTGGATACTTCCATGATGGCATTCGATTTCTCCCCTTCCTTTCCCTTACTACCCTGTGTTCTTGTGGTAAGACTTTATCTGTTATTAGTTTAGCTGCACAATAATATATCCTATTTACTTCTGTTATATCACATGAATCACTATGGACAGTCATAATTACTGTGTTCATTTATTTTATCAAACTGCCAACTTTTGGGCTTTTACTGACTTTCTGTAATCTGTTTCTTTCTTTGATCTCAGTATGTCTGTCCATTTCTATTAAATTAAGCAACTCTTCCCTGAGATCATTGTCTTCTAAAAAGAGAGCACATTCTTTGTCCTCCATTTTCTGTGGGTATTCTGTAGGAAGTTCCAGAGCATCTTCCTGTGACACATTCTCTTCAGTTTCACCCTGTGTCATCCATTGCTCTTTCATATGGAAACTCACTGGCTTATCACTCCACAACATTGACTGGGTTAGAGTTGCCACAGTTTCCTGTTGCCCTCCCTTGTTGTCCAACTCCAACTGAATGTTTGTACTGGTTTCCTATGGATGGCTCCAAAGTATCTTCCTCTGGCAACCGATCAGATGCTTTTTAGTCCACTGGTTTCTCCTTAACTTGGGGATCCATTGCTCTATGCTGCTCTGATGCTAGCTGAGTTAGATTTTCTACACTAAATCCTTCACTTTGCAGGTACTCCGTTATCTCAGTTTCTATTTATTTAACTTCTCCATCACTAATCCTCTTTTCCTCTTTGTTTTCTTATTTTATACTGTAAAATTTTCCATGTCTAGATGCCTTTGCCTGTATTTCTCTTCAAATATCTTTGGTGCTGCTCTGTTTGTACTGGCTATTTTTGCTTTCTCATATATATATATATATATATATATATATATATATATATATATACATATATATATATATATATATATATACAGCTCCACAAAGAATCCCAGCACTCAAGAAAAAATTACGCACAGCCAGCTTGAAGCAGAAAAAAGATTTATTAGGACTTCCACAGCCCCATAACACAAACCGTGGACTTGAAAGGCAAGTCTAAATATACGCTGAATGCGTATACGTAAATTAAAGAGACAGTACTAAATTAATTAACATTACACCCAAGTTTAACAAAACTACTAAATAAAATACTCAATAATACTAGTGCAAAAATGGAAAATAAAAGTAAGAAATAAAGAATACTAAGCAACCCCAAACACAAGCTATTTATAATGTAAAACTAACAAAGTTTACCAATGATCATTTAATCCAGGTTTAAACATGGCCCCCAAATTAGTAATCCAACGACGCTCCTTGTTTGTTAACATATCATGTTTTTGACCATCCCCAACATCAATAGCTGTAACTTTATCCAAACCTATAAAAATGAAATGTGATGTGGGGTGAACCAATTTATGTTTATATAGCGCACTTCTTGTGCGTTGACACTTGATATCACTAATGTGTAAACAAATCCTTTGCTTCAACGCAAAGTTTGTTTTACATAGCTGAAGGGCTACACCACATTGCCAACCGGGCCACCTAAACTATTACATGTGATGTTACCACAGAAGTTACTTCCTTTGACCCCCAGTGAATCAGTGTGAAACTGATTTTCCTAAATTCTTTCCCCTCTTATATCCAAAATGGCAAACATTGTCAATGTGTTTATTGAAAAATACATCAGATACCAGTATATGCCAATGCTTCATTAATACATTCTGTTTGTTAAAGGTGAAAGCATTATGTTCCAACATCAACTCGAGAATATTGATCAAAAATTCCTGTTCCTCATTGGAGAAGATACCCGAATAGTTCATCCAGTATTTTATAGCCTCAGTGCCCCTTTATGTGTGTATATGTAGAGACAAGACAGAACATCTAAAAGTTCCCAAAAATTGATCTCTGTCTACTTGTATATCATCAATAAATTGTGTATGTTGTTGTGTATCCCTATCGGGCTCTAGGGCAGGAAAATAATTCAATCAAAAGTCAAATAAATATTAAAGGTTCTCTCTGTCAAAGACTCACCCCACTATACTATCGTCCTGGGGAGTTCAAGGTTCTTATGCAGAGCAATACTGGAAACTGGATGATCTACCTGAAGTGATCCTCAACAAGATGCCTCTGAAGTTGTGGCGGTCTACAACTGAGTTAAAGATCTGAGTTTATAATCTGTTCTATAATCTGTTTGTGTTGTAAAAATCTAAACTTGAATAATATTCTGTATTAGACTATTGTTAGTACTTCTCTATTTGCTTGTTCTTTTAAATAATATTCTTCACATTATAGCCTTATCTGCCCACTATCACTATTATTGTTATTTTAAGATTCATTGGGAAGCATTCATTTCCCTAGTCAAATTGTGCACCATTTTATTAGAAAATGTCAATTTCATGTAAGATGTAGAGAATTTAAGCACTAATTGTTCAAACAAATTGTTCAAAACAATTTACAGGTACTGGTAAGATTTTAGGGTGAACTGTAATTTTGTGTTGTCAACAGCATGTTGCCAGCTCACATGTTGTGAATCTGAAAAAAAAATTTTTTAAAAAAAGTTTTCTACAAAAACATTTCAAAAACATAATGACATCATAATGAGATGCAAAAAGAAGGAATAAATATATATATATATATATTGATCCATATTAAATCTCTGTTTCTTTCCCATGTCCATATTTCTTCTTCAGATGTCTTCTGCTCCTCCTGTTTCTTCTTACTTTGAGGACTCATTCAATTATGCTGTGGTGTAACCTGTGTTAGACTTTCTACACTAAATCCTTCACTTCACAAGTATTCCATAACTTTAACTTCTATTTTTTTTTAACTTCTACTTTACTAATCTTCTGTTCTATGTTCCCTCTTTTTGATTTTATTTTATTGTGAAAATTTTCATATATGGATGCCTTTTATTGTATTTCTCTTTGAATACCTTTTCTCTAATTTCTCTCTTAATCTTTTTCTATATCTTCTGTCTGGAAATTATGTGCTTCTTGCATAATAATAACAATATATAATTTTGTTCTTATCCTCAAAAGTCCACTCTATCTTCTTTATGGCTCTTTTTTGGCCTACCAATTTTTGTGGAATGCTACTTTCATCTACAACAGGGGGGCCATCCTCCCCCTGGGCCTGGCCTAGCCCCATTGTAGGAATGTTTCCATGTCTTGATGATTCTACACTGTCATTTTTTTCCAGTCCTGGCACCAGTGTGCCTACCAGGATTGGGCACTTTTTTTATCCTGGGCACCCAGCTATTTTTTTTTTACTAATGCGGGTTTGTTAGTTATAATTAATGTCATTCTCGATTAATGTTCTATAGCTCTATTTTTGACTCATTGGACAGTGGGGTCTCAGTGGATATAACTTACCTGGACCTGGCAAAAGCTTTCATCTCAGTTCCTCATATCACACTATACTTGATACACTGCTAAAGCAAGATTTTAACTCGTATATAGTGTCTTGGGTGAGTATCTGTCTAAATAATCAGTCTTCATGTGTTAAAATCAAGAATTATGGACTTCTTTCATTTAATGTTTTGAAATAAACAGGGGGGCAGATTCAATAAACCATGCACGGTCTGCTGACCATGTGCGTGCCGAGCCATAATGTGCACACAATAGCGCACCATTTTGTTTTCAGTAAGTGTCTCTACACAGTGTGTAGAGTCATACAAATATGGTAAACACCGAGGCCTGCTATGTACAGCATAAGCAGCTGTATGCTAATTAACCAATCCAAGATCGAGGAGCTGTTCAACAAACTATAAAGCAACCGTGTAGATTCAGTGCTGGTTTTCCCTAGGAATTCCAAACCTATTTGAATGCAGACACAGAAAGGAGTCTCCACAGAAAGAATGTTAGGGGCTGCTGTTGCCTTAATTCATCTGTGTGTGCAACAGGCTAGTCTGTGCTACTGCTGCTGCTAAGAGACCATGGCCAAGAAGGAGAAGATTTTTTAGACCCAATTTAACTTATCACAATCTGCATGAATTGGAACTTGTAGAGCGCTACAGGGTGGATAGAGACACTAGAGGAACTCTGCAATCTCTGTCATCCTCAACTGAGACCAAGGGCAAACCAAGGGGAACCAATACTGGTGGAGTCAAAGGTATGTGTAGCACTTAAAAGTTTAGCTAGAGGAACGTATCAGAGACCAACAGGTGACATGATGGGGGTGTCACAGGCATCAGCATCCAGGATCCTTCATGAATTCCTGAATGCTCTGCTACAACATGCCAGTGACTCCATATATTTTTCCTGTACACCTGAGGACAGGGCCAAAAATATGCAGGACTTCTACCCTGCAGCATAATACCTTGAAGTACTGGGTACATTGACTGTACACATATAGAAATCAAAGCACCACCTGGGGAACAGGGAAAGGTTTACATAAATAGAAAGGGTTTCCCCTCCATTAATTGCCAAGTTCTGTGTAACGCAAAGGGAATCATCTTGAATGCATGTGCTACCAACTCAGACAGTTACCACAATACATATCTGGCATACCAACCAAATGTATCAGATGTTTACTAGGGGGGATGTCCCACAGTGTCATTCACTGGGGGATGCAGGTTATGCAACGGAACCGTGGCTGATGATGCCCATCAGAAATACATATACACCAACTGAAGAAAGCTATAATGAGGCATATGTTCAAACCAAAAATATTATAGGAAGTCAAGAAAGATTGATTATCATATCTTCGTATAGTACTTTCACTTTAAGACAGATTGATTTTCCCACCTATGTTTGTATTTAAACTGATGGATGTAGATATATTTATAGGTCTGAGGAAGCTGTATGGTGAAAGCGCTAACCTGTTCATGAGTTTTATACATTAAATTTTTGATCCTTATACTGAATTAGTCGTTGCAATTTTTTTCTTTGAAGTACAAGTATTGGCGCCTTGGCGCATTGGGATTATTGAAGTATTGAGGACGTTTTGGTGATTTTTTGGAATACCTACTGTGCTTTGCTCTTACCACTTGTGTGTTATTATTTGATCAAAAATATTATAGAGCATGTGTTTGTGCTGCTGAAGTTGCAGTGCTGGTGTCTAGATACATCTGGGTGAGCCATGCAGTACAATCCACATACATGTACTGAAATCTTCACCATCTGTGCCATGCTTCACAACATCATCCTGATAAAACAGCTTCAGCAGGATCAACAAGAGGAAGGGGCACACATCCCACCTTCTGTGGCAAGGTCACCTCAGCCACACACAGGTGAGGAGTCAGAGGGAGAACCAGCAGCTGTTGTGAGTGTAGGTAGCTGTAGGCATGCACAATATGCCCTCACAGTGGCTAAGAGGCAATGCATAGCACACTCACTCACCACCTAAGAGGCAGAAACCTTCATCCTACGCACATACATACAGTAACACTGATGCCAGGCAATGCTCACAACCTTTACCTACCCATGTAATGGCTGTGTACTGCTAGCATCAGACAGTCAGCCCTGAATGACAACTGTGGCAACTGCCAGGTTTACAAGGTAAGTGTTGAACCTGGAATATAAAAAATGTGTAATAATACAAATAAATGGCATATCCTTGCATACTGTTGCATGTTTATGTAAGTAAGTAAAATATGAGTGACTTTTACAGCAATGACTTCAATGTGTGACAGCAGTGCATTATGTGAATACATGTACCCTCTAGCAAGTAACAGGCCTCAGGCATCAAACATTCACACATTTATACCTCTCAAAAGTATTGATGGTCACTAAATGTCCTCAGTTTGTACTGCAAATCATTAAAGAGAGAAGTTAAAAAACAATGACACACATTTCAGTTTCAGACTTCATATCCCTCAGAAAAATCTTGAAAATTGTGATGCAAAAACTGACTGATCATATCAACTGCCTAACTTTGTCAAACCAAATTATTAAAAAAGTCTCCCTACTGTTCAACCTTTGTCCCACTTTTATGTATAGCTTTGTCCAGCTTTTTTTGCTGTAAGAGTGTGGGAGGCATGTACACATTACAAAAACCTGTAAGAAAGCAGTACAATTAGTAAAACAGCATCACAAACACAGATATACTAAACACTAAGTCAGCTATCCACCAGGAGCTGCATACACAAAGCGTATGCATCCCAGTATCCAAAAAATAGAAAATGATATGGCAGTTATCATCACTTGCACAGGGTGTTGGGGGGTGCAGGAAGCCTAGACTGACACAAAGGTTAAGTGAGTGTGTTTGAGTAAGAAAAAGAAACAGGAAGAGATCTGGATAAAGTATCAAATGGCCACTGATAAAGAATAAGCTTTAAGCTTCATGACTGAACCATATAACTGGTGTGTGTGTGTGTGTGTGTGTGTGTGTGTGTGTGTGTGTGTGTGTGTGTGTGTGTGTGTGTGTGTGTGTGTGTGTGTGTGTGTGTGTGTGTGCCTGTGTCTGTGTCTGGGCAATCCAGGTAAAATTGGTGTGTGAGTATCTGCAGGAACACAGCCAAGTTCTGTGCTAGCTCTACATCTTGGTATGTTGGACAGGTGTGAGCTGTGCATGGTAGAGGTGGCATTTCATCGTCATACCCGACCACAAGAACTGGCTCTGTCAGAAGTTGCACTGGCATATCCATGCCCATGGTCAGATTCACTGCTGCTATCTGAATGTGACTGATGTCTGCTGGATGAGCTCTACTCACGAGTAAGCCCAGGACCACTTGAGCCACTGATGAAGCAGTGGAAGTAGTGCCACTAGGGTAGCATGATCAGGCATGATGTGGCTGACCTACACCCACATGGATGCAGTCCCCCTGCCAGCGGATGTTCCATGGCAGACACTGCCCATTCCAATGTGTCATTCATCCGATCCACTGAATCAACAACACGATGAAGGCAGTCATGCATGTCAGCCTGTGCCACATCTACAACCCTAAGCATTTCTTCATAGGCCCTATTGATCACACCTGCACCTCCATGAGAGTCATAAACATATATCGAGTGGAACGGAAAGACACACCTGGATCAAGTGGAGAATGGATAGCAGGCCTCCTCGGAGCACCCCTAAAAACCCTCCTGCATGGTACCTTGTCCACACTTTGGCTACAGACAGAGACAGCAGGCACTGAAGCTGCAGTAGCCACACTACCCTGATTGATTGTCTCACCTGTCCAGTATCTGAAGGTTCACTGGAATGGGTTGGTGTAGGTCTACCAGCTGTGTCTGATAAAATTACAGGGGATGGCTGAATGTCTACCTCGGTGTCAGATTCAACCTCTGCACCCCCCAACTATGCCTCTGTTTGCCCACCATTATCAGTAGAGTCTGCTGATACTCTGGCATCAGGTGGCAAGAGTCCTATACTACCACAATCAGGATCACCTGTGATAATAAGCAACAAACATAGGAACAAAATTAAAAGCTACACTACTACAGTTTAATATATGCTAACAAACTAACAGTGGTGCTACTATTACAGACAGTACAGCAATAGACACATAGTCCTGACACCCACATCACAAATAGAGATAAAATAAATATTTCTGTGAACTTCTCATCAGTACTGAAATAAAAATGTTTGGTTACCATGTGCAGATGACTCCACACTTCCTAGGGAGGACAGTCCTGGAAGAAGTTAAGCAAAAGGTAAGGACATCATCATCACAATTAACAGTAATACAAGGGGTGAAAGAGTTTTGGCCCTTTATATGTCCATTCACAATACATTTAACAGAAATATGGATGAAACGTCCACCTCAAGCCTGCATGTAATGAACCAGAATGTGTTGTTAATCATATCAATCTTTATAACTAGTTCTCCCCCAAAAAATATTATTAAGCAAATTTAAGTATTGCTTTCAATATTTTACTATACAAGAAGTATTTAACAATTGACATATGTAAGCCTACCTGGACGCGTCTCCTGGGGCATACTTGTCCTTCCTGAAACAGCAGCACCAACTCAATCACATGCTGTTGTGCACTTTCCACTGGGCACACTGGATCCGTGACAGTGGACAGGAACTCTTCATTTGGTGTCAGTGGTGGCTCTGTAGCAGGACCCCTTACCCTGGTAGCCATCTGTCCACAGGCCACTGCAACTGCTCTCCTCTGGGCTGATGAAATCATGTAAGTCACCCTATGGCTCACCTGATCATATGTCCTGCTGCAGCCCCCAACAGAGTTGATATCATGCATTATCTGCTGCCAAATTTGCATTCTTCCACATATATCCCCATGGCCACTCTCAAGCAGAAAGCCACCATGTCACCTAAATGCTTGGACAATGACATCATTCTCAGGGTTACTGAAAGGATGGGGGTTGCAGGGATTGGGACACTTGGGTGCCATAGCTCTATGTGACCTAAAACACAAAAGAGGGATATTACACATGAACATCCCATAAATAATAGTCCTGCTTAGCTAAAGCTTAAGTAGTTTTTCAATAATCCCACTGGAGAAAGAAACAATCTCTCAATATATTCAACTATAAAAAGGATGTTCACTGTATGTGTTTGTTACATATCACAGACACAAGCAAAGCAAACCTCTGTACAAACAATTTTGTTTGTGCCAACACAGAAATGGAACTTGGCTCTCCCACCCCTAAAACAACAGGCAAATGACATTATGCTATCAAACAAAGGAATAAAGCATCAGTGAACTGTTATAAGTGCTATCAAAGAAACTGCCCCAAAGACAAGTGTACACATATACCACAGTACATTTATTTTTATGCAGTTGTCAGTCACTTCTACCTGTGGCCAGCACTCCCACTGAGGTGTCTATGGGCCATCCTAGAAGGCTAACACCCCTATGTCATTGACAATATAGGACATTTTACATTTCACTGAAATAACAGTAGAAGAGTTTAAAAAGAAACAGTTGTAATATTAACACTTGTGATTAAAGTTAATAAGGCTGTACATCTGAGAAAATAGAATGCTCTGACAAAAATGCCTATGCCATCAGTAAACTTCTAAGAAGTGCATACAGATAAAAGTAGCATTTATTTTATTTATTTATTTATTTATTTTATTTTGCATTTGTTTACCGGGATAATCTGACTGGATATATGTCCATTTTCAGCAGAGGCCCAGGGAGAAAAGCTCCAATAGACAATATTACGAGGATTACACATCATTAGTTACATAGAAAATATAAGACAACAAGTTGTATACAATGGTTTAGTGATGTTCCCAGAAGGCACTCACAATTTACATGGTCAGACACATTAAAGCCAAACTCATCAGATCATCAGACTGGTACAGTACGTAGTTGAGTTAAGAAATAATTCAGGCTAATGCATATATAAAAATATTTTTTCTTAGTGACATCTGAGTATATCCAGTATATAACTGAATGATGCAATCATATTTTATCAAGATCAGTAGTCTTCTGTACAGATAAATTTAAAGTAATAGCAATCTTCTTCTGTGTTATCCACATAAACAAGTCTCCTCACCTTTAGGTTCCCTGGCTACATGGTTCCCTTTTATAGTGTAAATTCAGGCCTGTGAGCAAAGTGACATGCAAGTGAGGTGTGAACTCATTAGAATTGCTGAATCCCAAATTATTGGCTCCATGTAGCAGATCTAAATATAATGCAGGCACATCCCTCAGTGTTTGTTGATAATGGATTGCAACTGTGAATAATTACTGGCAGGAAGAAGGAAAACACAACAGCATGACAGCCAGGTTAGACTTACAAAGTGTAGAAGTAATTGTATCAAGGTCTTAAATGTAAGTAAGCAGCACACATTTCACAGTTTCTGTTTAGTAACACACAATCTTCCCTGCATTTGATGAAAACTGTATATTATTGCCATTTAATATTCTCTGACATTTTAAGGACAATGGTACAAAATGCCTTATAGTCAGCATGTCTCAGATTACTGATCAGATAAGATAAGAATGAACACCATACAGTGATAAGACAGAGCTGCATTTCTGCAAACAATAGTTATAAATGGTTGTGTGATCACTCATTGCACTACATCTGAAATTAATACATGTACAAACAAATCAGAAGTCACGTGCTGTATGTCTTGTTGATATTGTGAATTCTTTTGGGCTTGCTTGTATATACAATGTTTTTCATTCTCTGTTTCTGTGGCAGAGAGAGATAAGACACCCTTACTGTGTACTGGAGGTTCATTGGTGTGAGAGTTCAAATCCAGACTTGTGTAAAAATCTGTCATGTATACTAACATATATTTTTTAGTGTTGTTTATTTTATAGATTTCTTTTCTTTTTTTTATACCAGTATTTGTGTGGTGCATGGCTTAGTGCAAATACAGGAAATGGATAAACACAATAAATGTCATGTAAAGTACTTCTTTGATAACCAATACATCGACTACACCTGTGAATTAGTGGTGTGTGTAGCACATCTGCTAAAAATGTTGAACCACATAGCATATACTATCTGCAGATCAGGATTCAAGTCCCAACTTTGATGCCTAATAAACACTACTTACTAGGCTAAAACAAATGTAGCTTTGTTTGTTTTGTTTGCACAATGCTTACCATCAAGCAAACTTGGAGTAATGGTCCATACACAAAGCAGACAGAACATCTTCAGACAGGATGTAGACATTCATAATTTCAAAAAGGATACATTGTTGCATATTTTGCTTTCTATTGCACAAAGCCTCTAAGCAACATTGTGCAGTGGTTAGCAAGCTTCCCCAACACCTGGAGGCCTAGAACACCTGCAGAGAAGAAGTAGACAATAAACAATTTCAAAATGGATACATTCTATGAATTCTTTTGAGCACCATGCTAGCACTCAAAAAGGGGTTGCACAGTGGTTAATGCACAGAAGTTAATAATGAATACGGAAATATCCAACTGTTATTTAACTATTCCTGTGGCAGCAGGTGTAAGTGTAGGATTACAGTACAGATGGTCCTGAGTTTTAATACAGTAAATTCGAAATATTTTTACTGTTGTTCCAATTCATCTTATATTAAATATCACTTAAAAACTTTAAACATAATTATAAATAACAATATGTACGCATAGCCATGGAGCTCATATGAATTATATGTATGACTGAAGGTATCCTGACTACTATGTTTCTGTAATTATAATTGTGCTATCTGGACTTAGATGGCCTCCAGACTTCAATAAGACTTATATGCACATGAAGGTACAAACCAGGACCTTATCAGCTCACACACATACATGGTTAACCCCCCCAATCTGTCATATATACATATATATATATATATATATATATATATATATATATATATATATATATATATATATATATATATATATATATATGTATATATATATATATATATATATATATATATATATATATATATATATTATATACCTATAATTAGCAACTATGTCTGAGAAGCACTTCTGTGGCAAAGATGGAAAATCACCATTGTGGAAAAAATGTTTTGTCTTTCATGCATATTTTAACTCACACATTGTAAAAATAAATTTTATCAGTGTATAAAGCCACACCAAAGATGTGTCAGGTCATGAAATGCATGCCACAGTACATGTCCGCAAAGTGAAATCACCTAACAGTTCCAGCAGCAAACAAACCTGAAACTAATGACAACTGTCACATTAACCTTCCCATTGAAAAAACTGCTTTCTTGTGTGTTTGGTACAATTGCTTTTCGCTTAACATCACACAAATGTGGCTGTCATCATTGTTGGGGTTTTCACACTACTAGTAAATGAGATAACAGGAATTGGTGGGAAATTATTATTAGCTATTGGTGTTCTCTTGAAATTATCTGGCCAAGGCTGTCTCCAGTGCAACTGGCATTTCATGCACTGTGGAACTGTGTAGGCATCAGTTTAATGACCTGAAAAGGCACAACAGGGATACACTCAACCAGTGGCTTAATGAGTTCAGAACTAGTAACATCCCACTGTTGTGTAAGTATACTAATAAAGAGAATTTTTAATAGATAGAAGGCTACATATAGGCAAGACTGGTATGCATGATGCTCTTCTGTTCTCTTCGCTTCTCTTCATTCCACAGCTAACTCAGAGATAACTGCAAATAGAAAAGCCTATGCTTAGCATCTAGAGAGACTAAGGAAAGCAGGGGGAATGTATACAGCACAAGGGAAGTATTATTGTAGCTTTTAAATTAAAAAAAATATTTTCTATACAGTTGTATCAATGTAAGCATAACTATCTTAACTGTAAAACTAAGCATGCATACTTCAGTATGTAGCACAAACCAGCTGTAGGAGTCAAGTGTAAAACTCTAGTGAGACATTGTGGGTTTAAATACCACAAGTAACAAGTATAAAGCAGTGCAATCCTTTAAAATATTACATCAATTAATTTCTACACAAGTGGTATAAATGCCCTGCTGTTAACTTCATCTGTATAACTGGACCAAGCATCTATGCAATATCTGCACATTGTAAGCATTACATTAAGCAATCCTTAATTATAAATGTAAGGTATCCAGACAACCACTCAGCAGGTAGTCATAACAACAGTTTATTGGGTTCTCAATAAAACCACACTCAAAAACACGATAGTCCACAGATTAAGCGCTTTCATCGGAATAACCAACTTCATCAGAATACACATAATACAACTCAAAGGATTTAAATACCCTCACAAAAAGCAAACACCCTGACATCACATCCTACTATTAGATCACTTCCTGTCAACTCATGCACATATTTAAAGGAAATAATACCTGACTTAAATTGCCAAGACATATGAAAAAGTATACTCCCATATTACAAATAAATATAAAAATGTAAACACACATACATATCACCAATGAATATAAATGTATATAAATATATAACAAACAACTGTAAATAATATGATGTAGAAAAATGGGGTAATAAACCCATGAAATAACAATAAAAACCTTTTAAATATTTTTCTAAATATTTTTTTAATGTTTTTTAAATATAAAACAAAGTTCTTAGCTTCAACAAGGGCATAATACTTATACACTAGTTAATGCCAGGATATGAGCCTGCATTCAACTTAATTTGCCATTTTAACTCTAATAATTCTAAATAATCATCCACTGGGCCACCCCGGGGTCCTAGGTCCGCATGATCAATGGCAAAAAACCTAAAAATATGTGTCGGATATTTGTCCACATGATTTAAAAGTGCATTGTTTTTATTTGTGCATTTAATATCATAGCAGTGCTCATATACTGTCTGCTTAAAGGCCCTTTTCGTTTTGCCCACATAAAATATGTTGCATAACCCACACTTAGCAATATATACCACCCTTTTCAAAAGACAAAAAGTTTTTTACTGGGGTAGATTCGTCCAAATTTCTTGATAAATATATATTCACCCTCCATAATATATGGGCACTGCCCACACCTACCACATTTAAGGCATCCACTAGTTTTGTTCTCTTTCTTCTGTCCTTCCAAGAGTGCTTTAAAGCTATAATCACTACAATCACTGGTTTATCCCCAACAATTTTAGAGATATCCTGGTCAAGTAACATCACTGGCCAAAAATTAACCAATGTGTTTTTGATTTCATAAAAATCCAAGGTGAAGGTTAGGGTGCATGATCTTGAAAAAATATTGTTATTAGAATGTAATCTATCTCTTACCTTTCCATCATCAATACCACAACCACTGAATAAAATTTTTACTATGAACTCATTCTGTCTTTTGACAGTAACCTCATTTTCGATTTCTTTTAAAAAATTCATGGGGTAACCCATTCTTCTAAACATGTCAATAAGTTTATCACATTCTGTTTGGAAGTCCTCTTCATCTGACACCATTCTAGTGATTCTGATAAATTGTCCCTTAACTAGGGACTTTTTCTGATGAATTGTGTGCCAGCTCTCAAAATGTAAAAATGTATTTGAATACATGGGTTTCCTGTACAGCTTAGATATAAAAGATTTACTCATATAATCCTTCACAATAGTGATGTCTAACAAATTCAAGCTCTCTATGTCAGAATTCACGGTAAATTCTAAAAAAAACAGTGGTACTATTAAGGTATTCAAAAAACTCTCCTAACTTGTCCTCACCCCCCCTTTCCAAAAAAGGACTATGTCATCCAAATAACGACCATATAGGACCCAATGGTCTTTGTAACATGAATTCATAATGTACTCCTCCTCCCAGTGTGCCAAAACTACATTGGCAAACACAGGGGCACAACATGCTCCCATGGTCACTCCTAAAGTTTGCTTAAAGAGGTGGCCATCAAAGCTTAAAAAGTTATTTTCCAAAACAAGTTCCATACAGGTCCTAATGGCATGTTTTGTGTCAAAACTTAAATCAGAATGCCTTTTCCTTTGGACAAAACAATCCTTAATTATAGTTTGTTGTTGATAAAAAGTATACTTAAATGTAAAATTTCAGATAACATACTGTTATTATTGGGATAATGTGACATATGATGGTACTAATTTTAACTCTTCTTTTATCAATCACACACATCCTCTTTTTTATCTATATGTCATCATAAAATTTCCATGTCATCCATCTCTAACAACTTCAAAAGTGCTTTACAGTACAGGGAGGTAGGCCAAACCCAGTGGCTCAGCCTGCCCCTGCTCCACCAGCTCCAGCACTGATGCCCAGACATCTAGGACTCAACTTGGCAATACTGTCTCTGCTGACCCTGCACTAACTATGCCTTTACGTGGCACTACATCAGCAGCTGATGCTGACTGGTGGAGGTGGGGATTTTATCACACGCCAGGAGATGCTAGGGTTGGTGTGTAGGGTCATGCACAGCACCAATGGTGCACACCTATGCTGGATGGAGAAGCCACTCTCCCTTATGGTCTGTAGGAGACATCAAGCACTCCAGCAGCCAGCAGAGTAAGGAGACAGTGATGACAGTCATGTGGGTCATGACTAGCATCTCACTATCCCCATGCTTGATGGGCAAACATTTTTGTCTCTCACCATCCCCCTGTGTCTTGTCTTGTTTGTCCTGTATGCATCTGCTTCCTTACCTACCCTACTTACCTGACCCCGAAATACCATTGTTGTTTACCCTACATTACTCTCTTATTGAAGTAATAAAAAAAAAAAAAAAAAAAAACAGCTCACCACTTCACACGTCTTCTTTTTTTTTCAAAACATCATAACAATTTTATACAAGTAATTAAAAATAGAACACATGTCTTCTTGACACACTTGAATTGGTCAGATTGACTATACAATGTGATTGCATTGTCACCCCTATTTGTTAAAGTGACAGTCCAAATTCAGCTAATATTCTGTACATATTTTCATTTTACACTGCTGAAGAAGTGGATAGCTAAGTTTCTTTCCTACTTCCCTCCTGCCCATTCCTATATTGTTTTCCCTTTGTTCACCCCCCACTGCTTGTCCCCAATTTCACCACTTTCCAATCTTGCTCATCTTAAAACCTTTAATGTGGTCAAATAATAGAATTACACACAGCACACATAAGTAAAAACATAGCAATGGAGCTCTTCACATTTTGGTATCTATATTACATGGAGTTTGTCATCGTGCGCCAATGCTGCGGTAGGGTAACACACAGTAACACACAGTCAGTGTAGTATAAAGAATTATTTCATTGCATTATCAGTACTTATTGAAAACTACTACATACAACTGGATTCAAACCCTATGTATTTACACTTCCTGCCACAGAGTCAGCTAAATAGCAGGTGTGTTTCATGCATTCAATACTTAGAACTCTCACAGTTGCAGCAATGAGACTCATGTTTTCTCACTGCTTAACAACTCACAAGCAGGGAAGGCTCTAAAAATGTGCATCTCACATGTGCAAACACTTTGCCATTGATCAAGCAAATCAGCTGCTCAGCAGTGAGCTCTGCAATGTGGACAATAGCATGTATCACTTATGTTCACTGTCCATTAAGTCTTCATTCCATGAACGTACATTAAAACACAAAAAAGGAAGGCCCTTTCTAAAAAAGAATACATATGTACACTGCAGCCATCTGTTAACACCGCATCCCATGCACCGCACACTTGGTACCTCAGTACTTGTTTCCAAATATATTAATGACACCATATTAATAAATAATGAATGTTTTATTATATACCATGCACATCTTTATAATGACAATACACATTCAGATTTTCCAGTACTAGTAGTAATGTGGAGAGCTGTTTGTATATAGTTTGCAAAGCTGTCTCTTAAAGTATTCCTACACATTGGAAACAGAATTGTTAATTGTTAATCTATGTTGTTTATAGATTAGTACTACACTAACTGCCCTTGTGAGCCATTTTAAGCCTAGGTAATTACCCCATATAAGAATCAAACCTTGCACCTTGTGTCTGTAAAGTAAACACCTTAGCCATTATGCCAGCAAATACTACACATTGCACATGCATCAATCTGTTAACATGGAAAACTTTAAAATTTTGACAGTTGGACAGGGATAACTTTCTATGCAGGCCTCCTAACATCTTCTCTCCAACATCCAATGCTGATGTCATCCACTATAAATTGATCTGCAGCCTTGTAAAAGTCAGGCTTGTGTCATGGTGCTTGTGTAAGTACTGAGTTCTCTAGTCCATGTGCGTAGTTAGGTAGGGGTTCTAATCTCACTACAGTCAACTGGGGTGTGTGTGTGTGTGTGTCTGTCTACACAGAATAGCATAATTGTGTATCCTAATTACTACCACAATCCCATGGAGTACCAACATTTTTTTTCAGTTGGACATGCCTACACATCCATTTCAGGAAAGCCCCCAACATCATCTTTGCAACATCCATTATCAGTGTCATTCACTATAAATTGTCCTGCAGACTTGTAAAAGTCAATCTTTTGCCATGGTGCATGCATAAAGTACTGACTTCTATAGTCTATGTAGGTAGGGGGTTGAATCTCAATGCAGTCAACTGGTGTGTGTGTGTGTGTGTGTGTGTGTGTGTGTGTGTGTGTGTGTGTGTGTGTGTGTGTGTGTGTGTGTGTGTGTGTGTGTGTGTGTCTGTCTGTCTGTCTACTCAGAAGAGAATAATTTTGTACCCTGTGGTTATCACTACATTCCCATGGAGTACCAATATTTTGACAGTTGAACATGCCTACTCATCCATCTCATGCAAGCCTCCCAACATCTTCTCTCCAACATCAAATGCTGATGTCATCCACTATAAATTGTTCTGCAACCTTGTAAAGGTCAGACTTGTGCTGTGGTGCCTGACAAAAGTTACTGAGTTCTGTAGTCTATGTACTTAGGTAGTTCAGTGTGTGCGCATGTATATGTGTGTGTGTATCTGTGTGTGTGTGTGTGTGTGTGTGTGTGTGTGTGTGTGTGTGTGTGTGTGTGTGTGTGTGTGTGTGTGTGTGTGTGTGTGTGTGTGTGTGTGCGTCTTAGTCAAAAAACATTACTGAGTATCCTGCAATCACCACTACAATACCATGGAGCACAAATATTTTGAAAGTTGGACATGGCTAATTATCCATTTCATGCAAGCCTCCCAATATGTTCCCTCAAACATCCGATGATAATGTCATCCACTATAAGATGTCCTGCAGCCTCTTAAAAGTCAGACTTGTGCCGTGGCACTTGTGTTAAGTACTGAGTTCTTTAGTCCATGTACTTAGGTAGTGGCTGTAATCTCACTGCAGTCAAATGGTGTGTGTATGTATATGTTTTTATGCACTTGCTTGATATTAGGCAGAGCATTTACACCAGCATGTCAGACAATGCTATTACCATCTTCGTCTCAGTAGACATTGCTGATGTCATCACTTGGACAACACTCTCCAAGACAGACTTGTGCTGTGATGCTTTGCATTAAATACTGAAGTCTCTAATTGGTGAACTTAGATAAGTAGGGGTTCTGTTCTCACTGCAGTCAACAGGTGTGTGTGTGTGTGTGTGTGTGTGTGTGTGTGTGTGTGTGTGTGTGTGTGTGTGTGTGTGTGTGTGTGTGTGTGTGCACTTGCGTGACATTAGAAAGAGCATTTTACACCAACATGTCAGGCAATGCTATTGCCATCTTCCTCTCAGCTGACACTGCTGATGTCATCACTTATAAATTGTTGTCCGACACTCTCCAGTGTGTTTGTGTGTGTGCATTTGCTTGACATTAGATAGAACATTTTACATCAGCATGTCGGACACTGCTATTACCATCTTCCTCTCACCAAACTCTGCTGATATCATCAGCTAAAACTGTCTCTCAAACATGTTCTGTTAATGTCACAGGCTAGGTTAAGATCGCTAGAGCAAGTGACCCTTGTGCCATTAAATTTGCAGATGTGCAGCATTGCCATCCAAGCAGGGTCAGAGACTGGCCAATAGGCCAGTCACAAGTCACCTTTTTCTATACAATACAGCATACAGTGATGTACTTTCAGTCTATCTGTGTATGTCATGGCATGGTTTGTAGGCTCTGTATTTTCTTATTGAGAAACCCCTGTGGTCTCTTCGGCTTCTGCAGGTGTATGGTGAGGTACCTGCAAAAGGAAGCATTGTACTCTATTAGTGTTCTGATGAGGGTTGAATACACTGTTGTTATAATATCCTCAGACCTGGATACAATGGCCAGACTTATGAGGTACAGGATGTAGAAGGCTTTCCTTATAAGTGTGGAAACCTGATGGTCGAAGTTCAGATTGCTATCTACTTGTGTTCCCAGGTCATACACCAGTGGGTTTGAGATTTAGGGGGTGGGTGTTGTCAATACTGTAATTAGCAGAGAATTCCATTTTGCAAAAGGCAAAAATAATGGCACTTTTTTCTGTTTATTTTCAGACTGTTTGGCTTTGGCACCAATTATTTGTCTGTGTTAGCCCCTCCTATAATATGTTTACATTGTTGGTGGACTCAGTGATTGTACCCAATTTGCAATCATCAGCAAACCTGGTAAGCCAAAGGCAGTATACTTTAGCCTGGCCTTCTGAGAAAAATATTCTGAATTCTAAAGGGCCCAGCACAGATCCTTGTGGTATGTCACTGGTGATGGCTCTACTGGTAGAGCATGAGTCACCAACTTTGACAGTATGTGTTCTATCAGGCTTGTTAACCATCTAGTAATGTAAGGGATAATCTTCAGATGGGTGGGTTTCTGATGCCTGAGTAGGGGATTGTGTCAACACCCTTGGCCAGATCAAGGTAGGCAGTATGCACTGTCTTACCTTCATCCAGGGCTTTGGTGACTTTCTAGAAGAGGTGTACTAGGTTTAATAAGCATGATCTACCCTTAACAAAGCCAAATTGGATTGGGTCTAGAGTTTGAAGGTTACCTATGTCCTTGTTGATAAGGTCCATGATGATTCTTTCTATGGCCTTGCAGATGAGACTGGTTAGGTTTATGGGTCTGTAGCTCCCAGGGTTGGTTGATGGTTCTCCTTTGTGCAAGAGGATTACTGCTGTTGTTTTCCACTTCACTGGAACAAAGCCAGCTATGAGGATATGGTTAAAGTGGCACTCATTTGGTCTGCTAGGTCTAGTTTTAGATTGCCTAGTAAGCAACCTGGGATGTTATCTGGTACCACTGAGGTTTTTAGCCTTGGAGAGCATCGATATGACCTGATGTTTAGAGATACTAAGCAGGGGACTGGTGTCAGGCATACTTTACAGTATGGCCGTTGAGGCCAGGGGTTTGAAGTTTGCTCTAAATCTGTCACCTAGCAGGTTGGCCATTTCCTCTGGTGCATCGTAATGTTTAGACTTCTAAAATTAAGCAGCAGAACTTTTATTTTGCCTCCAGTAGATGTTGTTATGTTGGAACTTTTGTTGCTTACACATTGACTAGCAAAGGCACTGTGGGGGAGGCAAGCACCTTTGCCAGTATTCAACAACCTAGAGATACAGGTTCAGACAATCTCTGGCAAAACAGTGTGGATTGTCGACCATGATTACCTGGGTTAATAATATAGCAATGTATGCGGTCCAAACACACCGTGGCTTGTTGACCAATTAAGCCCAGGCTGAGAGAATTGATACCAGAAGCTAAGCCAATTGTTGAAGTTTGTCAATTTTGTTTATATTGTGGCATTAGCCTGGGTGATGGTAGAATGCTGCTTAGGGCTAGGGTCATACATGCCTGGGACACATAACCTGACAGTTCATTCATGTTTCTGTTCATATAGTTCAGAGAGGTGCATTATGAAAACAAACACACAACCCATTGATAATGTAGACATCACACCCCTATGAGCAGACCAAGTGGTATGTGAACTGTGTACTGATGAAGGTGGTATGTGGATGTCCACCAATATGTGCCCACAGCAGTGACTACTCCCTTGTATGTGCCAGACATCCACATCAAGTGACATAATGCTTCCATAGATCACAGCCTTCATCATGCCAATAACTGAGTGCAATGCACCCTTCTTCATGTACCTCCCTATACATCTTCCAATGATGTGTAACTCAAGTGTACCACCTTTGCCACAATGAGGTCCCACACATCTTATTGGCCATACCTAGGTATTCTTTTTTATTTCCATAAACATTACTGTCTGATGGTGTGTAACCTCCATCAAGGTGTTAAACCAGATTCATGTGTGATACCTGTTCTGGTGATGCACACAGTACATACATAGCTGTTTGACAACACTGATGGCATGGGTTACATTTGTGACAGTGTGCATTGTGCCATATATATGCCATGCACACGTGTGAAGTAGCCTGGATTGAGTATAATGTCACATACAGGTATAGCAGTGTCCATCCTAACACCTCTAGCAGATGTTACAGTGTCACGACAGTGTGCTTGATTATCCTCGTAAATTGTTGACATCTCATAGTACTTGTGCAAGTCTGTTTGTGCAGAATGCTGCATGATCACTCACAACCACATATGTTATGTTATAGACATGAGTTTACTGGCGGTATTAATCTGATATTGTCTTGATTGTGCATGCTTCTGTTTACTGTTGTTCATGAGACTGTAACTATGTGCTCCAGTTGGGAGAGACCTATGATGACATTACAGTCATATTCAGACAACTCATTTTGCACAGCTTTACAATATGCAGCTAACCACTATTGTATATAACATCCCTAATAGATGCCCCACACTTCCATTGACTGTTTATTTTAAATGGCAGTCCATGTATCATTATGGATCATTTTCACAACTTGTACAGAATGCCTGAAATGGGATTCTACAATACTCGGCACTGTACACACTGTCCTGTAATGTGTTTAGACCATATGCACTGCTATATTATTAACCCTGGTAATCACTGTGGCATTCCACGCAATCCTGCAGACCTAGTAAACATGTCTACATGCCTGCTTAGTGTTGCTTTACATGGTTTCCTGACTGAAAACACTGTTGCTAGCCATGGAACCACACTTGTTTCCATTTAAATGTGGTGTGCGATATGAATGTGCAATTAGCGCTGCTGCTCACCATGCAGACCCATAATCTACGCAGAGTTTATTGAATCCTCAGCAGTATCTGTAGCTGAACAAGTATGAGCTGTAAAATTTGATGATGACAGAGAGCTAGTGACTATGATAATGTAATCTACAAAAATCACTTAATAATTATCTCTTTAAATGGGCAGAAATTATTCATATTTCATTTAACAATAATAAATCAAAATAGTGTTAAAATTTCTCTGTGTGGAAGTTCTTCAATTCCTGTATGTCTAGTTAATCAGTATGTATTATAAAGCAGAAGAAAATCAAAAAATGGTAGTAGACGTGGCAAACTTAAAAACTAACTAAATCAAAAAATAAAACCCTGTTTGGAAATACTATTAATATTATACCGAATTATTAACTCTATTAGGTATTCAGAAGTAATCCAAGCAGGGTAGACAGTCTATTCCCAGTTGAAGATCCTTTATTAAGCACACAGATAAGCAATCCAAACAAAACAAAAAATAGAATGATAGTTTCATTCCAAATTTTCTGACTAATGTACCTGTTATCAGATACGGGAGTGGTTTATTTGGTTGTAGTGTAATGCATGTAATGCAGAACCTCCTTCCTCTCAAGGAAAGAGCGAGTTTGAAATGCTGTACAAAAGTACAATTACTTTGAAGAATTATGAAATCCAAGAAATAGATCCCAGTGAAGCATTGTTGAACCACACTGAGTCCTTGTACTATTACAGCTTAATGAATTTGAAAGAGTTCATCATGAAAGCCAGTGCTAAAACTATATTCACTGACACCACTTTATTGAAACAAAACGTACCAAAAGTATAATCTGCTGCAGTCCTTTAGATGATCTCACTTTATCTAACATTAGGACTTAGAAATATGTAAATAGTGTGAGGGCTTCAGTTTTTCAAACCCTTTATACCAAAGTATTAACTCCATGTTGTGCACAGCTCCATGTTAAAGCATAAAAAGAAGAAGCAAATGAATGAGAAATTTGCTGATTTAAAAGTTTAATTATTGAAGTTGCAGCATGGTGGTGCAGCAGTTAATGTTGTTGCCTCACAGCAAGAGGTTCTCCAGTTCAATTCTCGGCTGGGGTGCCTTCTGTGCAGAGTCTACATGTCCTCTCTTCATTCGCATGGGTTTCCTCTGGGTACTCTAGTTTCCTCCCACATTCCAAAGATATGCATCTGGAAGATTTCTCCCCAGGCATCTGCTGAAAATAGGCTTTGTCCTAGTCAGACTTTCCTGGTCAATAAATGTTAATAAATAAATAAAATAAGTCAGCTACATATACCAGGAATTCTTTTCCCCGATACTAATATTAATCTGTCAGATTCTTCAGTGTTGCACGTAGTAAATTCTGTATCAAATAGCTGGATTTATTATATAAATATAAATATGTATCTCTCAACCTCTTAGAGCAAAAAATCTGGACAAAGCCTAAAATGATGGGGGGACAAATAGGGACAGAGTATAAATATTACTCTTACAAACTTAGAAAGTTGATAGAATAATAGGCTTTGCATTAGCATGACTTTTCTGAAGAATGTGGAGTCTTAAACTCAAATGTTTGTAATTATTTAATGGCTTCAGTCCTCAGCTATTTGGCAGACATGTAGATTTTAAGAGGAACACACCATAAATATGAGGCAAAAATCTGGACAGTTGAGGGGTATGAACGTGTGTGTGTGTGTGTGTGTGTGTGTGTGTGTGTGTGTGTGTGTGTGTGTGTGTATATGTGTGTATATATATATATATATATATATATATATATATATATATATATATATATATATATATAGGGTTCCTATTACTGCGTCGAATGTTTAGGCTGTCGAATGCCTAAATGTCGACACCTAAACATCGAATGCTCAAAACTGCAACTGGCCAATTACACAAATCTTTTCCCATGGAAAAAATTTGCCTGGCCGTCATTGGGGATTTGACGTTTTCCCCAATGTAGAGTGATCTCAGAGTTAGTATATTTAGTTGGGAGTGTGTGGGAGGCACATCCCCCCCCCCCACTTGATTAGGGTTTTAGAGTATTTTCTTTTGGCCAAGCAAATCTTTTCACGAGGAAAAAATTCACATCATTGGCAGGTCGTGGTTTTGAGTGTTTTTATATATATATATATATATATATATATATATATATATATATATATATGTATATGTGTGTATATATATATATATATATATATATATATATATATATATATATATATATATCTATATATATATATATGTGTGTGTGTGTATCAAACATTTTTGACATAATGGCTAAAGCTGTTAAGATTTATTTCAATGCCTGTTTAGTTTATTATGAGTGTTGGGCAAAACATGAGCTAATGTAATTCTGTTGTGAACTTTGTAACAGCTTTCTTCCAGTTGTACTATTAACAACCTGTACAAATTATGTTCCCTCTTACAAATGCTGCACTTTTCCTTGAGTTTTTACTGATTGTTTTTACCTATCATCTACAATATTTGTGTAGCTACTGTTTCAAAGTATTCATTTGAAAAATAGTTATTCCTTTCTTTGGTGTTTTACATATATTCTGCTAGACTGTATAAAATGTCTGCTATTGTCAATTGAAATGTCCAGCATAAAATATTATTTCCTGTCGCATACTTTGTCTTTGTCATGTGGCCTGCATTGCCTGTACCACTTGGTAACCTACAAGACTGAATACATTGTTACCTGTTAAATAACAAGACAGCTAGGCTGCCTGCAGCCCCATTTAAAGTTGTACACATATACCTTATGGCAAATTTTCAGGCCAGGTATAATCACATTTTTAGGAGAGTTCCTTTAAAAATCTTGACTTTTTACTGGTGTGAGAATTTCTAAATATTATGAATTTGTTATTTACGTAACCATTTGTATTTTCTTGCAGGGTCCCTGTGTCCCATGCGGTTCATTAAATAATAGCATATGTCCAGAAGGAAATCCTATGCAGGTAAGATGTGGAATATTTCTGTTCACATTCTGTGTAACTATTTACAGAATATATACAGACGCACTGGTCTAGAGAAGTAGGTGCTGATTCATACAACAATACGGTTTTATATTACCACTTGGGAGATTGTGGATCTACAAACTTATTGAGGAAGGAAGAGGAGAGGATGTAGTTAGCATTCATATGTTTTCTCTAGTTACAAGGGCTAATGTTATGTGCATCGTAATTGCAGAATAAGCAGCCTACAAAACAAAATGTCAACCGTATGTAGAGATTCACAAAATTCTTCATTCTGATTTAACATCTGCCTGGACATTTTACAGGAACAACTTGAAGGAAATCACGATCACACAATTTTGTATGATTATATAATCCAGGTAGAAAGCAGTTTTGCCATAAGTTAGATATCTTGTTGCACAGTGACAAAAGGCTGCATTCAGAATTTTAACTTCATCATTAAGATCCCTGCACCCTGGGGGAAAGCAAGTCCCCCAAGTGCAGTACTTATTCAATAAGTCACTCCATTGCAGGATTTATGCATTTACTGTATTCATGTCCTTCACTTTTGTTTTATTCTCCTCCAGAAAGTCAATGAATTCTACAGCTACCATTTCATGATAAGCATACTGTATCATAAAAGTGTGATATCTCTATACCTAAAACCAAACCCGAATAGTGGTGAAAATAAAATGTATTTGTCGCCTGGTGTAAAGCACTGATCCTCATGCACCTTTTTCAGTCTCAGTCCAGGAGCACTGTCTGGTTAAGTGATTTGTTTAGAGACACTGAACTAGATAAATGGAGGTGAAGGGAATCAAACCATGGGCCACAGGAAGCAACTTGTTAACATTGCGTAGCCTTAATTCTGTATGCCAGCTTCCAGATAAAATTGCTTCTTCTGTCTCATAACTTAAGAGAAAACAAAAACTAGAAAACACATTTGTGCAATCATTCATTCCTTTGTGACCCCCCCCCCCCCACACACACAGCCACACACATACACTAACATCAAATGACTGTATACAAGGCCGACCTTAGGTGAAATGACACCCTTGGCAAAAGGCTCCATGGCACCACTCCTCTGCACTTCTTTGCACTGCCACATCACCAGTGCCCCCACATTCTGCTCTGCTCTGCCCTCACAACACTAGCTGTATTACTTTTTTTTCTTACTTTCTTGACATTTTTATCTTCATCTTCGACTTTATCCTGCATTCTTTCAACATACCTTAACTGGCCAAGACTGCACTGTAGTACTTGTGAAGGAAATAAGTGAATTAAGCTGGGGGTCTTGTGGTCATTATTCTTCCAGAAGCCTTGTAGTTACAGATGCTTTGAGGAGACTTTGGAGACCCCCCCAAGTCTTTTGATCTAGTGATGACCTGAATGCAAATGAAGATTAAGGAAGGAAATTCAGTTCTATTTTTTATTTTTTTGTTTCCAAAGCATGATGCTCAAACCTGTTAAAACTGAAGTTCACAATAAAGTGAAAAGATAAATGCTTATGAGGATACATAAATCCTAAGTGTCTGCCTTTATATCCCCCTGTACAAAACAGTTGCATCCAGTGGATCCCAGTAGTATTAGATTGGGATGAAAGTAAAGACACAATTGGCAACAGCCATATATTTCAAGTAGTTGTTTACAGCATGCTTCCATAGTTCTTCCACCAAAAGATAGCCATTTTTGTGTACCCCCTCAGATTTCAGATTATGATAAACCTGAAAGAACAAATAAGAAAACAGTAGCATTTCAACTTCTTGCTGTCAAACATATATAAACAGCATGATTATTTTCCCCTACCCCAAAATATAACCACCCCATATGGTAACATTTTGAAATGTTGATACCCACTGGAGTGAATCCCGAAATATGGAGACTAAACAACTGAAATAAATATTCCTATTTGCCCGAATTGTGACAATCTCAAAATTGGCATATATAAGTTTGGGGTGTGGGGGGCTTGTTCTCCCCATTTAAAGGTGCAGAGGGCTTGCCCCCTGCAAAAACAAAGTTTAAAGGAGAAGAAAGATGTTTAAAATTCACTCTTCCCCTGTAGTTTCAGTAATTGTTATGGTGTTTCGACCCACAACATTTCGCGTGACAACATTTCAATAAGGATCCCACCCATACACATATCTGATACTTAAATGTGAGACAAATTAACAAAAAAACATAATGATCACAAAAATGCATTTCATTTTGTTGTTTCTAGACAGTAGACTGTCCTTAGGCAAGCTTTTCTAACCTTCTGTGCACACCTCTGAGATTTATTTGTAAGGAAAGTTAAAGAAATAATGGCTGCACTGTCCCCTACCCCGATACAAGTTATATTGACCTTTTGTGCACACCTTATAGATTTGTGAGGACAGTTAGAGAAATAAAAAACACAATATCCACTGCCCCACACAAGCTGTGTCAAAATTCACTTATATGGCCTTTTTGTGCTGCAACTTAGAGAGTTAAGTATATGCCCTGCAATATCATTGCATGTGTCACCAGATAAAAATCAATATTATTTTTCCACACACATTAACAATACCCCTGACAAACCATGTTTATCACAAGATGATTTATCACACACACACACACACACACACACACACACACACACACACACACACACACACACACACACCACTCATGCTCACACATACACACACACACACACACACACTCACGCTCACACACACACACACACACACACACACACACACACACACACACACACACACACACACACACACACACACACACACACACACACACACACACACACACACACATATACATGCCTCCTCTAAAGGTATTTCAGGTGAAATTCCTCAAGAGTCAGTTGCCTGAAGAAAAAAAATGCTTAGGAACATAGTGGAGCAATATGTCCACAACCTCTAAGGCAGTACACAGTTGTGTTCAGAAGTCATTATTAATGGATAGATCTATACTGAAACAGAGGACACAGCAAACCAACTGACAGACAAATTTAGCACTAACTGCTCTGCTTTGCCAGGTCTATCACAAGATGCACAAACACATGTGTGCATGTGTAGACATGCATACATACACACACACACACACACACACACACACACACACACACACACACACACACACACACACACACACACACACATGAATATACATGCATATGCTATTTACTTAAAGGCAAACTGGAGGAATGCCAATTCATCTATAGCATGTTCTTTGGATTTCTTTTTAAACAAAAAACAATTTTATTGAATGATCACTTATGACAGAGGCAATTATACATTGATATAAATGAAAACAAACTACATTGACATATTTTCAGTTGCAAACATTATACATCACATATCATCTTTTGTACAGTCATTGCCAATCGAGCATTAAATCGCTCATTCAGTTCCTGCATTCCCTTAAACCTTATTCCTCCACCAAAACATTGTTCTGCTCGTATTATTCCCACAATTCCCATTTTCCATGTATTTTGCTCCTAACCTTTTCTTAAGATCCCACTTCCAGTTCTTTTATCTTTACTGCCATATTCACAGTTTGGAGGGTCTGAAGGTCACTCTTTGAAGTTATGTACCTAGTTCACTAATAAAATTTGAACTTTAAAATATGTACTACAAAATAAAATAGTAGGTAGTCCACAGTTGAGTTAAAAATGGAATATACTTTATTGAAACACACAAACAAGTGATCCTAGCTGAGTATAATGACCAGCATTAAAGATAATCATTAATTTATATATAATTTATTAATTTATGTATCATTAATTTATATATAATCAGGTTATTTGGACAAGGGAGTGGTACAGATGGTGGTTCTGTTAAGAGCAATAAAAGCATTAAACTCATTCCTTTAACCAAGTCCGCCTTCCCCTTAATAGGTTCATAGATTTATAGGTTGGTACTAGGCTATTGGCCCTAGGGCCTATACAAGCCTAGCCATAACAATTCCCTGGCTATTTCTTCCCACACTATTTACTTCCCTGGACCCCTGTCTACCAGGGCGACTGATGTGATCCCCGAGGTGAATTTCCTTTCTCCCATCCAATTGCCAAGGTTCCTTTTGAAGAGGGCCAAAGAGGCACTCTGCTTGACATGTATGAGCAGTCTATTCCAGAGTCTGGGGAGTCTCTGGGTCAGGAACCTATCCCTCCAGCATGTTTTGTTTATTGCGATGACAAGGTTTAGATCCCTGGAACGTGTGGCTTTGAGGGATAATACCATACTGTAAACTGAGACTGTGCTACATTAGAACTGAAACTTAAAAGCTAGAGACAAATTAAAATATATCATTACTTCTACTAAATTTGGTTTAGACTTTGACTTCCATTTTCTAGTAATTTTTTTTTTTTTGGCATCCACTAGAATTAAACTCAGCAAGGCCTTACTATGTCTAGACAATTCAGATCCTGTATCATTTCCTTAGTTACACCAATTTGCTCACCCAGTATTTCTGACAGAGTGACCGGTGTTCCACACCTGAAGTCAACTCCTTGTTGGTCAGATCCAACCATAAGCTAATCACCCTTGATATCCACATTAAGGAAACCACGGTAAAAAATTTCTCCAAAGCCAACTTCATGCTTCTTAAGACGGAAGTGGTGAACTTCATGACACCCATGCAGATGGACAATACAGTTACAACTGCTGAATCCTACACAAATGCACTCTATAAGCACTTACTCGAGTGCATGGATTGTGCTATCCCAAACAGAACAAAGACGCTATCCTCCAAAAAAAGGAAGCCAATCTGGTGGTCTCCTGCCATAAACAAACTGTACAATAGAAGGAAGAAACTGTTGCAAAAGAGAGTAAAATCCCATGAGTGGAGGAGCTCCCTGGTCAGCCTTCTTAAGAAGCTGAGATCCCTTATAAGATCCTCCAAAGCTAGCTATGAAAACAAAATTGCCACTAATTCTAAGGTCAACCACAAAGCATGCTATAGCTATGTCAAGAATCTCTATGGCAACACCCAGAGCTGCTCTGAGTTACAGCACAAAGGCAAGAAAATTACAGAACCAACTGATATTGCCAACATCCTGGCAGATAGGTTCAGTGCTAACTTTACCCCCCCTCACCCCCTAAAGGGCCCATATCTATACAGGAAGAATGCAGAGTCCCTGTAATCACAACTACGCAGATAAAAGCTGCACTCTCTAAAGCCAAAAACACAGCATCCATGGGACTGGGCAACATCCCAGGCTGCGTTTTACATGAACTTCAAAACGAACTGGCTCCCCACTTAAGCACCCTGTTCAATAATAGCCTCGCATCAGGCTTTGTGCCCACTGAATGGTGCACAGCAACGGTTATCCCAGTCCACAAAGGTCCCGGGAACTATCGACCTATTAGCCTGACGAGCTTGGTCTGCAAGGCCATCGAACGTATCATCATGGAACCCATAAACAAAGACATTAGTAACCCACAAACTCTGGATCCCACCCAGTTCGGGTTTATGAAAGGCAGATCATGCCTCCCGAACCTGATTGACTTATTTGAGGTAGTCACCAAAGCCATAGATGAGGGTAAGGTGGTTCACATAGCCTATCTTGACCTCGCCAAGGCTTTTGATACCATCCCCCATTCTGGAATTATAGCTAAACTCACTAAACTAGGTATAAATCTCTACTTCAAAAGATGGGTTGCCAACTGGTTCACTGACAGATCCCACAATGTAAAAGTTGCAGACTCCAAATCTGACCTCAAAGCAGTGACAAGTGGAGTACCACAGGGTTCCATCCTGGGACCTCTCCTGTTTGGTATCTACTTCTCTGAAGTACAGGCTAACACAGAAGGCATCTGGCTAACGAAGTTCGCAGATGACTGCAAGCTAGGAGCCATAGTCAAGTCCCCAAATGATGTGGACATCCTACAGAAGGGCCTCACTGAGACAGATGCCTGGTGTCAGAGCCATGGCCTCAAGCTCAATGCCAAAAAGTGCACTGTCATCCCCTTTAGTAAAAACTCTGTACCCATGAACTACCACATAGGCAGCAATCTACTTAACACTGAATGTGTGATAAGAGACCTTGGGACCCACGTGAACAGTAATCTCTCCTTTGATAGTCACATTGCCACAGTAGTCAGGAAGTCCTTCTATGTGGCACACCTCATCATAAAAGGGTTCTTATCCAGGAAAAAAGAGGTCATTGTTCCCCTCTACTCGACACTCATTAGACCCATTATAGAGTACAATGCCCCTTTTGGAATGTACCTTACAAGACATCTGCAGCAGCAGCTGGAAAGGCCACAGAAGTACCTCACAAAGAGGATTACTGGCCTCAAAAAAATGCCCTACACTGACCGCCTCAAAAAACTCCAGCTTTACTCCATAGAATATCGCCTACTCTGAGGTGATCTCTGCCTAACATATAAGGCTATGTCAAACCCAGAGCTGTTGGAGATGCTACACCTAAAGAAATCCCAGTCCCTCTGAGCTACACGCTTTAGGGACCTAAACCTTGTCATCACAATAAACAGGACATGCTGGAGGGAAAGATTCCTGTCCCAGAGACGTCCCATACTCTGGAACAGGCTACCCATCTATGTCAAGCAAATTTCTTCATTAGCACTCTTCAAGAAAAATCTTGATGAGTGGATGGAAAATAGGTAATACAACCCAGGGATCACTTCTGTGTCTCTGCTCGACAGTGGCACAGGAAAATAACTTTCTTGGGTGGTGTAAGCCATAAAACCTTGTTGGCTAGGCTTACATAGGCCCTTGGGCCCATAGGCTAGTACCTACCTATGAACCTAAGTAGTTATCAGGGAATTTTTAAAGTCTGCCAACTCATTACATTCCCCCAAAAATATGTTCCTCATTACCTCTTTCTTCACCATCACACCTCCAACATTTGCATTCTACCATAGGAAAACTTCTTTGGCGTCTGCTTGTGATATAAAAATACGTATGGAAACACCACACTTCCAAGCAAAAATCCTAAATCTTCTAGACTTTGTTGCATATTTGTGAATTATACATACATCCCTCGTATTGTTTCTTTTTGAATTGCTTATTCACTCTCTCTTCCCAATCTATTCAAACCTCATCTGATCGATACTTATGGTAATCATGCAATATTTTATATGCCCTACTAATTATTCCTTTTTTAACAGCTGCTTCTGTTCTAGATTCAACTAAAAACTTTACCAGACTAGGTTTTCACTTAATATTCCCCTATCACTTTCTGTTTGCCTATTCTTTGATATCAGTCTTTGATAGGGAAGGCAGTTTCTAGCCTCCAGTCTAAGTGTATTCTTGGTCTCTTCCCATTCTATTACCTTTCCTTCCCTAATTATTTGCTCCCAATACCTTGATTCTTTTCCCAGTTTTCTCCAGTAAATTTCAGCACCCACTGCCTATTGTCTATAACCCTAATTGCAGTCATCCCTATCAAGAGAATCTCCTTTTTCCATTCCCGTGATGGCTTAATTGTTAAAATACTTTTTGCTACTTTATGAATATAATATTCTTTATGGCTATTGTTTTTCCCCATAAGGATTTGCATCCAAAATTGCAGTCTCTCCTTATTTCTTGAGATTTCCCCCTGTTTCATCATCCCATAGCTTGTGCTATGTATAGGAGCCTTAATGGTGTAGCTCTGAACTACCCCATTTAAAGCAGGTAACCCTAAACCACCTTGTTCTGTTTGGAAGAATCATCTTATCCCACTTGACTCTTGCCCTCTTCCCCTCCAAGATAAAATCCTTCAACTCATTATTAATTGCTATGTACAACTTCTCTTCTGGTTGATAAAATATGCCTGACCTGTGTACAAGACTAAAGGAACTAAAACATTTTCTCTGATTGTATCTTACTACCCATAATGATAAAACAGAGCTTCCAGTTTCTCATTTTTATATTATCTTCTGCTACCTTTTTCCACATTTCCTTAGCTACCATAACATAATCCTTTGTAACCCATACTCCTAACTACTTCATTTTATCATGTCCTTATAAATATGGGTATTGCTGAACCAATTCATGTGTGGGTACATACTTTACAGCTATTGCCTTTGTTTCATCTTCATTAATTTTGTATCCTAAAAAGACTTGAAACTGTCTCAGAATGTTCCACAACACTGACATGCCCTTTTCTGGTTTATCATGTATGAAATAATGTCATCTACAAATAAAGCCAGTTTTTCTTGATTACCATACCAGTTGTACCCTTGAATTTCTAAGTACCTTATTTTCTTCACCAGTGGTTCTAAATATAATACAAATAGCAAAGGGGAAAGAGGACACCCCTGCCTGGTTCCTCTGTTCAAACAGAAATTATCAGAGAGGAACCTCAACCACTATAATTTTCACCTCCTATCCCTCATATATCCTTCTAATTAACCTTATTATTGTGTGAGGGAATGCAAATGTTTCTGTTGCCCTACTCATAAAGTCCTAGCTTACTCTATCAAATGCTTTCTCTGTATCAAGATCCACCAACAACGATATAGTTTCATAGTTTCACAGTATAGTACTAGGCTATCTGCCCTGGGGCATTTGTAAGCCTAGCCATAGTGATGTGGCTTTTGCCACCCCATGAAATGGTACAAAAATGTACAGAATAAATCTAGAATACTGTGCCTCTGTCTAGTAGTGACACAATGAAGGTCCCCTTATATAATAGAATTAGTTTACTGTGCCCCTGTCTAGCAGTGACACAGATGTGACCCCTGGGGTAAACTTTCGATCTCCCATCCACTCATCAAGATTTCTCTTGAAGAGAGTCAGTGAGGGGCTCTGCCTAATACGAACTGGGATCCTGTTCCAAAGCATGGGAAGCCTCTGGGTTATGAATCTATCCCTCCAACATGTCCTATTCATACTTGTGCCAAGGTTTAAGTCTTTAGCTCTCATGGTCCTGATGGATTTGGATTTTTTGAGGTGGAGCATGTCCATCAAATCCTGATTGGACATGGCCTTGTACGTCAGGCGGAGATCACCTCTGAGCAGGCGGTATGCTACTGAATAGAGCTGAAGTTTCTTTAGTCTGGCGGAATAAGACATATGTCGGAGACCCTTGATCCTTTTGGTGAGGTACTTTTGTGGTCTCTCCAGCTGTTGCAAGTGCCGGGTGAGGTACATACCAAATGGGGCATTGTACTCAATCATGGGTCTGATGAGGGAGGAATATAGGGGTACAATGACATCCTTGGATCTGGATGTGAATCCCTTCATGATGAGGTGTGCAAGGTAGAATGTTTTTCTAACCACTTTGGCAATGTGGGTGTCAAATGAGAGGTCGCTGTCTACTTGGGTCCCTAGGTCTCTGATTACTTTTTCCGTACTCAGTGGGTTTCTGTCTATGTGATAATTTGTGGGTACTTTGTTTTTTCTAAAAGGGATGACTATACATTTTTTGGCATTTAGTTTAAGGCCGTGACTACAGCAACTGTTGTCCGTTTCAGTGAGGCCTTTTTGTAGGATGTGTGTGTCTGCTGGTGTATCGACTATGGCGCCTAGTTTGCAGTCATTTGCGAACTTTGTCAGCCACAGCCCTCCCATGTTTGCTTTAACATCTGAGAAATAAATGCCGAACAAGAGGGGTCCCAGGACAGATCCCTGTGGGACACCACTTGTGACTGGCTTTGAGTCTGACATTGCTCCAGCGATTTTAACTTTATGGGTTCTGTCCTTTAGCCAGTTTGCAACCCATCTAGTGACATAAGGGTTTACTTTTAAGCTGTTTAGCTTATCTATGATGCCTGAATGGGGTATTGTGTCGAAGGCCTTAGCCAAGTCCAGGTATGCTGTACGGACTGCTTTGCCCTCATCAATGGCTCTAGTGACTGTTTTGAAAAAGTCAACCAGGTTTAAAAGGCAGGATCTGCCCTTCACAAAGCTGAACTGGGTGGGGTCAAGTGTCTGTAGGTCCCCTATGTCTCTGTTTATGAGTTCCATAATGATTCTTTCCATAGCTTTGCATACCAGGCTGGTTAAGCTTATGGGGCGGTAGTTTCCAGGGTCTGTAGAGGCACCCCCCTTGTGGATTGGGACCACTGTTGCTGTACGCCAGTGTACAGGTACATATCCCGAAGTAAGGCTAAGGTTAAATAGCATTTTTATGTGTGGGTTTAGCTCCTCTTGGAGTTCACGTACACGCACCCGGGATACCATCAGGTCCCATTGATGCTGTGTTTTTTGCTTTGTTTAGGGCGGTTCTCACTTGGACATCTGAGATGACAGGGAGATTACATTCAACTGGGATAAGTATTTCTTCTTTTGGGGTGAAGGAGGCGAGAAATTTGCACTGAACCTGTCACCCAGAATGTTAGCAATATCTGTGGGTTCAGTGTTTTTTTTGTTGTTGTGTACCAACTCTGAGCATATCTGAGGGTTTCCCCAGGTTTCTAACATAGCTGAAGAAGGCTTTGTGGTTATCTTTAGTGTCCTTAGTGATTTTTCTCTCAAAGTTTGCCTTGGATGTTTTTATGAGAGAACGTAGTTTTCTGCTAATGTTGATCAGAGACGTCTTCCCTTCATGGGATTTCGCTCTGATGTGCTGTAGCTTCCTTCTTTTGTTATACAATTTGTTTATGGCTGAGGTCCACCAGACAGGACACTTACATTTGGTGGGGAGGGACTTGGATTTGTTTGGGATTGCATGATCCATGCATTCTTGGATATGTCCATAGAAAGCATTTGTGAAGGATTCGGCATTGCGGGATGTGGTATCCACTGGCACAGTGGGCTTAAAGGATACCATCTCTGTCTTAAGAAGAGTGAAGTCTGCTTTTGAGAAGTTTTTCACTGTGGTCTTTTGTGCTGGGGGTGGAGGTGGGGTATGTATATCCAGGGTGATTAGTTTGTGGTCAGATCTAACTAGTGAGGGGTAAACTTCCGGTGTGGAGCATTTTGTCCCCATGCTTGTGATGATCAGGTCTAGTATATTATCTCCCCTAGTGGGAGAGGTGACTAGTTGTTCCAGTGCATTTGAATTTATGAATTCCAGGAACCTTTGGGCTAGGGTATTAGGGCTAGAATAATGTACCCAATCTATGTTTGGGTAGTTGAAGTCTCCCAGTATGATGGTATTTTGTGATACATTCATATCCTCCAATGTCTTCAGGAAGGCTGAGTGGGGTTCTTGAGATTGGGAGGGTGGTCTGTAACATGCTACCAGTTGTATAGCAGTTTTGCCTATGGTTAGTTGCACCTGTATGGTCTCTGATGCTTCATGTGTTGCTACTAACCTGGAGATGTGGGTGTCCTTTATGAATATGGACACTCCCCTCCTTTGTGGTTCGCCCGGTTTTGGGGCGAAAAGCATGATACGAGGTATAGCCTGGTAGCTGGGGTGCTCTCAGGAGCCTTGAACCAGGTTTCAGTTACTGCACAGATGTCGATGTTCTCCATGCTGAGGAGTGCATCAAGTGCCTGCATCTTGAGATTTAGACTTCTGGTGTTGAGCAGCATTACCCTTAGTTTTTTTCATTTTGTTTTCTAAGGAGGTGGGTTTGTCTTTTGTGCCTTTCCTAAAAAAGGCACTATGAGGATGGCAAGAGCCTTAGCCAATATCCGGAAGCCCAGTGGTGACAGGTGTAAGCCATCCCTTGCAAAGCAGCGTGGCTTGTCCAACATATCATCCCAGGCAGACAGACATTGGATCCCCTTGGAATGACACCAGTACTCGAGCCAATTGTTAAAGCTGATCATCTTGTCTTTGTATTGTGGTATCATTCTTGGTGAGGGCAAGATGCTGCTCAGGGTCAGGGTTATACCAGCCTGGGCTACATAATCGGAGAGCTCCTCTATGTCTCTTTTCATGTAGTCCAGGGAGGTACGTCTCAGGTCATTCACACAAGCATGGATAATGATGGAGTCATATTTGTACTTGCTTTGGAGTGACCTGAGTGCGTGTGTTATGTGGCGGATCCTAGCCCCCGATAGACAGCTCACAGTCACCTTCTCTTTGTTCAGTCTGGTCAGTGGGACATCAGTGTGTCTGACTATGGAGTCACCTATTACTAGTGTATCAAGCAAGGTGTTTGGCCTTAAGGGCTGCAATTGGTCGACACACTGATTTATTGAAGTATGTGTTGCATGTGTTTTGTTTTGAGGTGGTGGATTTTTGGATGTCTGCTTTGGGAGCCTCTGTTGTTTTGGTAAGTTTTTTATTAGAGCCTCCGAGTATGTCTTTGTGTTTTTATGTGTTTGGTTTGCAGTTGTGGTAGGTCTATGTGGGACTGGGATTGTTGTGTGTGTGGTTGCCATCTCCTCCTGGCTGGTCATTCCAGCCCTGGGTTGAGAGAGTTCAGCCTCCAGTTTGGCTATATAGTTGCATCTCTCACATGTATTTGTGTTTGTTGGGAGGAGGAGAGGGTTGTCTGTGTACATGAGACAATTGTAGCATTGTCTCAAGATGCCCAGATTGACCAGCTGAACTGGAGATGACGCCAGTAATCTACCACTCGACATGCTAGAACAGTATAAGGGAGTGGTATACCTTTAAGGGAAGTGAGTATTCACAGGGGTGGTAAGTAGATGTAGTGCTTTACTTAGTACGAGAGTGCTTACTTAGTAGAGAAGTATTGAGAACAAGTGCTGGGCTTGTAATACAGTGAGTAGTCTGGTTATACTAAGAGTAGAGCTTCCTTAAGGGAAAATTTGAAGAGCAGACTTGACGGAGCCAGAAAAAGTTTAACCTTGTTTAGCCGCTATGCGCACGACCGCGCAAAGCCGTGCAAACGTGGATTTTAAACAGTGAACTACAAAAGAGCTAGGAATGGTCCCAAACAACCAATTACTACAGCTTCTTGTGCTGAGGTCACTTCCCCCAAGGACAGGTAGGCTGCTCAAGGCTCCCCACTCCCACTGGTGAGCAAAGAAACTTCCTTCTATCCAAGTAAGGTAATGGACAACACAGGAACTACACCACAGCCCAGAATACAGCAATGCCTGTAAACTGGTCTAAACTAGTCGAAGAAGGCGGGAAAACAAGGATTATTTTTTTTTGTTCTTACATTCTTCTTTCCTCTGGATCATCAATGTTCTGTTAATGTTGTCAAATGATCCACTGTTGTCTGTTTTCATCCAGTTCAACATATGGGATGTTGGATCCACATGGATCTGACCTCAGCACCAAATCTGTAGCTTCTACAGTTCTCAGTCTCTGACTCCTTCCCTACCCATAATTCCATGAACACCTTTCCTATACCACAGACCTTGTTTGCCATATGAAGACTTCAGATGTGTTCCAGGGTCATCACATCCTATCAAAATATTTGACACATTTTTTGGTATTTGATAACTTAGTGTAGCTTGATTACTTCTCTACCAAGAGAGTTTTTCACTCCTGTGTGTTAAGTATTCAATAATGTTTTTATTTTTCTCCTGTATTGCTAAGTAGAATTTTCTATTGCAGATAGTTAATAGTAGTAATATTAATAAGTGTTATTAGATAGTTTTTATAATAGTGTTTTGTCTTTAGATATTTACAATTATATACGGTAGTAGTTTAATGCAGATACATTTCTGTGTTTTTTGTGGTTTGAATACTGTTTCAGCAGATAACAGCTGTGGTGCAAGCTATCAGAAACTGTTCTGAGTGCAGGCACAAGCTACCCCCTCAAGATCCTCATACATTATGTGTGTATTGCCTGGGCACTGCTCATTTGGACACAGAATACCAGTCATGTGCTTCTTGTAGTGCCAGAGCACTGGAAGCTCAGCATGACAGATTGGAGGTGAGATGTCTTGTCCACCCACAGACAGGGACTTTGTTGTCTGGGCCTTCCTCATCTCCTTCACCTGCTAAGAAACAGGACAGGCCTAGGTCTCTGAAAAGGTGCCAGAAAAAAGATAAAGACAGTGAGAAATAGAAAGAGGAAAGCAGACAAAAAGAAAGAGAATAAAAAAGAAAAGGACAAGTCTCCTTTTACAACCACCAAATATTCCATGGATCCAGCAATAACATTTAGACCCCTACCTAAAGTTGTCTGGAGATAGGAACCAACAACATGTTGGTCCCATCTGTTCTCTCTTTGTTCCTGCTTTTCACGTGGACTGGTGAATCCAAGATTGCATTCTCCATTTCTGCAAGAAAGGAGATATTCCAAGGCTTTTCAAGTGGCTTCCCCTACTACATCTTCTTGGAGTTTAGTAGCAGTATGAAGTCAACAGGATAATGAGAAAGTTCTTGAGGACACAGATCCAGCTTGGGGGTCTGTCAGTGCCATCCTTGGAATGTACCGACCACTGGCCACTGTACTTCTCCACTTCTTTCACCTGTTGCAGTCCATCCTTTAGATCTGACAGTTTTGGATCCAACTAATCCCAAAGCATCTCATTCAGCACCGATAGTTCAATCTACTACGACACTGACAACTACCCTATTCAGTATGGCCACAATACCTTTGGATCTGGAAGAGACTTGGAGCTGTAGCATCAGTGCTGGATACAGGGGAGATGGGTCAACCCCAAGACTCTCAGACCCATCTCTTCATCTCAGTTCAATAGACAGCTTGGGTACAAAGTCAGCTTCTGGGCTGGGGATTGTCGGGGTCAAGGTTTCTTTCTGTTCTCTTTTGATCCTGGGAGATCTGTGACTCCAGTGATAGCTTTGACTTTTGTACCTTTTGAAAGGGTTTTGGGCTTACCCAAAGAGAAGGTGCTTTCTCCTAGTTCAGTTCCACCAAAGCCCCAACTATCCTGCAGTGTCATTTTCTTTTCATCCTGACAGAAAGGGACAGTTGGGTCTAAAAGCTTCTGAAACAAATTGCTCGGTCAGCTCCCAGTCTGATTCTGAACCATCTATCCTCCCAACAGAAACAGTTCATAAGAAACAGAAGTGCAAGTGAAAGCACGTTGACTTCTCTCCAGAGTCGCTTATGGAGGATGCAGACTTAGATGAAAGTGAGGGTTCACTCAGGTCCCTCTCGGAAGATGTCATCTTTGGTGAAATTCTTGAACTTACAAAACAGAGACAGGGATGATCCACTGAAGATCCCTCACCAGACAGGTCTGTATTTTTGTAAGCCTTCAGTGCCAACTCAACGCTGTCCTGGTCGATACCACCCATTGACCCACTTATTGACTTCATGGTGCAACAGGCTTGGAAGGATGCAGATGTAGTAGAGCCAGTTCTGAAGAAACCATATAGGATTTTAGCAGCTCTAAAGGACACAAATCAATGGAGTAAAGGTCCACCAGTGAATGCCATGGTTGTAGCAGTCACCACCAAAAAGAAATTTTCTGAAGAGAGTTCCTCTGCCCATACCACTAACAGGGAGTCTAATGCCTTGGACAGGTTCAGGAAATAGACATACTTAGCAACAACCTTTGCAATCAGGTCACAGGACTCATGTCATCAAATTTGAAAGGGACTTGACTAATGATATTTCCAAGTCTCTTTCTGGAGTTTTTCCTGCAGATGTCCTAAAGACTGTGGACTCCCAGCTTCCTTCTCTGTATTCAGCTTCTAACGTAGCTATGTGCCTCATATCTAATGCAGCTGATTGCTCAGCCATAGCAGCAAGCACGAGGCTTATTCTAAGATGGTATGCCTGGATGTGTTATTGTTATTTCATGGAAGGCTTCATGATGTCCTTTATCAATACCCCACATGATGGGTCTACAGTTTTTGGGCCCAAAGTTAAAGACACATTGACCAGGAGCAAGCAGGATGGCAAGGCTCTCTGTCTGCAGTGGGCATCTGTTTTTCCACCCCCGCCCCCAACGATCCTATTCAAAGAATCAGAGGGCTGAGAAAAAGATGTGGTTTCACAAGTCAGAGAGTTCTTACCAGGATTTACTTGGTGATAGACCTCCACATGGCAGAGGTGGAGGGAATTGCAATGGACATCATCCTAGAGGCAGACCACATAACCAGGTCTTCCATGGTCCCTTTACTGAGGGTCCCTTTCAGCATCCCCAAAGGGTCATCTGACTACTGCACTCTGAATGCAGTCAAGGGGATGCTTATCTGGAATACCTAAGCCTGGCAAAACATAACAAAAGATGCCTGGGTGCTAAGGATAATTTCCAGTGGCTATTCCATTCCCTTTTCTTTCCCATAAAGAAAAACATGATCCCTGATGTTCCACCCAGTCAGTGGGAAACAACAGCAGCAGAAATTTCCAAACTGCTAGAAAAAAGACTCTTTCAATTGGTCCCCCTTGAACAGCTAGGGTCCAGAGTCTGCTCAAGGTTCTTTTTAGTTCCATAGAAAACAGGGGACCTCAGACAAATTTTGGATCTCAGTCATATCAACCAGTTTGTAAAGCAAATAAAATTCTGGATGGTCACAATTCAGTCTATTTTGCCTCTTCTGAGGAAGGATGACTGGATGCATTCGATAGATCTCCATGAGGCTTACTATTATGTGAAAATAGAGAAGCACTCCAGGAGATCACTTTGTTTGTTGCTGGGAGACAATCTTTACCAGTTCAGAGCCCTGCCCTTCAGTCTCACCACAGCCCTCAGGTATTCACCAAGATTATGGCAGTGGTTTGGAGCACTTGTGTCAGCTTGGGATCCAAGTATTCCCCTACCTAGACAATTGGCTTCTGACTGCTACATGCAAGCGTTTGCTGCTATATCATTTCTACCTTCTGCTCCAGTGTTTACTGGAGCTAGACAAAACAGGAAATTTCCACAACTGTCAGTTGATTCCAACCCAAGAGATTTTATTGGATGACACTTCAACACAACTCTGCAAATTGTCAATCTCCCCAACGCAGAGTTTTATCTTTGTGTCTGGTGGCCACACAGTAAAACATCATCCCTGCCCTCCAGCATGATTTGTCCTACATCTATTAGGTCTCATGACTTCCTCAATTCTAATGTTTCTGATAGCTAGTTACTACATGAAAATACTTCAGTTGATGCTAGCAGTTCAGTGGTCTCAGAAATTTCACCCATCACCCCAAGATTCAACTCTCAAGAGTTTGCAAGCAACATATCACTTGGTGGATAACCTCCCCTTCAGTAACAGAAGGCCTGACACTTTCATGCACATTCACCAATAGCTGTAGTGACCACTGAGACCTCCCTTCTAGGGTGGGGCATTTTGAAGGGAGAATAATTCAATGCAGATATTCAAATTTACAGGCCAACCTTCATATCAATGTCTTCAGATGTCTTCCACAAGGGTGTGATTTCCATACAGACAGACAACATTGGTGTTGCTTGGTACATCAACAAACAAGGAGGAACCTGTTCTTATCTCTTGTTTAGGGGGGGCATGAGGGTTTGGCACTGGGCAATGTCTTCACATCATTTTCTTATAGCAATGTGCACATTTCAGGGTATTCCAGTGGACGAGTTGAGCAGGACTATCCTAACTCCTCATAAGTGGTTCCTCAGTCCACTGGAGGCAACTTTAATTTTCAGCCACTAAAGTCAACCTTACTGCAACCTTTTTACTTCCTAATGCACCACAAGTGCAGCAGTTATTTTGCCCTGATGCTTCCAGAGGGATAGTCACCAAGGGATGCTGTGGTCCAAAATTGGTCCCTGAGTCTTCTTTATGCTGTTCCCATATTACCCCTCATAATCAAATAAATTTAGAAAACCAAACAGTACAAGGCCAAAGTAATACTTAGTTTCATAGTTTCATAGTTAAGTACTAGGCTATCTGCCCTGGGGCATTTGCAAGCCTAGCCATAGTGATATGGCTTTCGCCACCCCATGTAGTGGTACCGAATAGAATTAGAATACTGTGCCTCTGTCAATTAGTGACACAGTGAAAATCCCCTTACATAAATGAATTAGTTTACTGTGCCCCTGTCTAGTAGTGACACAGAAGTGACCCCCGGGGTAAACCTACGATCTTCCATCCACTCATCAAGGTTTCTCTTGAAGAGTGTCAGTGAGGGGCTCTGCCTAACATGAACTGGGATTCTGTTCCAGAGCATGGGAAGCCTCTGGGTTATGAATCTATCCCTCCAGCATGTTCTATTCATACTTGTGCCGAGGTTTAAGTCTTTGGCTCTTGTGGTTCTGATGGATTTGGATCTTTTGAGGTGGAGCATATCCATCAGATCCTGATTGGACATGGCCTTGTATGTCAGGCACAGATCACCTTTGAGCAGGCGGTATGCTACTGAATAGAGCTGGAGTTTCTTTAGTCTGGCAGAATAAGACATATGTTGGAGACCCTTGATCCTCTTGGTGAGGTACTTTTGTGGTCTCTCCAGCTGCTGCAGGTGCCGGGTGAGGTACATACCAAATGGGGCATTGTACCCAATCATGGGTCTGATAAGGGAGGAGTATAGGGGTACAATGACCTCCTTTGATCTGGATGTGAATCCCTTCATGATAAGGTGGGCAAGGTAGAATGTCTTTCTAACCACTTTGGCAACATGGGTGTCAAATGAGAGGTCGCTGTCGACTTGAGTCCCCAGGTCTCTGATTACTTTTTCTGTACTCAGTGGGTTACTATCTATGTGATCATTTGTGGGTACCTTGTTTTACCCAAAGGGGATGACTATACATTTTTTGGCATTTAGTTTAAGGCCATGATTCCGGCACCAGTTGTCCGTTTCTGTGAGGCCATTCTGTAGGATGTATGTGTCAGCTGGTGTATCGACTAGGGCATCTACTTTGCAGTCATCTGAAAACTTCATCAGCCACAACCCTCCCATGTTTGCTTTAACATCTGAGAAATAAATGCCGAACAAGAGGGGTCCCAGGACAGAGCCCTGTGGGACACCACTTGTGACTGGCTTCGAGTCTGACAAGACTCCAGCGATTTTGACTTTATGGGTTCTGTCCTTTAGCCAGTTTGCAACCCATCTAGTGACATATGGGTTTACATTTAAGCTGCTGAGCTTATCTATGATGCCTGAGTGGGGTATTGTGTCAAAGGCCTTAGCTAAGTCCAGGTAGGCTGTATGGACTGCTTTGCCCTCATCAATGGCTCTAGTGACTGTTTTGAAAAAATCAACCAGGTTCAAAAGGCAGGATCTGCCCTTTACAAAGCCGAACTGGGTGGGATCAAGTGTCTGTAGGTCCCCAATGTCTCTGTTTATGAGTTCCATAGTGATTCTTTCCATAGCTTTTCAGACCAGGCTGGTTAAGCTTATGGGGCGGTAGTTTCCAGGGTCTGTAGAGATGCCTCCTTTGTGGAGTGGGACCACTGTTGCTGTACGCCAGTGTTCAGGTACATATCCTGTGGTAAGGCTAAGGTTAAATAGCATTTTTATGTGCGGGTTAAGCTCCTCTTGGAGTTCACGTAGCACGCAACCCAGGATGCCGTCAGGTCCCATTGATGCTGTGTTTTTAGCTTTGCTGAGGGCTGCTCTCACCTGGACATCTGAGATGACAGGGAGATTACATTCAGCTGGGATAAGTATTTCATCTTTTGGGGATGAGGGAGGGGAGAAATTTGCACTGAACCTGTCAGCCAGAATGTTGGCAATATCTGTGGGTTCAGTGTATTTTTTGTCGTTGTGAACTAACTCTGAGCATATCTGAGGGTTTCTGCCCAGGTTTCTAACATAGCTGAAGAAGGCCTTGTGGTTATCTTTAGTGTCCTTAGCAATTTTTCTCTCAAAGTTGGCCTTGGATGTTTTTATGAGGGAACGTAGCTTTCTGCTAGTGTTGATCAGAGATACCTTCCCTTTATGGGATTTAGCTCTGTCGTGCAGTAGCTTCCTTCTTTTGTTATACATTTTGTTTATGGCTGAGGTCCACCAGACAGGACGCTTGCCCTTGGTGGAGAGGGTCTTAGATTTATTTGGGATTGCATGATCCATGCATTCTTGGAGATGTCCATATAATGCATTTGTGAAGGATTCAACATTGTGGGATGTGGTTTCCACTGGCCCAGTGGGCTTAAAGGATACCATCTCAGTCTTAAGAAGAGTGAAGTCAGCTTTTGAGAAGTTTTTCACTATAGTCTTTTGTGCTGGGGGTGTAGGTGGGATATGTATATCCAGGGTGATTAGTTTGTGGTCAGACCTCACTAGTGAGGGGTATACTTCTGGTGTGGAGCATTTTGTCCCCATGTTTGTGATGATCAGGTCTAGTATATTATCTCCCCTAGTGGGAGATGTGACTAGCTGTTCGAGTGCATTTGAATTTAAGAATTCCAGGAACTTCTGGGCCAGGGTGTTAGGGCTAGAATAATGCACCCAATCTATGTTAGGGTAGTTGAAATCTCCCAGTATGATGGTATTTGGTGATACATTGATATCTTCCAGTGTCTTCAGGAAGGTTGAATGGGGTTCCTGAGATTGGGAGGGTGGTCTGTAACATGCTACCAGTTGTATAGCAGTATTGCCTACGGTTAGTTGCACCTGTATGGTCTCCGATGCTTCATGTGTTGCTACTAACCTGGAGGTGTGGGTGTCCTTGATGAATATGGACACACCCCCTCCCTTTGTGGTTCGGCCTGGGTTTTGTGGTCGAAAAGCATGATACGAGGTATAGCGGTATAGCCTGGTAGTGCTGGGGTGCTCTCAGGAGCCTTGAACCAGGTTTCCGTTACTGCACAGACGTCGATGTTCTCCATACTGAGGAGTGCTTCGAGAGCCTGCATCTTGAGATTTAGACTTCTGGCGTTGAGCAGCATTACCCTTAGTTTTTTTCCATTTTTGTTTTCTAAGGAGGTGGGTTTGTCTTTTGAGCCTTGCCTAAAAAAGGCACTATGGGGGTGGCAAGAGCCTTAGCCAATAAGGAAGCCCAGTGGTGACAGGTGTAAGCCGCCCCTTGCGAAGCAGCATGGCTTGTCCAACATGTCATCCCAAGCAGACAGACATTGGATCCCCCTAGAATGACACCAGTACTTGAGCCACTTATTAAAGCTGATCATCTTGTCATTGTATTGAGGCATCATTCTTGATTAGGGCAAGATGCTGCTCAGGGTCAGGGTCATACCAGCCTGGGCTACATAATCAGAGAGCTCCTCTATGTCACTTTTCATGTAGTCCAGGGAGGTACGTCTCAGGTCATTCACACCAGCATGGACAATGACGGATTCATATTTGTACTTGCTTTGGAGTGACCTGAGTGCGTGTGTTATGTGGCGGATCCTAGCTCCCGACAGGCAGCTCACAGTCACCCTCTTCTTGCTCAGCCTGGTAAGCGGGACATCAGTGTGTCTGACTATAGAGTCACCTATTACTAGTGAATCAGGCATGGTGTTTGGCCTTAAGGGCTGTGATTGCTTTACACACTGATTTATTGAAGTATGTGTTGCATGTGTTATGTTTTGAGGTGGTGGATTTTTGGGTGTCTGCTTCGGGGGCCTCTGTTGTTTTGGTAAGTTTTTTATTAGAGCCTCCGAGTATGTCTTTGTGCTGTTATGTGATTGGTTTGCAGTTGGGGTAGGTCTATGTGGGACTGGATTTGTTGTGTGTGTGTGGTTACCATCTCCTCCTGTCTGCTCTTGCCAGCCTTGAGTTGAGAGAGTTCAGCCTCCAGTTTGGCTATATAGTTGCATCTCTCACATGTATTTGTGTTTGTTGGGAGGAGGAGAGGGTTGTCTGTGTACATGAGACAATTGTAACATTGTCTCAAGTTTCACAGATTAACCAGCTGAACTGGAAAGGATGCCAGCACTCTACCACTCGACATGCTAGAATAGTATAAGGGAGTGCTGTGCCTTTAAGGGAAGTGGGTATTCACAGGGGTGGATGTAGTGCTTACTTTAGTTTGAGAGTGCTTACTTATAAGAGAGGTTTTGAGAACAAGTGCTAGGCTTATAATATAGCGAGTAGACTGATTATACAAAGAGTAGAGCTTTCTTAAGGGAAAATTTGAAGAGCAGACTTGGCAGAGCCAGAAGAAGTTTAACCTTGTTTAACTGGCGCTGCGCTATGCGCACAATCACGCAAAGCTGTGCAAACGCGGATTTTAAACAGGGAACTTCAAAAGAGCTAGAAATGGTCCAAAACAACCAATTACTACAGCTCTTGTGCTGAGGTCACTTCCCTCAAGGACAGGTAGGCTGCTCACGGCTCCCCACTCCCACTGGTGAGCAAAGAAACTTCCTTCTATCCAAGTAAGGTAATGGACAACACAGGAACTACACCACAGCCCAGAATACAGCAAGGCCTGTAAACTGGTCTAAACTAGTCGAGGAGAGGCAGGAAAACAAGGATTATTTTTTTGTTTTTTTGTTTTTAGATAGAAAACACACAGAAATGCAGAAACAGCAATAAATCAGTTGTACAGGCTAGCACACTTTAGTGGGCAGCCTCAACAGTTAAATTAAACAGCAAACAAACAAATTTTCGATCAAAATTCGACTAAATCTAACTTTAAGTGCAGATAGTATTAAATGCAGTAAACAGATAAAAAAACAGTTAAAGCTTGCTTGAGGTAAGCACTAGAAGGTAATTCAAGTAAAAAAAACAGCAGGATACTTAAATCAAGAAAGTAGTCGCTTTTTTGAGTTCTCTGTAGCTAGGACCACTCTGCAGGACCATGTGGAGCTGTGTCTGAGTAGTATAGCCAGAAAAAAATGCCAGAGGCGGATTTTAAACAAGGAACTTCAAAAGAGCTAGAAATGGTCCAAAACAACCAATTACTACAGCTCTTGTGCTGAGGTCACTTCCCTCAAGGACAGGTAGGCTGCTCAAGGCTCCCCACTCCCACTGGTGAGCAAAGAAACTTCCTTCTATCCAAGTAAGGTAATGGACAACACAGGAACTACACCACAGCCCAGAATACCGCATGGCCTGTAAACTGGTCTAAACTAGTCGAGGAGAGGCAGGAAAACAAGGATTATTTTTTTTTGTTTTTTGTTTTTAGATAGAAAACACACAGAAATGCAGAAACAGCAATAAATCAGTTGTACAGGCTAGCACACTTTAGTGGGCAGACTCAACAGTTAAATTAAACAGCAAACAAACAAATTTTCGATCAAAATTCAACAAAATGTAACTTTAAGTGCAGATAGTATTAAATGCAGTAAACAGCTTGAGGTAAGCACTAGAAGGTAATTCAAGTAAAAAAAAAAACAGCAGGATACTTAAATCAAGAAAGTAGTCGCTTTTCTGAGTTCTCTGTAGCTAGGACCACTCTGCAGGACCACGTGGAGCTGTGTCTGAGTATTGCCCCTTCTGGCCCTGACAAACATGGTTCCCCTTTCTGTGGCCTCTAGTACTACATCCTGATTGGATGTTGGATCAGTATCCAGATCTTCTATTTCACCTGTCCAGATTGCCTCTTCTGGATCAGACTACTATGAAATAACTACTTTGTTCCTCTAATTTTGACCATAGCCAGAGACTCCAGGCATCCCAATATGGTTGATGAGATCATTTTGGCTTCTCAGAAGCCTGCTACAAAAAAGGTTTATCACAGAAAATTTAAAAGGTTGTCCTTTTGGGTGGTAACTATAGAACTGGAGCCATTTTCTGCCCCTATACCTTCTATCTTGGAGTTTTTATTTGAACTTCTACAAAAAGATTGTAGTTATTCTACCATCAAAGTTCACATGACAGCAATTTTGAATTTTCATATTAGACACAATGATTGTTCAGTGGCTTCCTTAAAATCTCAAAAGATTTTCTGTATGTTTGAGGGTGGTGCACCTTAATTCTAATTGTGATATCTGTGCTGCCTTCGGACTCAGGGCTCTGTCCGATAGTTAGAACAAGCTCATACTGAAGGCTATTCTCCCACCAGATCCAGAGTCTTTCAAAATTAAGAATCCAACAGAGAAACATTTAAAGCAGAAGCATTTAGAGCCAAAGAAATGTCAAGTTTCAATGCCAACGACACCTAGACTAGAAGAAAACCTGGCCGGAACACTGATGTATACTCCTCCTCTGGGTCCTGGTCCCTTACTGATTACCATCCAAGACTATCCTTAGAAGGTAGAGAAGCCTATTTCCAGGTCTACATTCTCCTTATCTGATAAGTCATTCACATCCTATCACAGCATCTCCGAAGCAGATTTGGATTGCCTGCTGCAGAAGTTCCCTTAATCCTAAATCAAGATGGAGGTCATTGAGACTCCATCAGCTCCAACGTCATCAGGATTTGTGCATTTCTTTCCTATCCAGGTGCCATTACTGGTCCATCTTACATCTCCAGCTTTTTCAGATCCCTTTGGGCAACCGCAAATCCTTCAACCGCTTTGAAGGTGAGGAGACATTTCTTCACTGCTCTAGGAGACTTGGCTCCAACTTTTCAGTCACAGATTCCTCCCAATCTGATGACTGAGACTTGGAGCCAAGGGTTGGGTGGATGGCCGTATTACTATTGTTGGAGACTTCCACTTCAGAAACCTTGACACCAATCCCCTCCTTGGTACTGTTTGCTCATTCTGATTTGAGGAATCAGTCTAGGTCATTGTTTCTGTCTCCCATTTCAGGTTATTGATCTGACAGCAGATGTGACTTCCTCAAATTCTACCAAAGTAGGAATATTTTCATAGGGTTGGGAGAATCATATCAACTCATAATGGGATCCACAGAATCCTTCGGCCATGAGTCCTCTCCTTGGGTTCAGCTTTGTAGTAGTAGTCATCCAGGCAGGTTTGTCCCATTGACCTCAAATCTACTGCATGAGGGTAGCAATAGTCAAATGAGGACCCCTGCTCATCATCCCCTGAGCAACCTAGCAAGAGTGCTTGCAAGAGGAGGCACAGCAGACAGACTCAGCAGAAGAGTCAGCCACATCAGACACTAATTCAGATGATAGAGTGAATTCCTCACAATCCCATCCCAAGGATGTGTCCTCAGTAAGATACTAAAGCTCATGAGGCAGAGGGGATATTGGCCCACTAAACCTCCCTCTCAGGATGAAGCAGTTTTATTTTGAGGCATATGGGATATCCCCTTCTACTTCCTGGATGGTCCCTCCAACTGACAAAATCGTTACGATGATAGTAAATAAAGTTTGTCAGGAACTATGCACACATAGGCAGTTGATAGGAAGTCAGATAAAAAAAAGTAACTATCAGAGGACTCTTCTTCTATACACTTGCCAGTAAGGACTCTCAGGCTGTGTCTAGACTTGGGAAGATGTTGTATGCGTCCAGTACCTTCAGTGTTAGGGCTTTGAACTAAGCTGCTCATATAACTAGGTTCCAGAGGGAACTTGCACAACAGGCAATGTTCATTCTGAACAACCCTATCACACCAGAGGTACAGAAACCACTTCAGGCTACTCTGTCAGCCATGACCAATATTACTAACCTGCCCCTGCACCTTCACAATGCAGTGGCTAGAGCAGCAAGGACAGATGGAGCAGGCATTGCTATGATATGCCATGCTTGGCTGCACCTCTTCGACTTTGCAGACAGCTTTAAAGCATCCCTCATGAATGCACCATTCAATGGAACTACCCTATTTGGCAAAACAGTTGTGGAAAGTATGCAGAAGTCTGAGCAAGGTGGCAAGACGCTCTCTGAAGTGGGGGTGAAATTCAAGTCACTTCAGTGCACATTCAGTAGAAACCAAAAGGGTTCTTGATCAATCTGGTTTTGTAAGTCCAACCTTTATTATGACTCCGCTTCTGATGGGTGGCCATGACAAATGCAGTCACTTCAACAGATGTAGGCCCAGAGGTCAAGGGGATCCACAGAATCAGGGCTACATGAATCCATTCTCAGACAGAAGACCTCAGAATCCCTGAAAGGTTGCCCAACTGTCCCACTCTGGAGGCAGTCAAAGATGCATATCCCTCTACCCTGACTTGCGGTTTCTCATCACCCAAGACAGATGGATAAGATGGATAATATCCAGAAAATGTTACATTCCATTTTGGGAACCACCCTCACCCCTTTCCTTCCCTTTGCCAGATTTCCCACCCAATCAGTCAAAGGCCACTATGTCAGAGATCCAGTCTCAGCTACAAAAATACAGCCATCCAGAAGGTTCCACCAGACCTGTTTGGGTCAGAATTCTACTAGCACTTCTTTGTTTACAAAAAAAAAAAAAACAAAAACAAAAGACTTCTGGCCTATTTTGGACCTCAGCCTCCTAAAGTTTTCAGTCGAAACGACCCACTTATGGATGATTATGGTGCAGCTGATTCTTCCATGTTTGCAGAAGAACAAATGGCTCTCCAGGAAACATCTTCACATAAAGATTCAGAAGGAGATGAAGAGATTTTTATGCTTCGGTGTAGGAGCTAGCCATTACCAGTTCAGATCCTTTCCGTTTGGTCTCTCCACAGCCCCCAGGATGTTCACTAAATGCATGTCAGTAGTAGCAGCTCATCTCCATCTTCAAGGATTCATAATTTTCCCATATCTAGACAGCTGGCTCCTTACTGTCGCATCTGTGGAGTCCCTCCTATAGCAAAAATTATATTCAGCTTTGTGTATCCCTGGGAATCTACATGAATTTAGGCATTGACCTCCCCCCAACAGCCTGTAGGAGACAAAATACAGGGATAGGACCTATTGGTGGTCTGCACAGGATATATAACAGTAGTCTGGTATATAAACAATCAAGGGGAGACCAGACCCTTTCCACTCTGCTACTAAGCAATGACAGTGTGGCACTGTACAATGGCCTCTCACCACATCCCTGGGAATCTTGAAAACATTGCAGCCAGGTTGAACAAATCATTTCATCTTCCTCATGTGTGGTTCCTAGATCTAGCAGTAGTGAAAAAAAATTTCAACAATTGTCGTGAACCATGCTGTGATCTGTTTGCGACCCCACAGAACACTAAGTGCAGCAGTTATTTTGACATCCAGCCCCAGAGCCCCAGGGGCACTCTGTCCAGTCTTTGGACTTGTCCTTATGCTTATCCTCCTCTTCCCCTCATGACCAAATTCATACAGAAAATTATTAATTGCAAGGCCATATTCATCCATATTTCCTCTTATTGGACCAGATAGAGTTTGTTTCCCCTCCTGAAACCCCATTTGAAAGAATCCCTTTTGTTCCTAGGTCCGATTCTCAATTTGATGTCTCACCTGCTTGGAAACTTGCATCAAGAACTTCACAATCTGAGATTAACTTTGTAGTTTCTCTAATTCCACTGATGGCATGGAACAACTTGCTTCCCTCAGAAGTTTTACTGATTCTCTCAGCTTCCCAGAAATCATCTACCTGGAAGGTGTACCGCAATAAGTGAAAAAGTTTTATCATTTGTGCTGAGTCTCATACTGTGGACCCTATTACAGCTCCTGTAGCGAACATTCTCTGCTTCTCATCTTTCCTGTTTGCAGCAGGTTATAGCTTCTCTACCATCAAGGTTCGGTTAGCTTCCATCTCCTCTTTACATGTAGGTTTTCAAGACCAATCTTTGGCCTCCCATAAGTTGTGCAAAGCCTTTCTCAAGGGGGTATTCCAGTTTATTCTGTTTATCAAGGATTGAGATCCTGTGTGGGAAATGAATTTCTTGCAGGAAGCCATATACAAACCTCCATGTGAACCAGCAACTTCAGTAGAGTTAAAGTTCTTGTCATGGAAGATGATTTTTTTTTTACTAGTGATCACATCAGCCCAAAGGGTATTTGGAGTCCATGTGTTGTCTTTAGTTTCACCATATATAGTTTTTCATAAAGATAAGATTACTCTCAGAACTAACCCTTCCTTTCTTGCAAAAGTAGCTTCAGACAAGAACTAATGGGAATCCAAGCATTATAATGCATGTTTATATTACCTCATGTATACTGCACTGTTTGTAAACATTATTATGGTGTATGTAATACTTTGTGGAGCTTTTCTTCCTGGGCATCTGCTGAAAAAGGGCGCAAGTTCAGTCACACATTCACGGACAACAAATGTCAAATAAATAAATAAACTGGTCCCAGCTTATTCACCTTCCGGTATTTTTTCCAGATTAGCAAAGCAGAGCAGACTACATCCTGCACACATTGGATGTTTATAGGAAACTACATTTTTATCTGTATAGGATGGTCCCTTTAGGAAAGACAAACAGTTTTATATGTATATATATATATATATATATATATATATATATATATATATATGGTTCTACCTGACTTCGTCGACAGCGCAGAAGACCGACATCGAATCCGAGCCCAGAAGATCGAAAGTGAAGAAGACCGACGAATCCAGTGGCAGAACATCGACAATGCAGAAGACCGACGGATGACAACACCAACGCCGAGGATGCCGACATGGGGAAAGGCTGTGTGAGTATGACGTTAGGGTGCAGGTAAGTGTGGAGATTGACGGTCTGTGGGATAGGGTGGGTTAAGTGAGTTAGGGTTAGGGGTGGGTTAAGTGAGTTAGGGTTAGGGAGGCGATAGGGGGGTTAAGTGAGTTAGGGTTAGGAGTTTATATGGGTTAAGTGATAGGGTTAGGATATAGGGGTTAAGTGAGTTAGGGTTAGGGAGCGGGTAGGTAAGTGTGCGATAGTGACGGACCTTAGGGTTAGGTAAGGTTTAGTGTGGGCTTGTAAGGATTTTGGTGTGCTTGTGTTGTGTGTGTGGTTTGTGGAATGGGGATGTGTTTTGTTTTCAATTGTTATTGTGGTGTGTGCAGTGTATGGGGTTTCGTGTTTGTGTACCGTCGGTTATTTCGTTGTCGGTTATGTGTGGTTTCGTGTTTATGGACTGTCGAATATGTGGTGTCGGTGATGTGGTTGTCGGTGTTGTGTGGTTTCGACTATGTCAGGTAGAACCATATATATATATATATATATATATATGTTTCCTTCACCCAGAACAGACTGGGCAATAGAGTTTCTAAAGTTTGTGTGTCATGGTGGATGTCGGATTACATTTCCTTTATCTCTGCTTCTAGGAATAAGACATTGCCAGTCAATCCCAAATGGTGGATGTTGGATTACATTTCCTTTATTTCTGCTTCTAGGAATAAGACATTGCCAGTCAATCCCAAATGGTGGATATCGGATTACATTTCCTTTATCTCTGCTTCTAGGAATAAGACATTGCCAGTCAATCCCAAATGGTGGATGTTGGATTACATTTCCTTTATTTCTGCTTCTAGGAATAAGACATTGCCAGTCAATTCCAAATGGTGGGTATCGGATTACATTTCCTTTATCTCTGCTTCTAGGAATAAGACATTGCCAGTCAATCCCAAACCCTTTTCTAATAGAGCACTTTCTAATTCAGCAGCCTTTTTCAGATCATTGTGTTTTCCCCATAAATTTGTCAAGCACTGCAAATTGGACATTTTTTCTAGGGCCATGGCTTTCTTTGGGGCATCCGTTTTGAAAGGTCTTTTGTCTTGAGGCCACCCAGGAGTCTAATAGCTGGTGATTTTAAACCATGTATCAGATCATACAGACTGATTGAACAGGATATGAAAGTTACATAATTACCATAATGATAAATCCTTTCATTGCAGTCCTTCTGATGAGACAACCCACCCTACTTCCCCATTCTGTGATGTCTATCAGAGAACACTGTTCCTCAGTCAGGGACAGTACAGATATGTTGCAAATGGGTGTCAAACTCGAGCTGAGTTAGTCATGGGGGAGAAGGACATTATGGGAAAAGAATTTTGGAAGGGCTCAAGGATGGAGAACTTAACTGGTTGGATCTAAGCAAGGGCTTAAGGAACCATGTGTTTGTATTGGGTGAACTGACATAAAAGGATCATTCATTATGGTAAGCACATAACTTTTGTTTATATTCTATAATCGCTCTGATAAGAGAATGCAAGAGGGGGTTTAAGACTTCTTTGGATCTAGAGGAGACTTTGGAAATTAGTACTAATCTATGAAGTTGAGGCAGATAGAAGGTGACTTTCAAAGAAATGAATGTGGTTAAAGTGTCATGACCTGCCTTTAACAAGACAAATTGATGAACATCCAAGTTTAAGAGATTTCCAATGTCCAAATTAAGGTAGAATAAGGTAATATGCTCAATAGATTTGCATTTAAGGTGTGAAACTAATGTGATTATCAGGGTCAGTGGTTGGGAAACCCTTGTGCAACAGAAAACAATGGTTATATTCCTGGTTTTGGGAAACAATAGTTCTTTTCCTGGTTTTTGGATTGCCATCAGTGGAGAGGTTAAGTAGGAGTTTAAACAGGCTGTATTTGGTACTAATAATCAGGCAATAATATAAATAATCAGTGGTCATGGATGAGGTACGCTTAGCTTTTGAGAAGACTGAGATGACTTATATAGTCATTAGAGGGTTTAGCTGGGACAGTGGAATCTGGAATAGTTATAACTATGGGTAGAGTCAAATTTGCACTAAATTTTCTCAGCTAGGATCTTAGCTATTTCTGTTTGGTGAAGTTGGCAGTACTATAGTGGGCTAGATTTAAAGTTCAACTTTATTAAAATGTTTATCAACTAGTTGTCATATAGGAAAATAAATAATGAACAGGTCAGCAAAGGAAATTTAATCGAAACAAATACAGTTTATTAATACAGAGACAAAGCAAAATAAGCAAATTAGTGTAAGTGAAAATTATAACAAAGAATACACACACACACACACACACACACACACACATAAACAATATAAACATATTAGTATAAAAGTTGGAAGTAAATGGCAGCCATGAGTTAGTAAAAATAATATTTGAATGCTAACTGACATGGCAATGGAATACAATCTGTTTTAATCTGATATGACAGAAACTCAACATCCCACCTGCAGTTTCTAGAATTAAACTAACTCTTCATATATCTCTTAACATCACCTAACATCCAAATGATTCCTTCAAAATACGCAAAATTTAAAATGATGCATTATACTCTTTAGTTCAAGTAATCCACAATTCATGCACAACATAATAGTCCACAGTAGGAAGCTGTCAGTCAATATATTTATACCATCACGGCAACACCAGTAACATTTAACCCACATTCTGATTCTTGAAGAAATCATTGACAAATAGATATGTTTGTGATGATGGACACTGACCAGGTCTTTCTTAGTCAGACTCACACTCTGGTCACAAAAACAGCATCTACTGAGTAAAGTATTAGATGCAGCCTAACCAGCAATCCAGGGGAGGGAAGAACAGAAGAATAGCTAAGGTTTATTTTATGAGTGTCGAATATAACGCTCCCAGTCATTAATTAGACACAAGGTAGTGATAATAGTGTGAGTAGTATCAATGGGGATTTTAACCTTCAGAGAAAACAGGAATGGGCCAAAAACAGGTGGCTCAACTAAAATTAAAAGGATAGGGCTGAATGAAAACAATAAAACATAATCTAAAAGTAATAGTTTTGAGTAAAAATAAATAATTAAAGGACCAAGAGGAAAATTAATAACTAAAAAAACAATTAAGAAAAAGTAGTGAATAGATATTTGGGCTAGGCATCCAGTCTCTAAAAATGAAACAATTAAAGGGGAAGGGGTGCAACTAATAACTAGGAAAACAAAAAAAAATAACAATTTAAGTACAGAATAGACATTCAGACTAAGCAGCCAATCACCCCATCCTGACCACCAAAATCCAGCATTGCTTTATATGACCTGTCTTTTAAAATATTAAGCACGGTCCTGTGTTAAGTCCAAACTCAATATTTTGACCATTAATATATAATTTGTCAGCTCAGTGATTCAGTCATTTGCAACATTCTAGCAAATGCCATACTCCTGGAGGATATTATACATATTGCATGGGGACCATTCCTTTCAACAAATGATTCATTTTTTCTAACTCTGAGGGGGTACTGTGGTTTGACTCGTCCATTGATTCATTTTTGTCAGTTACTTTTAACACTTCACATTTGGGCCCAGCACCTGGCCATTTTGCTTTACACATTTTAGCAAAAGTTTTAAATATCCACATGATTTCCATGCACAAAATATCGACTTTCTATTGAAATGTTAACACTTGAAATGCTAAGTGTTGTCACACTGAAAAAAAAGATCAAAAATACAGGAGAATAACAAATCTAAACATCAGCCTTCTCCTTCACATTCATCCAAACTTATATAAACTAACTCTAAGATTGCCATACTCCTAAGAAAAAAAGGAATTTACCAAGAAATGGTCATCTCAGACTTACAATATGTAAGTCTGTTTTTTTAGCCATTTAATGTCCATATTTCAGGACTCACTGTAGCAGGTTTCATCATTTCACATTTTACCCAAAACATCACTTTGTGGGCTCTGCCTGGTTATAGCTGCATCTGCTTCAAAATGTCTGCTAACCAGTCACCATCTTGCCTCTTCTCTTTTCAACTGCATCATCACTACATGACATATAACTACTTTTTCTCACATTTATGACCTTTTTCACTCAAAATACAACATTATAATTGAAGTTCTCATTTTTCTTAATTTTAACTTTAACATTTTCCTGCTGTTTCATTTTTACACATATCAAGCTCATATGCTAGCTCCTTCCTTTGGGTATTTGTTATTTTTGTTCATGCTGAATACAACCACTTCTGCAGTTGGTGGTATTTTTTTTTTCATTTAATAGATCACTCCTCCTTTTGTGCCGTACAGAATCATGTCTATCAACAATGATTCATGCTAGTCTTGAAATTCACAATTTTTGTTCTGTGCATTCAATCAGTTATATAAGTATCAGTAATTTTATTTGCAGTATGGTTTCTTGTAAATAACAAACAGTACACTTAGGGACAAGTGTATTCTATATTAGCAGTATTGCTTCAACTTCTCTTTTAATTGCATATAGCACTAAAAAGCCTAAATTGGTTAGAACTACTTCATCAACAAACTTATATACAGCTTCTTACCACATATAAAATTATCCAGAGTCCATCGCTTGTTTGGCACTAAATAACATTCTACCCAACTATGTTCCCAGTTGGTCATTATGATCCATTGACCAAAAACTCCTGTCTGTCCAAATATCTATCAAATCCATTGAGCATTGTCTGTACTCATACAGTGTTGCTAAGAACTGGAAGTCCTTATCTCTGTCCTTCAGGTCAATACCATCTCTCCCATCCTGCAAAATCATTCTGAAAGACTTCTTAGCCAAAGGCTACCTCTGTCTGTTTTTGCTCAACACCAGGATAATTATATACTTACAGCTCCTTAATATCCCTTCTTCACTCACTTTCTTACTTCTATCAATTTCTTTCCCTGACTGTGTCTCTAAATTTAAAAAAGCTTGCTTTTCTCTCGCAATTCCTGTTTTTATTATACTAGCTTACCTTTACTTTCTCTATACATTTGCTAAAATGTATTTGTTAAATCACTATCATATAACTTGTATCAATTCTTAAACAATGTTTTCAAAGTATGTCCAATTTGTTATAATTTTTTTAACTGTATTTTTTTGTATTATTTTTAAAGACTGTAAATCATTGTTTTTAAAATGTTTTGTAATACTTTGGAGCTTTTCTCCCTGGGCCTCCACTGAAAATGGGCTTCTATCCAGTTGGACTGTCTCGGTAATAAAATGCAAATAAATAAATAAATATAATAAAAATGTAATTTATTTTTATCATCAGCAGCTAAATCAAGTATACATTTACCATTTTTGCCTATATCTCCTGTGGTGTGTAAATGTATGGCTAACTATACTTAAGTTTTTTATTTTGCAGCCTGAAAAAAATGCTAAGTTTAAGCCATTGTAATATAGTTTCCAGTTCCCATCTATGCTACATTATAGCTTTAATTGCACTTGAAGATGCAATAACATGGATACCTCCATATTTTGCTGGGTTATTACTATATTGTATGGCAGACGTTTAGCTTTCAAGTCAAAATTGCTTGGTTTGTTTTCATTGTACATGAAATGAATGCTAGTAATTCTCATATGCTTTTGCTGTTATGGCATTCCGTCAGTACTGCTCACTATTATTTTTATATTATGCCACTTTTCCTGGTGTAGAAGTGATGAAATTCTTGCAGTGTTTTGCTTCACTTTTGATATATAAAATTCACAGCCGAGTGTCGCAGTGACTAAACTATATCATGCATTTAGGAAGACTAGGAACTTCGGAGATATGACAAGTATATCTTTATTCTAGAATAGCCAGCTTACAACTGCTTGCAAAGGAAAACACTTAACTTTGCCAGCATGCTTAAAAGTACAGCTAGTAGCTCTTAAAAGGAATGTGTCCATGACAGGTACATTATGGATGTGATGGAGCCTTTTTTTAATTTTATTTATTTTATCTTCGGGTAACTGGTTAATTGGGGTGGTCCTTTGACCCTTTCCTTATCTTTCCAAGGGTACAAGCTTAAGGAAAGTGCAGTGTATATAAATGTGTATACACTTTAGCACAGCCAACTAACCAACCAGCATGTTTTTCGGATGCGGGAGGAAACACGCATATATAGAAGGACCACAGAAACTCCACAGAAACGGTGACAGAAATGTATGCATGGACCCCACCATTTAAAGATAGGAGACAGAGATCCTTCAATTGAGTCACTGTGCTGCACAATTAGCATGAAGAGAAAGAAATTCAAGTGGCTAGGAATGTATACAGTGAAGATGAGAGAGACTCAAATGGGAAGGATTGTGCAAACAGAATGGGGCGAAAGGGATATCAATGGCAACAGAAAGAGAAACAAACTCATGGTAGATATAAGGAACTACTATTTTGTTAACTGGTGGTGACAGGCCCTGGAACTTATTTCTACATGCCAAACAAAAATGTAGCAACCGCTGCAAAATAAACCAAACCTCCAAAAAGGCAGCAAACAAGCAGGAAACGACCTCAAGGAGTGTACCAACACACTATAAGGCTCTGTAAAACACTGAATATAGCAATAAGATCCAAAACGGACTGCACAAGGAAAGTTTATTTAACGCCTCTCAACAAACACGTTTTCGTTGCCCATGCAACTTCCTCAGAATACAATTCAAACAAACATATCCCAGTGTTATATACACAACAGGTAATAAGGTAATAGAATAATTGATTAATTACTCTTTGAATCATAAGGAAATGAATAAAAACTCCTAAACTGCCAAAACATGAAATGTTTAAACATGAATATATCTGTTGAACCTTAGTAAAATGTTTATATAAACATAGTTTAACCATAATTTTGTTAAAAACAGTATAAAACACAGTAAAATATCATTTGTTCGTATTTGCACATAAAAATATAAATAAGAAACACACTAGGAATATAATAAATATTTAAAAATACTGCTTAAATGCAAGACAAGTTTTATTCTTTCACAATATTATGTGCAATTTCTAAGATATATTAAATATACCTATTCCTATAAACCTCCTTATTTAAAGTTACAGTAATTCTGCTCTGAGCTTCAAATAGGGCATAATAGAAATAAGGTCATTAAGACCCGGGGGCTTATTAGATGCTAGCAAAATCTGCCAGGATGTCTCTCTATGGGACAGCCTAGCTTCCCAATGTCCACCCCTGGAACTTTTCGGTACTGATTCCAAAACATAGAACATAAAAAAGGCAGATTGACACACCAATGTGTGCTTGTAAAGAGCATTAGTGTGGCTTTGCTTTTGAATCTCATAATAATGTTCATAAATGCGTCTCTTTAGCTGTCTTTCAGTCTTGCCTATATAAAATGCTTGGCAAGACCTGCAGACAGCCAAGTAGACTAAGCCTACAGAATTGCAATTGTAATATTTCTGTGAATAGATCTTCCTATTCCTGCTTTCCAAGTATAGGTGTTCCTGACTTGATGACATATTTGCACTGTTTACAATGTCCACAACGAAAAGTACCCTTTCTAAGTTGATTAGAGGTACTTACATTAATATTTTGTTCCAAAAGGTTTTTGATATTAAATCCCCTTTTATAAACAATATTACATGTCAGATCCTTAAGATTGTTCAGATCTGTAAAATCCTTAAAAGCCTCCATTTCTTTCTGAATAATATGCCTAATATGTCCTGCATCTTCACTAAAGGCAGTAACAAATGTCAAGTTGGTGCTTGAAAAAGGGGAGGGGGTACTATCCATACTTATATCAACAAGTCCCTTTCCCAAAATGGGAGAAAATCTGGTATCCCTGGCTTGGCTAACCTCTTCCCAAACCGATTTAATCAAAGTTATGGGATATCCTCTTTCCACAAACAATAAACTCAATTTTTCACATTCGGTGCTGAAATGTTGATCATCCGATGTCATACGAGAGACCCTAACAAATTGTCCCTTGACAATGGACCTTTTTTGGAATTTAGGGTGTGAGCTAGAATAATGCAAATAGCTATTAGAAAATAAGGGCTTTCTGTATACACAGGAACCAAAGCAGTTGATATGTTTATAGAGAGTGACATCTAAATAGTTAACTTCATCAACTGAGATTTGATACATAAATTTCAAAAATTCAGTGGTAGAATGTAAGTAGTTGACAAATTCTTCTATACATTGCTTTGGTCCTGTCCAAAAAATACAGATATCGTCCAGAAATCGGGTGTAATGAATCCATAACTTGGAATATTCGCTTTGTAAAACAAATTTGTTTTCCCATACTGACAAAATCATGTCTGCATATGTCGGAGCGCAATTGGACCCCATGGAAACACCCGATATCTGTTGAAAATATTCACCACCAAAATACACGTAGTTATGGTTAAGAACCAATTCCAATAAATGCATAACTACCACCACATCATTGTTGGTAACCCCTTTGCATGCCCACAAAGCCTCTTCCATCCAGGCCAATCCTATCCTGGACGGGATGACCGAAAAAAGATCAACCACATCTATGGTCACAAACAATAAGTTGGGTCTATACATGTCACTAGTGATCCCCCGTAAAAATGCCCATGAATCTTTTAGGAGATGCTGTTGCTTGCCCCATAACTGCTTTAATTTCCAATCCAAAAACTTGGATAGGTTATGGGGTTTAGACCCCTGTGCGGCCACTATAGGCCTCAAAGGGGGGTCCATGGCATTTTTGTGAATTTTAGGCACTCCAAAGATGGTGGGAACCTTGGGATGTGAATTATTAAGAAAAGTATACAGGTCCTGTTCAATAACTTCCTGATCCAGGAGATCCTTAATGGCTAAATCAATCTTCTTGTATGACATATGTACCTCATTTAAGGAAACAATAGTGTATTTGGTGGTATCATTTAGTAAATCGTGCATCTTGGCCTCATACAACATCTGTTCCATAATGACCGTACCGCCCCCTTTATCAGGTTCCATTACCCAAACTGATGTATCAACACTAAGCTCTGTAAGAAGGGCACTCTCTGCCTGTGTGAGATTAGAATGATTTGTAAACCTCCCCACTTTGCTCCGTATCATATGAACAATCCTGTATTCCAAATTGCTAAGTTGCGGGTGTAATGGAGGGTTGTAGGTACTAGATTTTCTAAGCATAAGGCAAGGGCCCATATTGATAGATCCAAAAAGATGCTGAAAATTGAGCTTACGCACAAAAAGTTTGACATCAAGAATAGTATTGACCATATTATATTTTCTACTGGGTACAAACTTAAACCCCTTAGTAAGCAGGGAAAACCAAAGTTCAGTAATAACTGCATCACTGTAATTATATATGTGGTATCCATTGAATGTATGTTTAGAATAGTTACCAAGGGCAGTAACCTCTATATTCCCAGGCTTTACCATTCCTGATTCTGGTCTCTTCTCCACCCCCTGTTCTTGGCCCCCCCGACAGGCCGAGGAGAACGAGGTATTGGATAATGTTGCTGACCCTGCTGTTTGTAAGCCTGTTGACGAAGGTGCTCTGATCTCCTGGGTAAAAAATCAGGGTCAGAATAGGTCTCATCATCATATGGATGTAATGGTGGGGGAGAGGGAAACTCCTGTCCAGGAGACTGCAAATCCTGTATATTAGTTGTATCTCTATATCCCTGCTGAAATGGTACACCACCCCTAGAATTTGGTGGGTTGGGATACTGCCTACCTTCCTGATATTCCCTAATGTCTCTATTGAGCTTCCTATATTTTCGATTAAGTACTATATTACACTGTTGATCTACCTGTGTCCTTAATTCATAATATTTACGTTTTTCAGCATCAATGGTAAACTTTAAATCAGAAGTAACAATATCATTCAGTTTAAAAATCTCTTGTTGCAAAGTTTTAATTTCTATATCATTTCTTTTGATGATGGCTCTGACAATCCCAAAGCCACATTCATCAAATATCTTAATCAATTCTTTGTGAAAATCACTCCCACAAACAACATTATTTGGAAATTTATGTACCCGCAGACCCTTGGGTACAATCTGTTTTTTAAGACATTCATGTAAGTATAAACTGTCTAACTCTAAAGTCTTGTACCTGAATAATTTGTGTTCAAGTGTCCGCATATTGTCGGCAAAAGAAAAGCCTTCATTGGGGTGATTTTCATAGTTTTCATTAAATTTGAACACAGGTTGATGTTTAACCCAGTCAGAAAATGTAGAGGCTGGGTGTACTTCAGAATCCCACTGGAGGTGTCCGGAACCGGTAGAAACGCTGTCGTTAGACTCCCTGAAAACTGCAGGAGTTTTTAAAAAATTGGAATGATCCGCATTGTCAGAAACTTCCGAGTGACTGTGCATATCTTTAAGAGTACCTGGTTGGGAAAAACCCTCCATTCGAGGTTTAAGAACTTTCAAAAGTTCACGTTGGTCAGCTAAAACTGACTGCAGTCCTTGGCTCAGCGGTGTTAGAAGCTGAACCAACAAGGTTAGTTGGCCCGTGAGTTGGCGCGTGTCAGCTGGAATAACCGTTACACCCTCCTCCACACTAGCGCCGGAAGCACCAGAAGAGGTAGTTCCCAAGCTTGCCTCCATAACAAACAAAAATGTAGCAACCGCTGCAAAATAAACCAAACCTCCAAAAAGGCAGCAAACAAGCAGGAAACGACCTCAAGGAGTGTACCAACACACTATAAGGCTCTGTAAAACACTGAATATAGCAATAAGATCCAAAACGGACTGCACAAGGAAAGTTTATTTAACGCCTCTCAACAAACACGTTTTCGTTGCCCATGCAACTTCCTCAGAATACAATTCAAACAAACATATCCCGGTGTTATATACACATCAGGTAATAAGATAATAGAATAATTGATTAATTACTCTTTGTATCATAAGAAAATGAATAAAAACTTCTAAACTGCCAAAACATAAAATGTTTAAGCATGGATATATCTGTTAAACCTTAGTAAAATGTTTATATAAACATAGTTTAACCATAACTATTTCTACATGCAGTACAGTGCAATATGTATTCAAAGATGCTTGAAGGAAAAGGACAGGGGTTAGGGATTTTTAGATATACAGAGGCTTACAACTGTCAGGTAGAATTAACAAATCACGTTTCTTCTTTTGCCAGCATCAGCTTATGTTTGTTCATTTGTAAGCCAAAATAAAAAATGGATGAGATCCTACTGAGAATTTATCTATCCTTTCCACAAATTACAAGCCCAAGACTACCTAACAACTAATGTTTTCATAAGCAAATTATTAAATTAATGATGGGGTGAACAGGTTATGCTTTATTTAAAATAATAGAAGACTATGCGAGGAAAGTATGTTGAACAGATGGAAAGAGTACTTTGAGGGGCTGATGAATGAAGAGAATGAGAGAGAGAGAAGGTTAGATGATGTGCGGATAGTGAATCATGAAGTACAATGGATTAGCAAGGAGGAAGTAAGGATAGCTATGAATAGGATGAAGAACGGAAAAGCTGTTGGTCCAGATGACATACCTGTGGAAGCATGGAGGTATTTAGGTGAAATGGCAGTGGAATTTTTAACCAGATTATTTAATGAAATTGTGGAAAGTGAGAGGATGCCTGAGGAGTGGAGAAAAAATGTTTTGTTACCGATTTTTAAGAATAAGTGTGACGTGCAGAGCTGTAGTAACTACAGAGGGATAAAATTGATCAGTCACAGCATGAAATTATGGGAAAGAGTGGTAGTAGCTAGGTTAAGAAGGGAGGTGATGATTAGTGATCAGCAGTATGGTTTCATGCTAGGAAAGAGCACTACAGATGCAATGTTTGTTATGAGAGTGTTGATGGAGAAGTACAGAGAAGGTCAGAAGAAGTTGCATTGTGTCTTTGTGAACTTAGAAAAGTGTATGACAGGGTGCCTAGAGAGGAGTTGTGGTATTGTATGAGGAAGTCGGAAGTGGCAGAGAAATATGTAAGAGTGGTACAGGATATGTACAAGGGTAGTGTGACAGCAGTGAGATCTGCAGTGGGAGTGACAGATGCATTTAAGGTGGAGGTAGGATTACATCAAGGATCAACTCTGAGCCCTTTCTTATTTGCAGTGGTGATGGACTGGTTGACAAACGAGATCAGACAGGAGTCCCCATGGACTATGATGTTTGCAGATGACATTGTGATATGTAGTGAGAGTAGGAAACAGGTTGAGGGCATCTATATCATATTATTGTATGATGTAAATAGCGAATGCTATTTCATTGTACCGATAATATCGAAACAACAAAATATCGAACAAACGGGACACCAAATTTTTTTCCCAGGGAAAAAAATGTGCTGCTCCGCAAAAAAAAAAAAAAAAAAACTTAAACACAAATTTAAGTGGGGGGCTGTGCCCCCCCTACTTAAATATACCAACTCCAAGATCGCACCATAGTGGAGGAAATGGTAAAGTCCCAAAGACAGCCCGCCAAATTTTTTTCCATGGGAAAAAATTAAATATTCTGTGACTTCGCTATTTTGCCATTTCGACAGTATCGGATCAACTAAATAGCATTTGCTATTTAGTCCATTCTATAGCGACATATAGACCCGGTTGAGGAGACCCTGGAGAGGTGGAGATATGCTCTAGAGAGGAGAGGAATGAAAGTGATCAGGACTAAGACAGAATATATGTGTGTGAATGAGAGGAAGGATAGAGGAATGGTGAGGATGCAGGGAGTAGAGTTGGCGAAGGTGGATGAGTTTAAATACTTGGGATCAACAGTTCAGAGTAATGGTGAGTGTGGAAGAGAGGTGAAGAAGAGAGTACAGGCAGGGTGGAGTGGGTGGAGAAGAGTGTCAGGAGGGATTTGTGACAGACGAGTACCAGTAAGAGTGAAAGAGAAGGTCTACAAGAGGGTAGTGAGACCAGCTATGTTATATGGGTTGGAGACAATGGCATTGACAAAAAGGCAGCAGTCAGAGCTGGACGTGGCAGAGTTAAAGATGTTAAGATTTGCATTGGGTGTGACGAGGGTGGACAGGATTAGGAATAAGTCTATTAGAGGGTCAGCCCAGGTTGGACGGTTTGGAGACAAAGCCAGAGAGGCGAGATTACGTTGATTTGGACATGTGCTGAGGAGGGATGCTGGGTATATTGGGAAAAGGATGCTAAGGATGGAGCTGCCAGGTAAGAGGAAAAGAGGAAGGCCCAAGACAAGGTTTATGGAAGTGGTGAGTGAGGACATGCAGGGGTTGGTGTGACAGAGCAAGATGCAGAAGCAGGAAGAAATGGAAACAGATAATCCACTGTGGTGACCCCTAACAGGAACAGATGAAAGAAGAAGAAGAAGAAGAAGAAGAAGAAAAAGAAGACTACAGTGCTATAAGGATGATGGGTTTCATTAAAGCAAGAAGGTATCTCTGAGTGTGGCGATAGAAAATGGAGTCAGTTAATCCTGGCACAAACGTAGACTCTGCATGCGTTCCTTTTGTAAGAGTAGTGCTTCATGCGGATTTAGTCCTTGTTGCATTGCATTATCTTTAAATGCAACTATGTTACTCTTCTAATGTAAAAACATGAATGTGCTATGAAAGCAATCTGGGCAGATGGCTCACTTTTTAATTGTGGATGATATTATATATGCACTGAGAAGGTAGAAACAGTACGCTACTAGCCAACCAAGATAATAATAATAATAATAATAATAATAATAATAATAATAATAATAATTAGAGAGCACTTTTCTCTTGCAGGAATATGTAACTGTTTGCATAGAGACATGAATGTAATTCATATCTATGTATATTTGCAGGCTACACCTCCCAAGCAATGCATTTATCATCAAGGAAGCATGTTACAGAAGGGCTGTGCCAAAACCTGCAATCTAACAATTACTGTAAGTATTACTTGCTAACTCTTTGTCTCACCAGTTTAGCTCCATTTATATGTAATTTGCAGTATTTAATCAATTCCTGTGTGAGACACACTCCATTATTCAGCAACAAGTTGTGGACTTCTGAAAGTGTGAAATGACCTGGATGGTCACATATATTGATGGGGTACAGATGGTAATGGTCTTGATGTGACAAAGGTGGTATTGCTTGGGTAAACATAACCAGTGATGGAATGTAACAGGGTCCATAATCACACAGGTGATAATGGCTTGTATATCCAAAATATCAGTGAGATGTGCTGGTAGTGGCATGTGTAGCCAGGGTCCTTGATGGCACAGCTGGCAACAGTTTGGCCAGCCAGGGAACTTGATGATGTAACCACATTCCTTAATGCCAGCATTTATTGTACTAGTAGCCCAGAGAGGTGATTATATGCATGTGATACCTTAAGTACATATGACCCACATTTGCTATGATTGTGACTTAAAATGCATACTAGCATTGTAGCAAGGCTCAAGTCCAAAGTGAAAAATGTTTAATAAGGGAAAATTTTACCATCAATGTCACTATGGTTTGCATTCTGACATGTGTCACCAGTGCATTTTAACAAATCTGTGGTGTTTTACAAGAGCTTGGAATGTTCTAGTACCATGATGATTTCTTGTAGGGTGAGGGAAAGGCTTTGCTGCTTACTTTTTAATGCAGTGTTTTATAAATGATGAAGACAGCTTTCCTGGCAAGTTCTGAATCTGCATTTTGGGGGATCCAAACTAGCCAAATATTAAACTACATACAAATTATTAATTAGCAGGCACTGTTTTATGCGGAACCTGGATAAATGTAGAAGTATAACAGTCATTAAATGCATGATAAAATGACTAGCAAGAGAATAACCGACTAAGTCATACATTATGTGTTTCATGTGTTTGCAGGTGGGAGGATGGCAGAATGCTTAAGGTGTTTACCTTGCAAACCCAGGGTGCAGGGTTTGATTCTTACATGGGGTAACTGGCTAGGCTTACATGGCCCACAAGGGCAGTTAACCTAGTATTTAATCTATGCATGTGTGTGCCTATAATTTTGTGTTGCAGTTATATTCTGCTAATGTGTAGAATACAAAATTTACACTAGACCTGGCATCTGTGTCTGTTACGGACAGAGGTAGCTTATAAATGCCTGACCCTCAATGTCCTATTGGATACAGGACATCATTATTATTTTGGGAAAACTTGGCTAGGCTTAGAAAGACCTCTGTTCCAGGGGTCATTAGCCAAGTAACGATTCTATGAATCTGTATACAGTTCAGCATGTTATTTTTTTTTTAATGGAGAAGCCAAGAATACTTGTATATAAATGAAAGCTCAGGGGCCTTTCAGTGTTTTGAAGGCTGCTTATTATATCTATCCAGAATAAAGATACAAGACATGTTTTATAGATGCACATGGGATTGTTATAGCCAGTTGTGAGGGAACTGTGGATCTTGCTAAAGGTAAAATTTTAATCATGTGTCTACAAAAATGTACAGACTTAGCATCAGTAATATGGTATGTGAATTCTTGGCTGGAATCATATTTTTGGATCAACTCCTCCATTAAATGCCTAAGGATGGCTAAGGACAAGACATTTACTACCATCATCTTGTCACACAGGAGCAAAAAGCATAGATCTCTTAGATCTACTCTATTTTCACCTGATGGAAAAACAATGCAAAGGAAATCTCAGCAGCCAGACCTTAAGAACAATGCCAGATAAGTGTGCATATGAATGTGAGAGTTGCTTGATTATTAATAATAAACATTTTTCAGCCTGGAACTTCAGACGTAGCACACCTCGGAATAACCTTATTAACATTCGGGATTCTCATATAATTCATGGCAGTTTGCCATGCTGATAGTGATTGCCATAACCTGAGCATTTCAGTACACTTTTCCATGAAAGCCAGGTCAGAAATAGCTAATTTGTAACAAGAATTCATTTCTAGTTCAGAATGGCATTGCATTCAAAGTGTCGTGTCCTTCTACATTGTTATTTTCATGGAAGGGGGTATTTGTTAAGATTTAAGTACCTTACAATTTTCACAAATATGTAAATAATTATTTACCTAATAATCTATATTTTTATATTATTTATGCTCTGCCTAAGGCTGTGGTTGTGTTTGCATTATTACTCAAGCTTGGAACAAACTTCCCAGAGACATATGCTCCACCATTCATCTGTCCCACTTTAAGGAAAAACTCAAACTTCATCAGCTTAACTCCAAAACCTGTCCCTGCCATGCTCCTACCTAAACCCCCTGTTGTGTACCTTGTTATCAACTCACCATGCAAATATGTATCCCTGTATTGTGGACACTTACTCTGACTCTATAATTCTTATCTGATGGACCACACTCTTTCTTGTAAATGTGTAAATGTATTTTGCTACTCTGTGAAAATAAGACTGGTGCATTTTACATGTGTTTGCTTATTGTACATTGTGTTTTCAGTGTTTGTAGTATCATTTTTTATCATCTAACTTTTCTTGGAAATATCTGTATTTTGCTATTAACTGTGCTTTCATGGAGCTTTTCTCCTCAGGTCTCCACTGAAAACGGGCCACAAGCCCAGCTGGACCAACCCAGTTAACAAATGTCAATAAATAAATAAATAAATTATATCTCCTTCCCTAGTGGCAGCTGACAACATTTCTGTTCTCTTTCTTTATTATTCAAAGCCTGGTTAGGAAACTTTTTCTTTTCAGTATCTATTGCAATTAGTAGTAGGCAGAAAAATTTTAGAATGTCTCTGTAGTGTATTTCCTTTTCTTATTCACCAATATTGGTGCTTATAAATTGCAATATTTTTGTCCAAGTTTTTGTAAATTATTAAGACTATCTGCTACATACCTTCAATACATATTCCTTAGGCTATCTGACTTTATTACTTTACTGGTTGGCAACAAAGTTACCTTAGAATTAATAGTGATCATGAATATGCATGTGAATCTGTATTTATGATGACATCACTGGGGGCTTCACTTCTGTTAGTTATTTTCAGGAAGGAATATTTCACTTTTCCAAACAGTATCCGGCAACTGGTCTTCACAACAGGTTAGTACTAAGACAGTGACTGAGTTGGTAAGGTGATGGTATAGTTTTGTGTTAAGAAAACAATAATGGCCTACAGGGTGGGCATTACAGAGACCATCCAGGGGTGCTGTGAAGTCCAACACCCCTGATGGTAGGCAATCTCACCCCTGGAAGTTCTGTTATTTTCATGTAATAGCCATCCTGCTGGGCATTATTGCCTTAGAAAATGGGGTATCTGTTAAACTGTTTTCCACTTCTGTTACTTTTAGCGTATACATTTTTGTTATATTTTTATGTAAAATAGTTCCTATTCCTAACATTTCAAAGGTGGTAGAGGACAAGTAATTGTTAGAGGAGATATTTTACATTCGTAGGTTCATAGGTTCATAGGTAGGTACTAGGCTATCGGCCCTAGGGCCTATACAAGCCTAGCCAAAAAGGTACCCTGGCTTTCGCCACCCAAGAAAATTATTTTCCTGTGCCCCTGTTGAGCAGAGCCACAGAGGTGATCCCGGGGTGAATTTCCTATTTCCCATCCAATCATTAAAATTTTTCTTGAAGAGTGCTAATGAGGAGCTTTGTTTGATATAGATAGGTAGTCTGTTTCACAGTATGGGATGTCTCTGGTACAGAAATCTATCCCTCCAGCATGTTCTGTTTATTGTGGTGACAAGGTTTACGTCCCTAGAGCATGTAGCTCAGAAGGATTGGGAGTTCTTTAGGTGCAGCATGTCCAACAGCTCTGGGTTTGACATAGCTTTGTATGTTAGGCAGAGATCGCCTCTGAGTAGGTGATATGCGATGGAGTAAAGCGGGAGTTTTTTGAGACGGTCTACGTAGAGCATGTGTTTGAGTCTGGTAATCTTCTTTATTCTGTATTTTTGTGGCCTTTCCAGTTGTTGTAGATGTCTTGTGAGGTACATACCAAAAGGGGCATTGTACTCTATAATGGGTCTAATGATTGACAAGTAGAGGGGAACAATGGCCTATTTTTTCCTGGATGAGAAACCTTTTGTGATGAGGTGTGCCACGTAGAAGGATTTTCTGACTACTGTGGTGATTCAGCAGTCATACCTCTATTGTCCATCTGCATGGGTGTCGTGAAGTTTGCCAGTTCTGTCTTAAGAAGCGTGAAGTTGGCTTTGAAGAATTTTTTTACGGTGGTTTCCCTAATGGGGGGTTGGGGGTGGAATGTGGATGTCTAGGCTGATTAGCTTGTGGTCAGATCTGACCAACAAGGAATTGACCTCTGGTGTGGAACACCAGTCACCCATGTTGGTAATGACTAGGTCTAGGATATTGCTGCCCCTGGTGGGGGTGTGGATAAGTTGATCCAAGGCATTGGAATTTATGAATTCCAGAAAACGTTGAGCAAAAGAGTTGGTACATGAGTAGTTTTCCCAGTTAATGGTGGGGTAGTTGAAATCGCCCATTATTAGGGTGTTGGGTTGTACCCTAATATTTTCCAGTATATCAAGAAATGAGGAGTGGGAATCCTGGGGAATGGTGGGGGATCTGTAGCAAATTACAATTTGGATTGTGGTCTTGTCCAGAGTTAGTTGCACTAGGATTATCTCGGATGCATTATGCTGAACAACTAGCCTGGAGATGTGGATATCCTTAATGAATATGGACACGCCTCTGCCTTTAGTGTTTTGGTCCAGGTTAGGTGGCCAAAAGTTGTGGTATAAATTATAGCCTGGTAATGCAGGGGTGCTCTCTGGAGCCTTGAACCAGGTCTCTGTCACAGCACAGATGTTGATGTTCTCCATTTAAAAGGAATGCATTTTGAGGTTTAGACTTCTAGCATTACTCTCAGATTTTGCTTGCTTGTAACTGTTACGGTGGTTAATTTGTCATTTGAACCTTGCATAAAAAAGGCACTATAGGGGTGGCAAGAGCCTTAGCCAGTATCCAAAATCTGAAGGGTGACAGGTGCAGGCCATCTCTGGCAAAGCATTGTGGTCTGTTGATCATGTCATCCCAGGCAGACAGATACTGGATCCCCTTAGAATGACACCAGAAGCTTAGCCAATTGTTGAAGTCAATCATTTTGTCCTTGTGCTGTGGTATCATTCTGGGTTATTCAGGGCCAGGGTCATACCCGCCCAGGCTACAAGATCAGAGAGCTCCTCCATGTCTTGCTTCATGTAGTCAGGGAGGTACATCTCAGGTCATTCACACCAACATGGACAATGACAGAGTCATATTTGTACTTGTTGTGGAGTGACTTGAGTGCGTGCATTATGTGGCACATCCTGGCACCTGACAGACAGCTGAAAGTAACTTTCTCTTTGTTTAGCCTGGTGAGTGGAACATTAGTGTGCGTGACTATAGAGTCATCTATGACTAGAGTGTTGGGTACGTTGTTATGCTTTATGGGCTGTGGTTGAGTGGCGCACTGAGTTTGTGGGCTATGTGTCATTTGTGTTGTATTGGCGGTGGAGGTTGCATGCATTTCTGCTTTGGAGGTCTCTGTTGCTTGAGCAGATTTTTATTGAGAGCCTCTGTGAATGTAGGTGTGTGTTTTGTGTTGCTATGTGGGTCTTCGTGGTGTAGGTTTTGAGGGACTATAGGATGAGTGTGGTGTGGTGCAAGTGTTTACCTTCTCCTTTTTACTGTCTAGTCCAGTCTTGGGTGAAGAGAGCTTTGCTTCCAGTTTGGCTATATAAGTGCATCTCTTACAGGTAGTAGTGTTGGGTGTTAGGAGGAGAGGGTTGTCTGTGTACATGAGACAATTGCTGCACTGACCCAAGATGCCCAGGTTCATCAGGTAGACAGGAGAAAACACCGGGAGCTGACCCTTAGACATGCCTGGATAGGTGCTTATTTATTAAGTACTAAAAACTGTTTTCCTCTAGACAAGTGAGGAAAGTTGAGTGCTGTAGTAATTTGTAGCTTATGTAGTGCTTACAATGAGTTCTGAACAAGTGCTGAGCTCAAAGAAACAGATTTGAGTGCTAAAACTAAAAAACTGGCTAGTTCTAAGGGAAGATTTGAAGAGCAGACTTTATGGTGCTGGGACTAGTTTAACCCTAGCTAAGCGGCGATGCATAAAGTGTATTTTTTTTTAAATATAACAGTAGCAAATGAGCAAACTGATTTAAACAAATTAACCAATAAAAGCTAAACACTGAGCACCATTCCAGGAGTCTTCGATCAGACAAGTTCTAACTGCACGCTCCTGCCACTAGGGTGCAGGGGAACGTTCTCCAAAAAAAGATGGTCTGGATTAGTGCTCAAGTTATACAAAGAAAGCTAGAGTCAGCAGGTCTGAATTTAGTCTATGCTACAGCAAACAAGGCGTACCAATTTCAGAAGGAAGCAGTTCAAATAAGCAAGGCCAATAAGCCTTTAACCAGAAACTCCCAGCTCAAAGGGCAGAATCTACCATCTCCTCCCACGAGAGTGCAGACCACATCTTCTTAATGTAAAATAACTGACCTGAATCTCAAGTGTTTAAAGCAGAACTAATACACTTTTAGGATAACAGACACTGAGCCTTCAATCAGCAACTCCCAACTTAGAAGGATGTAAGCTACCTGTTCTGCCACAACAGTGCAGACCACAAACCTTCTTAATGTAAAACAACTGGTCTGAAGCCCAAGTGCTTCAACCAAAGGCTTAGAATAACAGTTACAATTTAATTGGGCTACTAACAAGCAGTAATAAATGCAGCAGAATAAATGCAATAAAGTTGGAAGAAACACAAATACAGTAAAAGTAGATGAATAAAGTACATTTTTTTATATAATAAAATATGAGCACACTGATTTAAACAAATTACCCAATTAACCAGTAAAAAAACTCAAAACTAAGCCCTGTTCCAGCAGTCTTCAATCAGACAAGTTCTAACTGCACACTCCTGCCACTAGGGTGCAGGGGAACCTTCTCCAAAAAAGATGGCCTGGAATAGTGCTCAAGTTATACAAACAAAGCTAGATTCAGCATGCCTGAATGTAGTCTATGCTACAGCAAAAAAGCACACCAATTTCATAAAGAAACAGTTCAAATAAGCAGGCACAATAATCCTTTAACCAGAAATTCCAGCTCAGAAGGGCAGAATCTAACCTCTCCTCCCACAAGAATGCAGACCACAAACCTTCTTAATGTAAAATAACTGGCCTGAAGCCCAAATGCTTAAAGCAGAACTAATACACTTTTAGAATAACAGACACTGAGCCTTCACTCAGCAATTCACAATTTAGAAGGATGTAAGCTACCTGTCCTGCCATGACAGTGCAGACCACAATCCTTCTTAATGTAAAACAACTGGTCTAAAGCCCAAGTGCTTAAAACGGCTTAGAATAACAGTTACAATTTAATTAGGCTAATACCAAGCAGTAATAAATGCAGCAGAACAAATACAATTGAGTACTTTTAAGAAGAGGCAAAAGCAAAATAAAGTGCATTATTTTAGTAATGTGCAAGGAGTGAGGAAGGAGGAGCAGAAAAAAAATTCAAGGTTAAGAACCCAAGAGGGTTGTCCTTCTCAAATGTTCTCTTTGTATTAAGTAGAGTAAACACCAGACTGGGAGGCGTGTCCCAAATCAAAATTACAGTAGGGGCAGGCAACTGCAAAGCCACCAACTATAACAACACTACAAGAATAGGGTGGGGGGTAACAGTTTCAGGACAGATGAAAAACATAAAACAATGCCAGAAAATATATAAAATAATTCAGTTAGACAAACAATACATCAGTCAGGCAAAATTAAGGCAATGCAGAACTCTGAAAAGTTAAAATGCCAAGAAATATACTTATCAATCAGTGATATATTTCCTTATTGTTTGAGAATCACACCAGCCAGAACACTAAGAGCTTCCAACAATGTATGCAAGAATTTACAAACAGAAACTATTTTCAAATCAGCAAGCCCTGAAGCAATCAGATAACACAAAAGCTGTTAGACCAGTTTTAGAAACTCCACCTCAGAAATTGGGGGAAAACAGTTTCAGAACAAATGAGAAACATAAAACAATGCCAGAAAATATATTATATAATTCAGTCAGGCAAACAATAAATCAGTCAGGCAAAATTAAGACAATGCAGAACTCTTGAAAGGTTAAAATGCCAAGGAATACACTTATCAATCAGCAATATATTTCCAGATTGTTGGAGAATCACACCAGCCAGAACACCAGGAGTTTCCAACAGTATATGCAAGAATTTACAAAACCAAAATGTAAGTTTAAAATTTAAGTTCCACCTGATGATTCAGAGCTGGCATTCATACTCAGAAATTTATAAACACACATGCACACACACACACACGCACACACGCACACACACACACACACACACACACACACACACACACACACACACACACACACACAAAACAATACATACATACTCAGACGTATAAATATACAACACACTAGGTGGCAGCATTTTACCGTGTAAAGCTAGTCTTACCACCTATCTCCAGACTTTTCCCTTTTTATACCATAAGCTGGTAGAATTCTTTAAGTCCTATTCCCCATTCTACAGCTACTACACACCCACCTCCCTCCCTGTGAAACTATCCTCATTTACAACTATAAAGTACGTTCCTCTAAGTTAAAGTACTACTTACGTACTTGTTTTAGTTAATATCTCTGCAGTTACTGATACTTTTTCTGCTGTAGTCGGTTCTC
>NC_056740.1:426693882-426791382 GCF_019279795.1 Protopterus annectens | reverse complement strand
ATTGGCTAAACTTCTCAAACACATTTTTATTAAGCGCTTTTTGTCCAACTAAATCGTTGGACTTCTTCAAATAAAAATGATTTAGAACAATTAATTTAAATAAGCCTCTAAAAATGTCACATGACCTACCCCTTTCATATTTAAAGAGACAAGTGAAATGAATAACATAAGTTACATTCAACCTACTATGAATGTGTGTAAACATTAAAAACTAAATTCTAGCACCAAAATACCATCAACACAATTATAATTAATAAAATAATATAACATATTACATGTTAAATATTATTATAATACATCAACTCTCTCCCCTCCAATTATTTTTCATTAATTATTCATATATTTAATTTAAAAATCATGAACAAATACATGAAAAATGAATGGAAAGTGCACCAGTATATGTGCCAGTTCATCTATCCAAGCTTTTTTAGTTTTAATAAACACATAATGGAACATTTGTCATTAAGATCAGAATATGTGTATGCATTAAGTCTTATTTGCCAAATAAGTTCCAATTTTTCTAATAACAAGGAAGAAGCACCCCCCCCCCCTGGGGCTATTACAGACTTGGTGTGTTACTCTAAATTTGAACTTGTGACCAGCGAATACTGATATATGCCTAGATAAAGCATTTTCTTCCTTATGTTTATCTATACTGTACAGATGTTCATATACTCTATCTCTTAGTCTGCGGTCTGTCTTGCCAATATAAAATGATGGACAAGCTTGACATTTTGCCACATACACTACTGCCTTAGAATTGCAGTTAGATCTATTTTTATTGATTTATCTTGCAACCATTAATAAAGGTACAAGTTCCTTGCTCCATTATATTACAATAAGGGCAATTGCCACACTGTGTCATGCCTGTATTTCTCACATAGGGCTTTTTTTCTTTTTCTAATAAGTTTTTAAAGTTTAGACCCTTTCTCAAGACAAAATTCAGAGTGTCACCTAATTTAGATGCCAAGGTCATGTCTTCCTTAAATAAATTCCAGTTTTTCATAATAATTTCCTTGATATTCTTAAAACCCAAGGAAAAATCCGAGGAAAATGTCAAAATACATGCCAGGTTAAAATTCACCCTCTCAAGTTGTCCTGCAGATGTTAAAGAGGCTTCATTTATCACGTCATTATTGCTAGAATTCTCTATTGCCCTTTCCTGTCTTAATATGGGTTTATAAATCCCATTACTTCTTTTCAGTTTGACTTCTTCTGTCAGTTTTTCAGTTAATTTTAAGGGGTACGCCCTTCGTAAGAACATCTTTATTAAATTAAGACATTCATAAAAAAAACGTGCTCAGTGGTAATCATTCGTGCAGCTCGCATCAACTGTCCCTTTATTACTGAGCATTTTTGATGGAAAGGATGTGCACTAGTAAAGTGCAGGAAGGTGTTAGAATATGTAGATTTTCTAAATATCCTGGCTTCTAACCTATTATAAGATGGGTTTTTATTTAACTCCACATCTAAATAAGATATATTCTGATTATGGAAGACTTGGGTAAACTGCAAGAAGTCACTGTGTCTTTATTTCCTTCAGTTAACATAAAAATGTCATCCAAATATCTTGTGTAAAATTTAAGGGTGTTCCTCAATTCCTGATTACCTAAAATATATGTGTGTTCACAAAAAGACATTACTAAATTAGCGTAACTGGAACCACATGGAGAACCCTTTGCTACTCCTTTAGTTTTGACGTAATACATGTTGTTGAGAAATATAAAGTTTTGTGTCAATATAATATCCAACAGCTCTTCCAGCAAGGAAATTTCCTCCTTGGGAGCACCTTTCTGTGGCAATCTCGCACTAGCCCATTCTATACCCTGATAATGGGGGATACTTGTGTAGAGATCCCTGACATCTATCGTAAGAAACACCAATGAGTATAATGAAAAACAATAAAGAGATTCATTATTCATGTATAATCAAGTTATTTGGAGCAAGGGAGTGGTTGCAGAGGGTGGTTCAGTTAAGAGCAATAAAAGCATTTAACTCAATGCTTTAACCAAGTCCCCTTTCCCCCTTAACACTATACTGTAAACTGGGACTGTGCTACATTAGAACTGAAAGGCTAGAGACAAATTTAAATGTAACTAGTCTAGTCCAGATACAGACTTGCTGTATCCAGGACTGTTTGTAAGCATCTGAGTGGTGCCAAAGTCTGCTCTTCAATTTTTCCCTTAGATCTACTAGTTCTCTCCTCTCCTGCACTTTTACTAGCTTATCAGTCTAGCACTTTACCAGACTTCTTGCAGCAATTATTGTAGCACACAAAAGTGCTACCAGCACTAAACGTTCGACAAGGAAACAGATCCAGTACTTATTATTAATACCCACCCCTCTAGATATGTCTAAAGGTCAGTGTCCTGTGCTTTCTCCTATTAACCTGGTGATCCTGGGCATCCTGAGGCAATGTAGCAACTGCCTCATGTACACCGACAACCCCCTCCTCTTACTTCCAAACACTCAGACTTGCGAGAGATGCACATATATATATCCAAACTGGAAGCCAAGCATTCTCCAACCAAGATCAGAATTGCTGGTCAAGAGGAGAAGGTCAACATGTGGGGGTGAATAACCTGATATGTACAGCCCTGGACTACATGAAAAGAGACATGGAGGAGCTCTTGGATTATGTAGCCCAGGTGGGTATGACCCTAGCCCTGAGCAGTATCCTACCATCACCCAGAATGATACCACAGTCATCATCTTCTTTAGGCTGTTCCCATTAGGAGTCACCAGCGATCACCTGCTGTCCATTTCTTTCAGTCCTCTGCATCTTGCTCTGTCACACCAACCACCTGCATGTCCTCTCTCACCACATCCATAAACCTTATCTTAGGCCTTCCTCTTTTCCTGTTACCTGGTAGCTTCATCCTTAGCATCTTTTTCCCAATATACTCAGCATCCCTCCTCAGCACATGCCCAAACCAACGTAATCTTGCCTCTCTGGCTTTGTCTCCAAACCATCCAACCTGAGCTGACCCTCTAATATACTTATTCCTAATCCTATCCATCCTTGTCACACCCAGTGAAAATCTTAACATCTTTAACTCTGTAACATCCAGCTCAAACTCCTACTTTTTTGTCAATGCCACCGTCTCCAACCCATATAACATAGCTGGTCTCACTACCCTCTTATAGACCTTCCCTTTCACTCTTACAGGTACCCGTCTGTCACAAATCACTCCTGACACTCTTCTCCACCCACTCCATCTTGCCTGTACTCTCTTTCTCACCTCTCTTCCACACTCACCGTTACTCTGAACTATTGACCCCAAGTATTTAAACTCATCCACCTTCGCCGCCTCTACTCCTTGCATCCCCACCATTCCTCTATCCTCCCTCTCATTCACACACATATAGTCTGTCTTAGTCCTGCTGACCTTCATTCCTCTTCTCTCTAGAGCATATCTCCATCTCTCCAGGGTCTCTTCCACCTGTTCCTTACTCTCACAACAGATCAAAATGTCATCTGCAAACATCATAGTCCACAGGAACTCCTGTCTGATCTCATCTGTCAACCTGTCCATCACCATTGCAAATAAGAAAGGGCTCAGAGCTGATCCTTGATGTAACCCCACCTCCACCTTAAATGCATCCGTACCTCCCACGGCAGACCTCACCGCTGTCACACTACCCTCGTACATATCCTGTACCACTCTTACGTACTTCTCTGACACTCCTGGCTTCCTCATACAATACCACAACTCCTCTGTAGGCACCCTGTCATATGCTTTCTCTAAGTCTACAAAAACACAATGCAACTCCTTCTGACATTCTCTGTACTTCACCATCAACACTCTCAGAGCAAACATCGCATCTGTAGTGCTCTTTCCCGGCATGAAACCATACTGCTGATCACTAATCATCACATCCCTTCTTAACCTAGCTTCCACTACTCTTTCCCATAACTTCATGCTGTGACTGATCAATTTAATCCCTCTGTAGTTACTACAGCTCTGTACATCACCCTTATTCTTAAAAATCGGTACCAAAACACTTTTTCTCCATTCCTCAGGCATCCTCTCACTTTCCAAGATTTCATTAAACAATCTGGTTAAAAACTCCACTGCCATTTCACCTAAACACCTCCATGCTTCCACAGGTATGTCATCTGGGCCAACATCCTTTCCATTCTTCATCCTCTTCATAGCTATCCTTACTTCCTCCTTGCTAATCCATTGTACTTCATGATTCACTATCCCTACATCGTCCAACCTTCTCTCCCTCTCATTCTCTTCATTCATCAGCCCCTCAAAGTACTCTTTCCATCTCCTCAACACACTCTCCTTGCTTGTGAGTATGTTTCCCTCATTATCCTTTATCACCTTTACCTGCTGCACATCTTTCCTAGCTCGGTCGCTCTGTCTAACCAATTGGTACAGGTCCTTTTCTCCATCCTTAGTTTCCAGGCTTTCATACAACTCTTCATATGCCCTATCCTTAGCCTTCGCCACTTCTCTCTTTGCCATGCACCTCATCTCCTTATACTCCTGTCTACTTTCTTCATCTCTCTGACAATCCCACTTCTTCTTTGCCAACCTCTTTCTCTGTATACTCTCCTGTACTTCCTCATTCCACCACCATGTCTCCTTGTCATCCTTCCTCTGTCCAGATGTCATACCAAGCACCTTTCTAGCCATCTCCCTTACTAGCTCTGCTGTAGTTACCCAGCTATTTGGTCACTGCCACACAGTGCCTGTCTTAACTCATCCCTGAACTCCACCTCACAATTACCCTTTTTCAATTTCCACCAATTGATCCTTGGTGCTGCCCTCACACTCCTCCTCCTCTTCTTGATCACCAATGTCATCCTACAAACCACCATCCTATGCTGCCTAACTACACTTTCCCCGGTCACCACTTTACAGTCTCCAATCTTCTTCAAACTGGCCCTTATACATAAGATATGATCCACCTGTGTGCATCTTCCTCCACTCTTGTATGTCACCCTATGCTCCTCTCTCTTGTTAAAATACATATTCACCACAGCCATGTCCATCCTTTTTGCAAAATCCACTACCATCTGACCTTCTGCATTCCTTTGTTTAAGACCATACCTACCCATCTGTTCCTCATCCCCTCTGTTCCCTTCACCAACATGCCCATTGAAATCTGCTCCATTCACCACTCTCTCACCCTTGGGTACAGTCATCACCACTTCATCCAATTCACTCCAAAATTTTTCTTTCTCATCCATTGCACACCCAACCTGTGGAGCATATGCACTAACAACATTCATCATTACACCATCAATTTCCAGCTTCATAAACATCACTCTATCCAACACTCTTTTCACCTCCAAAACAGTCTTAGAATACTTTTCCTTCAGAATAACTCCTATGCCATTTCTCCTGCTATCCACACCATGGTAAAACAATTTGAACCCACCTCCGATACACCTAGCCTTACTCCCCTTCCATCTGGTCTCTTGCACACACAATATACCAACCTTTCTTCTGTCCATCATATCAGCTAGCTCTTTCCCTATACCAGTCATACTGCCAACATTCAAAGTTCCGACCCTCACTACCACAGTCCTAGCCTTTCTCCTCTCTTCATGTCTTGTTGGCTAACAGTACAAGCAGAAAATGAGTGATTTCAACAATTGGCTCTTTTTCTGGTGTCATTCTAAGGGAATCCAGTATTTGTCTGCCTGGGATGACATGATTGACAGACCTCGATGCTTTGCCAGAGATTGCCTGCATCTGCCACCACTGTGCTTCCGGATACTGGCCAAGGCTCTTGCCACCCCTATAGTGCATTTTTAAGGCAGTGTTCCAAAGACCAAATTACCACTGTAACAGCTACAAACAAATGCAATCTGAGGGTCATACTGCTCAACACTAAAAGTATAAATCTCAAAATGCACTCTCTCGAAGCACTCGTTAAAATGGAGAACATCGACATTTGTGTTGTAACAGAGACCTGGTTCAAGGCAGCAGAAAACACCCCTACACTACCAGTCTATAACTTTTTCTACACCTTTCAGCCTCAGAACTTGAACCAAAGCTCCAAAGTTGGTGGTGTTTCCATATTCATAAAGGATGCGCACACCTCCAGACCGGAAGCACAACATAACGCATCAGAGATACTTCAAGTGCAGCTAATGTTGGGTAATACAGTGATTCAGGTCATAGCCTGCTATAGGTCCCCAACCATGTCCCAAGACTCAGGCACCATGTTCCTAAGCACCCTGGAGAATATTAGGGTACAACCTAACACTCTCATACTAGGTGACTTCAACTACCCCTCCATTATCTGGGTAAACTACTCATGTACCAATACACTTGCCCAACATTTCCTGGAGTTCATTAATTCCAATGCCCTAGACCAGCCTGTTCTTAACCCTACTAGAGGTAGCAACATCCTTTACCTGGTCATTACTAACATGGGTGACCATTGCCCTACACCAGTAGTCAGCTCCTGCCTGGTTAAATCCGACCACAAACTAATCACCTTGGAAATCCACATCCCTCCTCTCCCCCTGCAAAGGTAACCACCATGAAAAACTTCTCCAAAGCTAACCTTGGGCTCCTAAAACAGAGGTGGCTAACTTCATGGCACCCATGCAAATGGAGAATAGTTGCATGACCACCAAATCATACACCAATGCACTGTACGAACACGTACACAAATGCATGGATCTCGCCATACCCAGCAGAACCAAGATGCTCTCCACCAACAAAAGGAAGCCAATCTGGTGGTCCCCTGCCATAAACAAACTTTATAACAGAAGGAGGAAACTGATGCAGACTAAGGTAAAGTCCCAAGACAGGAAAAACTCCCTTATCAGCCCAACAAACAGTTGAGATCCCTCATCAAATCCTCTAAAGCTAGCTATGAAAACAGAATTACAGCAGATAGTAAAGACAACTACAAAGCCTCCTATAACTATCTCTTTATCTATAAAGAATCTCCATGGCAATACCCAGATCTTCTCTGAGCTACTGCACAATGGTACCTCCTATACCGAGCCAACAGATATTGCCAATATACTAGCCGACAGATTCAATGACAGTTTTACCCCCCCCAAGGACCAATCACAATACCAGTAGACTTCCAGGCACCCAGTATTACTGCTGCACAGGTTAAAACAGCACTGTCCAAGGCCAAGAATACAGCTTCTGTGAGACCTAACAATATCCCTGGCTGTGTTCTACATGAACTACAGAGTGAACTGGCACCTCACCTGTGTGCCCTGTTCAATCACAGCCTCATCTCAGGCTTTATCCCTACTGAATGGTGCACTGCTATAGTCATCCCTCTCCACAAAGGAGGAGTGACTACAGACCCTAGGAACTATTGCCCCATTAGCCTGACGAGTCTGATATGTAAAGCTATGAAACACATCATTATGGACCTAATGAACAAGGATATAGGGAGTCTCCAAACTCTGGATTCCACACAGTTTGGTTTTGAGAAGGGTAGATCATGCCTGCTCAACTTGGCCAACTTCTTTGAGTCAGTCACCAGAGCTGTGTATGAAGGCAAGGTGGTTCATACAGCCTACCTTGATCTGGCCAAGGCCTTTGATACCATTCCCCACTCAAGAATCATAGAAAAACTCACCAAGCTAGGCATCAACCCCTATATCATTAGTTGGGTTGCAAACTGGCTCACAGATAGAACCCACAATGTGAAAGTAGCTGACTCCAAGTCAGACTGCCGACTTATCATGAGTGGAGTCCCACAGGGTTTGGTCCTCTCCTGTTTAGTATCTACTTCTCTGAAGTCCAGGCCAACATGAAGGGACTCTGGCTGACAAAGTTCCCAGACGATTGCAAGTTGGGCGCTATTATTAACTCCCCAAGTGATGTTGACATCATACAAAATGGCTTCACTGAGACCAAAGACTGGTGTCAGAACAATGGCCTTAAGCTCAATGCCAAAAACATGTGTCATCATTCCCTTTGGGATAAACCCGTTTCCCATGAATTTCTACATTGATGGTAGTCCACTGAACACAGAAGGCATTATAAGAGTTCTGAGAACACAGGTTGGCAGCAACCTCTCTTTTGATCACCACATTGCCACTGTGGTCAGAAAGTCCTTCTATGTGGCACATCTCATTACTAATGGTTTTGCATCCAGGAAGAAAGAGGTCATTGTTTCGCTCTACTCTTCCCTCATTAGGCCAATCATCGAGTACAATGCCCCATTCGGCATGTACCACGCTAGACACCTGCAACAACTGGAGAGGCCACAAAAGTACCTCACAAAGAGGATCCTAGGCCTTAAATACTTGGCCTATATGAACAGACTCAAAAACTCCAACTATTCTCTGTCTCATATCGCCTACTTAGAGGTGCTCTCTGCTTGACTTACAAAGCCATGTCTAACCCAGCTCTGTTAGAAATGCTACATCTAAGGAAATCCCAATCCCTTCACACCACATGCTCCAGAGACCTCAACCTCATTACCACAATCAACAGAATGTACTGGAGGGACAGGTTCATAACCCAGAGACTGCCCATGCTATGGAACAGACTTCCCATACATGTCAAGCAGAGCACCTCGCTAACTCTCTTCAAGACAAATCTTGATGAGTGGATGGGAAATAGAAAATTCACCCCGGGGATAACTCCAGTGGCTCTACTCGACAGAGGCACTGGGAGCTAGGTTCGGGTGGCATGATGCCAGGGTAATCCTATGGCTAGACTTCTAAAGGTCCCAGGGCCATTAACCTAGTACACACCTATGAACATATGAACCTATAATATAAGAACAGCTTATTAAGGTTAACCTACTAATCCAAAATTTATTAATTAAGAAGCCAATTCACTAACAAAATGAGTAACTCATAAAAAGATGTATCACTAGACGTCTATCAGAATAAATATTAGTAACTTACAAACTGAAACACTTTTAACAGAGATCACTTTCATACCAAATAAATACTTTATCAGGTTTGTGTGTAAAAAACATATCATAATATTAATGAACGTGTCTAAATCTACAAGTGAACACCTAAGTGGGCAGAAAACCATACTTATTATTGCTAAGGTGGAAATATGTTAAAAATAAAACATTAAGTTGATTATATTGAGATTAAGTACCAATTTTATTTCTTCTGATAATGATTTCATAATATACTCTATATAGTGATGTTCCTACAGTGGTTTAGGAAACATTTCTTAACAAATATGTGTTTTTGAGATGGAAAACTTATTTTCTTGCCAGGAAAAAACATTTCGTTAGCACTTTTGGATTCTCAGACAGTTACAAAGACATTTATAATATGAATTTTGGTCCTCAAAACAAACATTAGTTCAGTATCACACTACATAACTTGATACATGAAGTTCTATAACAACAATGAAAAACTCAAGTCAAAGGCAAAATAAAGATTCTTTGACACAGGAAGGGGCCAGCTTAAGATGCATTTCGAGCACCCCAGAATTAGACTTCTTTAAAGTATAGCTTGTATAGGTGCCTCCGCTCAGATCCTCCCTTGTCCACTGTATAGTATTTCACTTCTTCCATTTTTACCACTACCAAGAATGCTGGTCATTAATAAACATTCCTGTAAGAGCCATTCCATTTAGCCCCAAGGGCCTGTCATACTATACACAGTTTTGCAGGGATCTCAAGATCTGTTGACTCTCTCAATAACTCATTAAAATACTGTAGTTTATGGGATGTCTGGCACTTTCATTTTTTATTAATATACTTCTTTGCCTTTAACATAGCCCTGGTGCTGTCCATTCACATTACTGTATGTCACATTTTCTCTAAGAAGTCCAATTCAAATACTGGCAGAGGTAAGTACAACTCCATCTCCCACAGTTGCATTCAATACCTGCTGAATATCTCATTTCAGAGTTGCCAAAAGGTCGCAGACCCAAAAATTTGTAGTCAGTCCCCTCTACCTCACTGTGACACTTCAAGCATATGGCGGGTAATGTTGGAAAAATTCTGGTGGTCCTCGCCGGGATACAAAATAACTTGAAGAAGCATAGTCAAATGAAAAAGTGATATTTCCTAGACATAGTAGCATATCTAGGAGCACTTAACAGAACTGATAAGGTTTCCTTAGTTAATACTGTCTTTAGCTCTTTTTTCCACAGGCAATTTTATATTATCCATATGAGCAGCGTAGTTCCACAAAAAAATTCTGCAGATTTTCCCTGTCACTCCTTTGGAGCTTGCTTTTGCTGTCCTACTTGTATCAAGGAGATTTAATGTAGGTATGTCCCCTTCAACAGTGCAAAATAATAATTTTTTTGCAGCAGTAGCCAGCTTCTGATAAGCTGTCTCTGAGTCATCTAACCTATAACTTTCCTTGGCTGCATTCCAGCTTAGAGCCACCACCCCTGATGCTGGAGTTATTTCCGACATTTAAAAATGGAAGTTTGAACAAATTCCCACTGCAGTCGAATGGGAAGTACCTAGAAATATTAAAAAAAATCTTAAAGGAAGTCTATCATTTGTTCATTGAGTAGTTGTTGTTTCCTTTAGCACCCAAATCTATGTGGTAATAATTACCCTTGATTTTCCCTTCCTGGTGCTCAGTCTAGCATAAAAGTAGTCCTGTCAATGTCACTTAAGGTAGGTAATTTATTTTCATTGTGCAGTGTCATAGGTTCATAGATAGGTACTAGGCTATCGGCCCTAGGGCCTATACAAGCCTAGCCAAAAAGGTACCCTGGCTTTCGCTACCCAAGAAAATTATTTTCCTGTGCCACAGTCGAGCAGAGCCACAGAGGTGATCCCCGGGGTGAATTTCCTATTTCCCATTCAATCATCAAGATTTTTCTTGAAGAGTGCAAATGAGGAGCTTTGTTTGATATAGATACGTAGTTTGTTCCAGAGTATGGGAAGTCTCTGGGACAGGAATCTATCCCTCCAGCATGTTCTGTTTATTCTGGTGACAAGATTTAGGTCCCTAGAGTGTGTAGCTTGGAGGGATTGGGATTTCTTTAAGTGGAGCATGTCCAACAGCTCTGGGTTTGACATAGCTTTGTATGTTAGGCTGAGATTGCCTCTGAGTAGGCAATATGCGATGAAGTAAAGCTGGAGTTTTTTGACAGGGTCTGCATAGGGCATCTGTTTGAGGCCAGTAATCCTCTTTGTGAGGTATTTCTGCAGCCTTTCCAGTTGTTGTAGATGTCTTGTGAGGTACATAGCAAAAGGGGCATTGTACTCTATAATGGGTCTAATGAGTGACGAGTAGAGGTGAACAATGACCTTTTTTTTCCTGGATGAGAGACCTTTTGTAATGAGGTGTGCCACATAGAAAGATTTCCTGACTACTGTGGCGATGTGATTATCAAAGGAGAGACTACTGTTCACCTGTGTCCCAAGGTTTCTTATCACACTTTCGGTGTTAAGTAGACTACCACCTATGTGGTAGCTCATGGGTATAGAGTTTTTACCAAAGGGGATGACAATGCACTTTTTATCACTGTGCTTGAGGCCATGGCTTTGACACCAGTCATCTGTCTCAGTGAGGCCCTTTTGTAGGATGTCCACATCATTAGGGTTTTCAATTATGGCTCCTAGTTTGCAGTCATCTGCAAACTTTGTTAGCCAAAGACCTTCCATGTTAGCCTGTACTTCAGAAAAGTAGATACCAAACAGGAGAGGACCCAGGACTGAACCCTGTGGTACTCCACTTGTCACTGGTCTGAAACTGGATTTGGAGGCTGCTACTTTCGCAGTGTGAGTTCTGTCAATGAGCCAGTTTGCAACCCATCTTGTGACATAGGGATTTATACCTAGTTTAGTCAGTTTATCGATAATTCCAGAGTGGGAAATGGTGTCAAAAGCCGTGGCGAGATCTAGATAGGCTGTGTGAACCACCTTACCCTTGTCTATGGCTTTGGTGACTGCTTCAAAGAAGTCAATCAGGTTTAGGAGACATGATCTGCCTTTTACAAACCTGAACTGGGTGGAGTCCAGAGTTTGGAGATTACCAATGTCTTTGTTTATAAGTTCCATGATGATATGTTCCATGGCCTTGCAGACCAGGCTCGTTAGGCTAATGGGGCTGTAGTTCTCAGGGTCCGTGGTGGCTCCCCCTTTTGTAGAGTGGGATAACCATCACTGTGCACCATTCAGTGGGCACAAAGCCTGAGGTGAGGCTATGATTGAACATGATGCTTAGATGGGGTGCCAGTTCATTCTGTAATTCATGTAGAACGCAGCCTGGGATGTTGTCAGGACCCATGGATGCTGTGTTCTTAGCTTTGGAGAGTGTGGTTTTTACCTGTGCAGCCATGATTACAAGAACTTTGCATTCTTCTTGTATAGAGATGGGCTCTTTAGGTGATGAGGTGGGGTAAAGTTAGCACTGAACCTATCTGCCAGGATGTTGGCAATATCAGTTGGTTCTGTATATTTAGTGCCATTGTGCTGTAACTCAGAGCGGATCTGTGTGTTGTCATTGAGATTCTTGACATAGCTATAGAATGCTTTGTGGTTGTCATTAGAATCAGTGGCGAGTTTGTTTTCATAACTAGCTTTTGAGGATGTTATGAGGGATCTCAGCTTCTTACTGAGGCTTACAGTTCATTAAACCCATAGCTGCCTTGTTTTTAGCAGTCTTAATATACAACTCAGACATGAAAATTCATTAAAGAGCCTAGCATGAGCAGTACATTTCATGCTAAAAAGGCACTGCTCCCACAATGTGCCTATTCAGAGACATGTTAGCCTTGACAAGGTTAGACTTAATTATCAGCTAATTTGTATGTCTCTGAATTGCATTTACTACTGTAATGTACAAATCATTTCTGATCTGCTTGTTGTGGTAATAAACTCCATAAGCATTCCCCTCATTCACCCTTACACACACACACACACACACACACACACACACACACACACACACACACACACACACACACACACACACACACACACTCACACACACACACACACACACACACACACACACACACACACACACACACACACACACAAATGTATACACACACACAGACACATCACAGTCCCCATTGCCCTCCCATGGTTACCCCCAACCCTTTGATCGCTATCATAAAGCTGATGCTGCTGAGGTAATGAAATTTTACATGTATTCTCTTCCCATTGTTTACTGTTTCCCCCTATCTCCCCCACTGTTGATCCTCAGCTTCCTGTTGGTGCCAATACAGCACTTCCATTTAAGAGGAATATCTGGTATTTAGTGAATCACACCACCCACCTAATCCTGTAGTGATGTTGATGCCATTAAAGCACTTTTCTGATGTGTTTTCCTTGGTGTCTAGTGGCTCTTCCTACCCCTGATCCCCATAAAACAGTCATAGCTCATAGCTGGACACAGGGTTTTGGCCACGTTCCTTATGGCAGTGTGGTGGGACTGGCCATGTTGAATTACATAGCTAAACAAATTCTTGAATCAATCAGCATGTAGATGCATTTTCAGGGAAGACAACACATGGCTAATTAGCATATGTCTCTCCCCCAGAATGCCTCATTTGCATTCAACATGACTGCGACTGCATGGCCAATCCTACATGATGCTGCTTGTCTTTGTGCTAAAGCACAGTGCAGCACCATGTTAAGCCAGTTGCTAAATCGGATAAATGAATTGCAACATGTATATTACTGAACCGCAGACAAAGTCTGCCACCCCTAGCCCAGCCATGGCCAGTGGCACTGGCAGTAGTTTTACTTGAACAGTGTGACTTTGCCCTCCCCGTTAGTGTTATCTTCCTTATCTTATTTAGCACTGAAGTCGAGACACATCCTAGCATGTTTCGCTTAAAACAAACAACGAGAGGAAGAATCAACCACAAAAAGGCCTGGATTTGCTGAGCTTTGCCCGTACATAAAAGCCTGCATGTCGGTATAAAGTGTATTTACTGTTTGGAAAACAGCTGCAGCTGTCAAGTTGGAAGAACTATGTATTGAATTAAATAACTATACAACCAGATAATCTATTGAATTTTTATGTAACACACTGAAGAGGATCTACAATTGATATGTTGTTAAGGAAATATTAACCCTGACTGTTTCTGTCTTAGAAATATTTATTTCGTACCCTAACAGTCGGCCAAATTGCTCTAACAGTTGAATGGCCTATGGGAAGTCTTTCTTCAGTTTAGTAAGCTAAAGAAACAGGTTATCTGCAAATAATACAAACTTAAATTCTCTTTATCCCAGTCTGTATTTGGATAGAGAAGAAATATGTATTTTAGTTGCTAATGTCTCTAAATATCTTAGAAAAGAAAGGAAAACACTAGCCATCCTTGCCAAGTTCCTCTTGCTAAGGGAAATCAGAGCGAAACTCTCATCCCTTGTTAGTTCCCGCTTCTGTATATAATTCTCCAAGTATAAGACAAAACTGGGAACTCCATATGCTCTAAAACTATAAACAAATCTACCTTACTCAATGATTTGTCTGCATCCATACTAGCAAACAACTCATGAGTTTTTTTTTATCTCCAGCATTTTCTATTATAATATTATAAGGGCCATTTTTAAAAGATTGTCAAAAGTATTCATTAACACAATGAAACCAGTTTTGTTTGGCTGAAGTAATTTGTTCATATAATGGGCTAAACATCTAGACAGTACTGCCATGAAGAGTTTGTATTCATTGGTAAGCAACAGAATTGGTCAGTACAAGGCTAGATTTAGGGGTCTTTTCTACGCTAAAGGTGATAGGTATTATAGCTTCCTTCCATGAAGCCAATGTTTTGCCTGTCTGTAAAATGCTGTTGGCCAATTTTGAAAATTAAGTTACCGACATATCTGACTGAAATATAAGCTTCCAAAGGAAGATCATCTGGGTCAGGTGTATTTCCCTTACTTTGTTTATTTACCGCATCCCTCAATTCCACAGATGTAAAATCTTGTATCAAAAATGCCCCCTGCTCAACAAACAGTGGGAGAAAGAAATGAGAGCTGAGATAAGTACTCTAATCACTCTCATGTGGGATGGTTCACTATACAGTCTGTACTCTGATCACTTCCAAGTGGGATGGTTCACTATACAGTCTGTACTCTGATCACTTCCATGTGGAATGGTTCACTATACAGTCTGTACTCTGATCACTTCCACGTGGGATGGTTCACTATACACTCTGTACTCTGATCACTTCCACGTGGGATGGTTCACTATACACTCTGTACTCTGATCACTTCCACGTGGGATGGTTCACTATACACTCTGTACTCTGATCACTTCCATGTGGGATGGTTCACTATACACTCTGTACTCTGATCACTTCCATGTGGGATGGTTCACTATACACTCTGTACTCTGATCACTTCCACGTGGGATGGTTCACTATACACTCTGATCACTTCCATATGGGATGGTTCACTATACACTCTGTACTCTGATCACTTCCATGTGGGATGGTTCACTATACACTCTGTACTCTGATCACTTCCACGTGGGATGGTTCACTATACAGTCTGTACTCTGATCACTTCCACGTGGGATGGTTCACTATACAGTCTGTACTCTGATCACTTCCATGTGGGATGGTTCACTATACAGTCTGTACTCTGATCACTTCCATGTGGGATGGTTCACTATACAGTCTGTACTCTGATCACTTCCATGTGGGATGGTTCACTATACAGTCTGTACCCTGATCACTTCCACGTGGGATGGTTCACTATACAGTCTGTACTCTGATCCCTTTCACGTGGGATGGTTCACTATACAGTCTGTACTCTGATCACTTCCACATGGGATGGTTCACTATACAGTCTATAGTCTGATCACTTCCACGTGGGATGGTTCACTATACAGTCTGTACTCTGATCACTTCCACGTGGGATGGTTCACTATACAGCCTGTACTCTGATCACTTCCATGTGGGATGGTTCACTATACAGCCTGTACTCTGATCACTTCCATGTGGGATGGTTCACTATACAGCCTGTACTCTGATCACTTCCATGTGGGAAGGTCCACTATACAGTCAGAAATCCAGTAAACGTTGTCAGAAACTTATATAAGCCAAAAAACAAACAAGGTAATCACCAAGAACGTCAAATTTAATGAAGCTTTCGGGCACACAACCCTTCATCAGCATATATAATTACATTTAATACCAGTTTATATAGAGGATTCTTTAAAATCACATGATCAGAACCAGCCATTAAAATTTACCAATAAATAAAATCATTACTTAATATAAAAAAAACATTTATAACTTTAAAATAAGTACAATCCACAACTACTTAATGAAAATAACATAACATACTTCATTTTGTAATAACATATCTATAATATTGTAAAGTTATGAAATTTCTAACTGTCTTTGAACTAACACCGGCTTTATACTAATGGCACTATTAAGACCTGGGGTTAGGTCTGCTTGTAGTCTGATTATCCAGTTCAACTCTTTTAGCTCAATAAGGTTATTTATATCACCACCTCTTGTTCCTAACTCAACAGTATCTATAACTCTAAATTTAAATGTATGTGTTTCAAATTCCATTATATGCTTATATAGGGCATTAGTTTGTATTTTTCTGTTTATTTCTGACTTGTGCTCTATAATACGGTCTTTAAGCCTTCTTATAGTCTTCCCTATATAGAACGCACGGCAGGATATACAAGTAGCGAGGTATACCAGTCTGCTTGTATTACATGTTGCTGTAGAATGAAATTCATATTTTATATTTGTAATGGGGTGTATGAAACATTGATCAGATTCCAATATGTCCATGCAACAAGTACAATTATGACATTTATGGGTACCTAGCCTACCCTGTGGTAACCTCCGTTCTTCCATAAAGTCTTTGTAGCATAACATATTTTTTATCGATTGATGATTTCTAAATGCAAAGCTAGGTTTAGAACCAATTATCTTTTCAATTTCTGGCATGGCCATAAGTATTGGCCAGTTCTTCTCAATAATCTTACTGATTTGATGCGTATAGCCATTATACGTCATAACATATCTAATTTTATTCTCTTGCATTACATTTCGTGTTATAGATGTTTGTTGCATTTCTAATAAATTGCCACTAAATATAGGTCTATATACATTTCCTCTGCCATGGTTTACTTCTTCTATAATTTTATTTATAAAAGGTTCTGAATAACCATTCTTCACAAATTCATTCTTCATTTTTACTATTTCAATTTCATATTGCTTATTTTCAGTTGTTAATCTGCTTACCCTAATCATCTGTGATTTCACTATTCCTTTAAATATGTGTGGTGGATGCATACTAGTTATTTTCAAATATCTTGTTGTATGAACTTCTTTTTTATGAACCATTGTTTCCACTTTATTATTTCTTTTGTAAAGTTTAACATCCAGGAATACCATACTGTGTGTGGAATAATTCATTTTAAATCTTAGAAAGTTCGTTGTATTATTTAGATATGAAACATATAATAATAATTCTTCCTCCGTTCCTTCCCATATAAAAAAACAATCGTCTACAAATCTAGTATGACTTTTCACATACTTATTATATACATTACTATCACTTAGTACATAGTTCTTTTCCCAATAGTATAAAACTAGATTCGCAAACGTATTAGCCACTGAGGTCCCCATGGCCACACCTGTCAGTTGTTTATAAGGAACACCGTCAAAAATGAAAACATTCTTAGTTAACACCAAATCTAGAAGTAAACATATTTTTTCAACTTCACATGGTTGCATAGTGGAATCCATCAGTAACAACCTTCTTACTGCTTCAACACCATAATCTGTGGGGATAACCGTAAATAATGATTCCACATCAAGTGTTACTAGAATGTAGTCATTAGTGGCCGTACCATACCATGTATTCACTTTACACAAAAAATCAGTTGTATCTTTTATAATACTATTACATTTAGGTAGAATTTTAGCCAGTTCCTTTTGTATGTATTTAGAGATGGGTTCAGTCACCCATCCTTTACCTGAAACAATGGGTCTAAGTGGCGGATCTTGCAAAGATTTATGATTTTTCGGAATCCCATAAATCTGTGGGATTTTGGGACATGGGACGGAAAAATAATTAAACAAATCTAATGATATTTCATCATTCAACTGCATATCATATATGGTCATATTAACTTGCATTATCTGATTTTTTACTTCAGAAAATGTTATTTCTTTAAAAGTGTTGGTATCTGAAAGAAAGCTCTTAAATTTACTATTATAAAAACTCCTATCCATTAACACAGTAGCCCCACCTTTATCAGCTTGTTTGATAATTATTTCTTTGTCATTTTTTAAATTAAGAAGGGCATGGTATTCATCATATGTTAAATTATATTTAGATGTTTTATCAAACTTCATTAGAAACAGTGACCTCAGTTCTATTTCAACTATATTTGTAAATGCAAGTATCACAGGTAATAACTGAGGTATAAATACACTTGATTTTTAATATGGAATTAGAATAGGACCTGAATTTGTAAATAATAGCTTTAACATTATATTTCTTGCAAACAATTTAAGATCAATGATTACATTAACAATATTGTCCATGGCAAAGGGCACAAATTTCAACCCTTTACTTAGCAGTTTAAAATGTTGATCAGAAAAAGATCGCTGTGATAAATTTAAAGTACCTTCTTTTATAGCCAAAACAGCTACATTCACCTGCGAGGTGCTTTGTTGGTCTGCCGTGGACTGTTGTTTTTCCTTTTCGCCCCTTGCGATAAATGCTGTTGTGATATCGCTACATTGGGGCTTTTTTCCACTTGTGCCTTGTATATTGTTACCTTTTCCGGTTGTTTTAACCGAAAAGGTAAAAAAGCAGATATTTCCGATTGTTTTTTGTTTTTTAACTCCACTTTGTGCGATGTAGATGTTGGTATATTTGAAGTATTGAGGTTACTACCTCCTGCAGCTAGTTCCGTTGGAATTCCCTCATCTCTTGACTCTCCTTCATCACGACGTTAGAACGTAGCAAGGGTAATGTCTTGCATACTGGCTTGCTGATTGGTCAATGTTACCGGTGTAACAGGTGGCGTGTTGAAATCATCCAACTGATCAAGCAGCCTAGTTACAATTTTATTACCTTCGCTTTGTTGCGAGTATTTATTAAAGGATCCAGGGCGTTTATATTCTGTTTTCGGCCAAGAATAAATATGGACATTTTTAAAATCTTGCACATCTCGCTGCAATTTACGTTTTTTTCTTAAGTTCAAGTCTAGTGTCCATAAGGTGTACTTTCTCTATGAAAGTTTGATATTGATCATTCATAGTGTCACCTTTAAGCAGTTCCAACACTTGTTTTTCAAGAAGTTCAATTTCTTTAAGTAAAGACTGTTCGATGTTCTCAAAGTACACATTCATAAGCCTCATGTAGTTTGCGCTTAATTCCAAATTAAGCTGTTGCCACTTAATCAGTAGTTCCTCATATACATTACCAAAAGAGGGCATTTTAAGTATCACGCCCCTCTAGTATACCAATTCTAAAGCTAAAAGCTAAAAAGGCTGCCATTTGTAGCTACTAACTTTTTTCTCCAGTGTATTTAGTAATTTGTTTAGTTCATTTGTATCGTCACCTATGGATATGTCTTGAGGTTTTGCGCTGCTTCAAGTCTGCAATAAAGGATTATTCATTTTCATCAGCAGTCTCTTTATAGATGAAGACATTATACAGCAGTTTTTCTCAGTCTCAGTATAACAAAAAGGCTGGTTCGACTCCTTCCTAGTACGTTCAATGTAATACCAGTGGTATAAAGTCAGAAATCCAGTAAACGTTGTCAGAAACTTATATAAGCCAAAAAACAAACAAGGTAATCAACAAGAACGTCAAATTTAATGAAGCTTTCGGGCACACAACCCTTCATCAGCATATATAGTTACATTTAATACCAGTTTATATAGAGGATTCTTTAAAATCACATGATCAGAACCAGCCATTAAAATTTACCAATAAATAAAATCATTACTTAATATAAAAAAAGCATTTATAACTTTAAAATAAGTACAATCCAGGTCTTAATAGTGCCATTAGTATAAAGCCGGGGTTAGTTCAAAGACAGTTAGAAATTTCATAACTTTACAATATTATAGATATGTTATTACAAAATGAAGTATGTTATGTTATTTTCATTAAGTAGTTGTGGATTGTACTTATTTTAAAGTTATAAATGCTTTTAATGCAATAAAACTCATCATTGTTTAGTACGCAACTTAACATAATGGAATTTCCCAATTAGCAGAAATACAATCAAATCAGGTTAAAGTACAAATGTGACACTTTAAAATCAGTAATACTATGGTACTGCCCTCCCAGATCAGTCAGCTCTAAAGATAAGCACCTATCTTAAATTCCTACACCAAACAGCAGTGAAACCATGTATACTTCCTGTGTACAAATGCTGGAATGCTCTCCCATATGATTTAAGACAAATCGAAAATCCAAAGCTTTAAAAATCAAACCTCCAGACCTACCTCCTAGAGATTAAACTATGTTCATGTCATTCCTCTCCTGGCTAAACTTTATTTATCTCACTTTGTCCCTTCCCTAATGAAAATATATATCAAAACCAGTATCCCTGTACTAGTAATCATTATCAAACCCTTTAGATACATGATTTTTCATCCAGCAATCTACTAGGATATTGTTGCCCTACTAGTAGCATCTAATTTATTCTCTGTTGTCAAAAAAATGTTGTAAAGAGCAGTGTTGTAAAGACAACACACACACACATATATCTAGTTATCTCTATCTCTCTCACTCTCTCTCTCTTATATATATATATATATATATATATATATATATATATATATATATATATATATATATATGTGTATGCATGTATATTTATGTATGGGATTAAATTGATCAGTCACAGCATGAAGTTATGGGAAAGAGTAGTAGAAGCTAGGTTAAGAAGGGAGGTGATGATTAGTGATCAGCAATATGGTTTCATGCTGGGAAAGAGCACTACAGATGCAATGTTTGCTTTGACAGTGTTGATGTTGAAGTACAGAGAAGGTCAGAAGGAGTTGCATTGTGTTTTTGTAGACTTAGAGAAAGCATATGACAGGGTGCCTAGAGAGGAGTTGTGGTATTGTATGAGGAAGTCGGGAGTGTCAGTGAAGTATGTAAGAGTGGTACAGGATATGTACGAGGGTAGTGTGACAGCGGTGAGGTCTGCAGTGGGAGTGACTGATGTGTTTAAGGTGGAGGTGGGATTACATCAAGGATCAGCTCTGAGCCCTTTCTTATTTGCAGTGGTGATGGACAGGTTGACAGATGAGATCAGACAGGAGTCCCCGTGCACTATGATATTTGCAGATGACATTGTGACCTGTAGTGAGAGTAGGGAACATGTGGAGGAGACCCTGGAGAGATGGAGATATGCTCTAGAGAGAAGAGGAATGAAGGTCAGTAGGGCTAAGACAGAATATATATGTGTGAATGAGAGGGAGAGTAGAGGAATGTTGAGGATGCAAGGAGTAGAGGTGGCGAAGGTGGATGAGTTTAAACACTTGGGATCAATAGTTCAGAGTAATAGTGAGTGTGGAAGAGAGGTGAAGAAGACAGTACAGGCAGGATGGAGTGGGTGGAGAAGAGTGTCAGGAGTGATTTGGGACAGACGGGTAACAGTAAGAGTGAAAGGGAAGGTCTCCAAGAGGGTAGTGAGACCAGCTATGTTATATGGGTTGGAGACAGTGGCACTGACAAAAAGGCAGGAGTTAGAGCTGGATGTGGCAAAGTTAAAGATGTTAAGATTTGCAATGGGTGTGACGAGGGTGGACAGGATTAGGAATAAGTATATTAGATGGTCAGCCCAGGTTGGAAGATTTGGAGACAAAGCCAGATAGGCAAGATTACATTGGTTTGTGCTGAGGAGGGATGCTGAGTATATAGGGAAAAGGATGCTAAGGATGACGCTACCAGGTGACAGGAAAAGAGGAAGGCCTAAGATAAGGTTTATGGATGTGGTGAGAGAGGACATGCAGGTGGTTGGTGTGACAGAGCAAGATGCAGAGGACAGGAAGAAATGGAAACAGATGATCTGCTGTGGCGACCCCTAACGGGAACAGCCGAAAAAAGATGATGATGATGTATATATATATATATATATATATATATCTCCACGAAAGGTGCACTGACAGCAACAGCCACAGACGAAGGCAACCAGTATATGTAACGTTTTATTAAAGACAAATTCACATTAAAAACACTCCATCTCCATTAACGCTGTTTGAAAATCTGTTTTGTTTCATCACACTTCATCAGATGAACTCCAGCTGATGCTGTCTGGGCTTCTTCCTCCAACAGTTCTAAGACAGACTCCTTAGCCTTGATAACAATAATAATGCTACTGCTGCTGCTTTGAAGTGTTTAAGAAGAATGTCTCATGTGGGTGGCCAGTGTGGGTTAAGTAGCAATTTATTTTTTTATGGCAGCAGCAGCATTATCAAGGCTAAAGAATCTGTCTTAGAACTGTTGGAGGAAGAAGCCCAGATAGCATCAGCTGGAATTCATCCATTGCAGTTACTGCAGGCTGCAGGGAATGTTGTGATCAGGCAGCACTTAGCCGAATTTAGCAGGTATGAGTGTATATAAAGGGGCTGTCTTTCACTCTAACCCACATCTGATGGGTCTGTATTAGAACATCGAAGTGTCAGGTCTTCGAATGTTCTAATATCGACACCTAGTAACTGAAAGTTGAAAATAGCAAATTTTTACATAACCTAATTCTTTCCTAGGGAAAGAATTTGGTTGTCCATTATTGTCGCTTCGCTATTTTCAGCTCTGCAGTGGAAAGTTACAGTCGGGTTCAGGTAAGGGTGCGATTGTGTGGACGTGAGCGTTAGGGTAGGATAGGTGAGTTAGGATTAGGGGCAGGTCAGGTAAGTGTGCGAATGTTTTGACGTGAGGGTTAGAGTGCGATAGGTGAGTTAGGGTTAGGGCACGGGTGAGGTGTGTGTGCGATAGTGACGGACCTTAGGGTTAGGGTTTGGGTTAAGGTAAGTGGGTAGATAGTGGTGTATGTACAGTTTAGTGTAGGTTTAGATGTAAGATTTTAGGTCTATGTGTGTGGATTGCTGTGTGTTTGGTGTGTTTGTGTTGTGTGTATGCGTTTTGGAACAGCAAATTTTTTCCCTAGGAAAAAATTCGATGTTCTAAATTTTCGGTCTTACCGGTTTTCGGTTACTAGGTGTCAATATTAGAACATTCGAAGATCTGAAACTTTGATGTTCTAATATAGACCCCATCTGATGAAGTGTGATGAAACGAAAACAGATTTTCAAACAGCGTTAATGGAGATGGAGTGTTTTTAGTGTGAATTGTTCTTTAATAAAACGTTACATATAGTGGTTGCCTTCATCCGTGGCTTTATTGGGTCGCTGTCAGTGCACCTTTCATGATTTTATTGGATTTGTTTTGTGTACTTTTGCCTGCACTTGGATATATATATATATATATATATATATATATATATATATATATATTATATATGCCCTAGGATGTAACCCAAGTGGAGTACAGATTGGAAGTAATTATGACTGTTTTAGTATAATGTGTTTCTAAAAATGATGTTCAAATTTACTTCAACTTTTTTTACAACTGTGTAATCCTGTGGAGCATTTCGCCCTGGACATCCATTGAAAATGGGCCTCTAGTGGCCCAGTTACACTAAAATGCTAACAAATAATAAATAAATAATCTTGTTGCAGACTGTTTAAGATATTGGGCTAAAAGCTTCTGATAAGATGAGGTGACCCCGTTGTGTTACATTTTTAAAGATTTAGCTGTTTGATATATTGTAACATCTTACAAACACCGTAGTGTATCTTGCAGTGCCTCAGTTTTAGGCTTAGTATACATACAGCATCATGTAACAGCTTTTTCTGGAAGTCTTTAATCACCCTCAACATTGCAAAGTGAACCTGTGAAGTATAATTTCTAAGGAATCCCCAAAACAAGATTTGAAAATTCTTCCACTGTGGTGTGGGGTCATGCGTAATAACTCCTCTAATCCATTGTAGTTATTGTAAAGTTAGGTTGCTCTTCTCATAAATGGGTTCTCTTAGTAAAACATTCAGTTTCCAGTGATGTTCTAAGTTGTCCACTGGCAAAATTAGTGTATAGAAAACAGATATGTGGTGAGAAAGATTAATTGGGCCATAGGATAGGTCATGAAAATAGTAGGCATGCTCATTTGAGACTACTATTTTATCTATTCTGGAGTAGGACTAATATCTTGGAGAGTAACATGTATACTCTGATGAGGGAGAGTCAAGTGTCTCATGAAGGCGTATCTCTTTAAGACTTAACCAAAGGCAGGATGCACTGTGGTGTTGCATCTGAATATACCTCCTGCACTATAACAGTTTTTTTTTATACCTGCATCATCCTACAGTCTTTCTACCCAATGCCCCATGTCCACACTTGGTCTACCAGCTACTCCTTTCCCCCCGGACTTCTCTTATGCTAGCTGGGGCCAGTCATAGATCCTAAGTGTGCTCTTGGGGTCATGGCCATTGCCATTCCTCCTGTCTTTTTAGTTTTGTTTTTGTTATGCCCTATTTGCCATCCCCCCAGTGTGGTAACACGGTGATGTTCATGAAACACGCATGTAGTGGGGACTTACAACCTATTGCCCTGCTTCAGTGGCAGCTCAGCTATGCCCACCACCCTTTACCCCTCCTTTAGCCACAGCCCCTCAGTGCAGCATCCCCAGGGATCACCACAGGTAATAACCTTGTAACTGCCCACACCTTGGATGGGCACACCCCCCCCCCCAATGTTGCATCAGTTGTCTGAGTCACTATTGAATCCATGTCAAATGTGCTATAGTCAGGGCATTATGCCCTTAAGCTACTGCAGTGGGAGCTTTTGCACTGTAGAAAGTGTAGTCCACTCCTCTTCCTAAGGGTAATTCCTTCTTAAGTCTGCAGTCACTCCCTCAATAAGTCAATTCTATGTTGATTTGAAATACCAAGTTGGAGATACAGGATTACCATAGTGCACTATATATCTACTAAAAGCACAACAAATACCTTCCCAATGAATCATTAAGTTGCATTTTAAGTTTGAAAGGAATGCGCCTATAAATATCAGCGTGTCCCTTCTCTTCCCTCGCAACCAGGAGGATAATGTTCCCATGAAGAGGGAATCTAATGTCCTGTGGTGTCCGGATTGTGATAAATGTGTCTCCTTCAAGAATAAATGCTCAGTGTTATCCTTTTGATGTATACCTGTACTCTGTTTCTCTTCACTGTGTTAATTAAACTATTAATGTTCTAGTATTACCTGATAGAGAATCTCACAACTTCAGATGTCTTAGCATCATCTTGTAAGGCACAATGATGTCACTTCTCTTCATATCCTAGCCACCAGATCCACTTTCCCCTTCTCAAAATTGTCTCTTTATATTAAGAAAACAATACTTTTATAATATAATATAAGCAAAAGAAAGAAAAGCAATGCATTTAGTAGTGAATAAGAGATAACAACTATAATTATATACATTACATATAATAGTGAAGCATAGGCTTCCAAGGAGGAGGATTCTATCCTCTTTCAGCGGCAACATTCAGGGATCAGCATGTGAGATAGCTCTCCATACCTCATATTTAACAATCCCTGAACGTAACATGGGTATTCAATGACCACCTCCCAACTGGACTGTCAAAAAAAACATTCATGTAACCGAAGAGGAATGTAATCTGTTAAGAAAGTTGTTTTTTATGACCTTTACCATATAATTCAGCATCCAGATTCAATCTTAGTGACCTACAATTTGCATGTTTGACAGATTTCTGTGATATGATATCTAGGAGAATTAGATCATAGCAGCTCAACTCTCAAGGCCCTGCCCCCCAACATCTATAACCAAGAACAGAATTCTCCTCTTGTCAGCCATTTATGGTTTAGTCATCAGTACATGGTGGAACTGTATAAACAGATTTGGATGTTCATCTTCTGAATAGTGTGAGATCTATCATCCTATCAAAGCAGTAGGCCACGTGTCCCATCAAGCTGTTCTACCATGTATGGTCCTTATCCTGAAATGAAGGACGACATCCAGAGGAGAGAGTACCACAGAAATCTTATACTTGTCAGGCAGTGGAGATGGAGATGCTATAGCTCATTAGAAGTTGCTCTAAAAACATTTTTGCACAACACATGTGCACCTCTCTTATCCAGTGCTCCACCAGTCCTCTTTGGAAAAAAAAACATGGATCCATTACAGAAGTTAAAACAAACCAAGAATACTTTTCTTTGGTTTACCCAACTGGACTATGACTAATATGTCTGACCCATCTGGTTTACTGCTAGTGCAGCTCACTAGTGATCCATCGCTCTATGTTTAAGTGTCTGGTTTACTGTTAGTGCAGCTCACTAGTGATCCATCGCTCTATGTTTAAGTGTCTGGTTTACTGCTAGTGCAGCTCACTAGTGATCCATCGCTCTATGTTTAAGTGTCTGGTTTACTGCTAGTGCAGCTCACTAGTGATCTATCGCTCTTTGTTTAAGTGTCTGGTTTACTGCTAGTGCAGCACACTGATGATCCATCGCTCTATGTTTAAGTGTCTGGTTTACTGCTAGTGCAGCTCACTAGTGATCTATCGCTCTTTGTTTAAGTGTCTGGTTTACTGCTAGTGCAGCTCACTAGTGATCCATCGCTCTTTGTTTAAGTGTCTGGTTTACTGCTAGTGCAGCTCACTAGTGATCTATCGCTCTTTGTTTAAGTGTCTGGTTTACTGCTAGTGCAGCTCACTAGTGATCCATTGCTCTTTGTTTAAGTGTCTGGTTTACTGCTAGTGCAGCTCACTAGTGATCCATCGCTTCTTGTTTAAGTTCTGTTTATTTTATGTGCTTGCAGCTCACTAGTGATCCATCGCTCTTTGTTTAAGTGTCTGGTTTACTGCTAGTGCAGCTCACTAGTGATCCATCGCTCTTTGTTTAAGTGTCTGGTTTACTGCTAGTGCAGCTCACTAGTGATCCATCGCTCTTTGTTTAAGTGTCTGGTTTACTGCTAGTGCAGCTCACTAGTGATCCATCGCTCTTTGTTTAAGTGTCTGGTTTACTGCTAGTGCAGCTCACTAGTGATCTATCGCTCTTTGTTTAAGTGTCTGGTTTACTGCTAGTGCAGCTCACTAGTGATCCATCGCTCTTTGTTTAAGTGTCTGGTTTACTGCTAGTGCAGCTCACTAGTGATCCATCGCTCTTTGTTTAAGTGTCTGGTTTACTGCTAGTGCAGCTCACTAGTGATCTATCGCTCTTTGTTTAAGTGTCTGGTTTACTGCTAGTGCAGCTCACTAGTGATCCATCGCTCTTTGTTTAAGTGTCTGGTTTACTGCTAGTGCAGCTCACTAGTGATCCATCGCTCTTTGTTTAAGTGTCTGGTTTACTGCTAGTGCAGCTCACTAGTGATCCATCGCTCTTTGTTTAAGTGTCTGGTTTACTGCTAGTGCAGCTCACTAGTGATCCATCGCTCTATGTTTAAGTGTCTGGTTTACTGCTAGTGCAGCTCACTAGTGATCCATCGCTCTTTGTTTAAGTGTCTGGTTTACTGCTAGTGCAGCTCACTAGTGATCCATCGCTCTTTGTTTAAGTGTCTGGTTTACTGCTAGTGCAGCTCACTAGTGATCCATCGCTCTTTGTTTAAGTGTCTGGTTTACTGCTAGTGCAGCTCACTAGTGATCCATCGCTCTTTGTTTAAGTGTCTGGTTTACTGCTAGTGCAGCTCACTAGTGATCAGCTTACTAGTGATATATCGCTCTATTTTTAAGTGTCTGGTTTACTGCTAGTGGAGCTCACTAGTGATCTATCGCTCTATGTTTAAGAGCAGAAAAACATTCCCAAACCTGGTTTGGTAGCTGTCCAGCTGATGCATTTACCAGTGGAGCCTCAGCAACACATTATCCATTTGACATGGTCAGTGGAACAGAGGAAGACTGCTTCAACCCACTTCTCACCTCTTAAGGGTATATGAAAGTATGTGGTCCCCCGGTGGTCAGACCATTAAATCCACTGTGTATAGTAGTCTAAACTGCTATTTATTCATTCTGCATAGCGGGTCTTAAAGGCCATCCTTTTACGCCTGGTTTCCTGAGAATAACCATTGTCGGTATTAACCCTCACTCCTTTAATCAACCAGGACAAACCAGGAGACTAAAGAAATGGCAAGATCTTCCCTTTCAGAAAACAGGAAATGCATCTGGCAATGATAGTTCTCTGGTGATTTCTTTCTAGCAGAAACAGGAAAATATACATCATCTGCTCGCTGTATTTGTACATCAGTTAATGGGATGCCATTTCACTCAGCAAGTGTCTTTTGCACATACTGTGTATGGTTAGTGTATTCCTCCCCTTAGAGGACTCCATTAATTCTTAATATTTTTGCAGTTGGCACAACAGCCTTAGTTTATATATTAATGGTATTCCAGTATGACCTCAGTATGTGAAGCTCTCTGTCTCATAGTTGTTAATTTGGGTCTACTTTATCCTCTTGAAAACCAAATTGCCCGAATCCGAAAACCCCGACACATACAGACCGAACACTAACTAACCCGAAACACAAATATCCCAAAACCAGAAATATCAAATCAGGTAATTTTCCAGTATCCCTAAAACCAGTGTACTTGTTTAAACATAGGATGCTTGTCCTTCAGAGTAAAACGTAAATGCACTTCTCTTTTCACACACTATAAACATTTTGGTAAGGTTAGGTAAAGTTTCTAATATAAATTTATATTACAAACTTTACCTAACCTTACAAAAATGTTTATACTGTCTGAAAAGAGAAGTACGGAAAACGTAAACGCACTTCTCTTTTCACACACTATAAAATTTTGGTATGGTTAGGTAAAGTTTGCAATATAAATTTATATTACAAACTTTACCTAACCTTACCAAAATGTTTATACTGTGTGAAAACAGAAGTACGTTTATGTTTTACATTGAAGTAAAAGTGTCTTATGTTCACATCAGTAGACTAGTGTTAGGGATCCTGGAAAACTTACCTGATTCGATATTTCCGGTTTTGGGATATTCGCATTTAGGGTTAGTTAGCGTTCTGTCTGTTTGTGTTGGGGTTTTCGGATTCGGGCGGTTTGGTTTTTGAGAGGATAAAGTAGACCCGTTAATTCCTTTATGTAGTCCTATCTCACCGTAATTCTTGCTGGATGGGTTCAAAGCCAATATTCGGCTCTGACTCAGCTGATACTAAAGCTTGAGAGCTTTTACTGGCTCAAGGGTAACCCCTATCCCTTGGTGCCTCACAACAATTCTCCAGATCTCATTTGCCGTGAAAGCTTCGAGGTTGTCTCCTTACTGGCACATTGGCTAAGTAGAAGAATTTTTGCTAAATCTTGTTTTTTCACCCCCTTTTTCTTCATCTTTTACTCCTTATAGTTAATAGCTTTTCTTGTGTGATTGTATTGAGCGCTTGACCCCTATTTCCCCATAGGATTGTATGGCCCATTTCAGTTAGAGGGCTGTAGATACCTGTTTAAATCAGAGGCCCTTTCCTCCCTGAGTGTTACTTCTTAAAAAAAATAAATAAATAAAAACTTTTCTGATATTCCATCTTTACTGTTTGTAGGTATTGTTTTTTCAGTAGTGTTATTTTAGTTGTTGTCCCTTTTCCTGTTAGCTTTATTAGTTTGTTCTTGTTAGCATGTCTAAGGAAAAGGACAGAGAACACAAGGACCACTGCCCCTTGGGGTTCAAAAAATGTGATAATTGCTCACAGAAGATGTCATTGACAGACAGTCACACTTGCTGTGAGTACTGCATAGGCGAAACCCACTTACAAGAACTCTGTACTTTTTGCCATGCCCTCAGTACAAGGGTTCTTAATGAGAGGAAATGCAAGTTAGTAAATAGGGGTCTTATGACCAGTTCCTTCCAGGAACAGCTGGAACTTGGTCAGACAGCTCCCAAGACTACTAAATGAAAATCTTCGGCTCCAGCTTCAGAACCGTCAAAGAAGTCCAAAGCGACAAATCCAAGGAGTTCTGGATCCGATTCCACTTCTTCTGTCTCGGTGCCATCAGTCTCTTCAGTGCCGAGGCAACCTTCTGTACCAAAACAATTACCAGATATTGACCCTGTCTCACTTACTTTGAGATTTCCTATACTGGAGAGGAGGAGATCTCCTTCTGTCTCTACCCGATCCTCCAGGACACTCTCAGATGAGGACATCTAGCAGGTGGTAAAAAGGTTGCTCTCTGATCTGGCTCTGGCAAGAAAATTGGCCCTTTCAGACCCAAAGGCTTCAGAGCTACCCCTTTTGCAATCCACTACTCTTCCTCTGACTGCTTCGCTCTCAGAGCCAATCACTTCTGGTTCCTCGATGTTGGATCCTTTGGTTCCAAGAATTCTACCTGCTTCCTCGGAACTGATAACTCTATCCTCAGCAGCTTAGTCTGGAGTTGGGGGATCTGGGAGCCGATGCTGTCAAGTCGACTCCAAGGGGGATAGTCACCCTGGGTTCTCTTCGGAACCGACCCTCCCTCTCAGTGCTTTGGCTCGACTCAGCTCGGTTCCCACATCTGCTTCGGAGCCATTCCCCCTTACTCAAAGCCAACCATCTGTCTCCTCAGAGTAGAGGTCATCTTTGGAGCGGGGAGGAAAGGCCTTCGAAGCAATAGAGAAGGCTTTGTCCACTGCAAAAGCCATACCTTTGGACCCGATGTCCCACCAGCAGCTGGCAGCAAACTCCTCTCCCCTGCTACCCCCACAGCGTAGGGAACCAGCGACTCAAGCATTCCCCATTGGAGGTGCCCCCTCTTCCGAGACCTCCCCAGATTATCCCACTGGAAACCTCCCTCGGAAGAGACTTTGTAAGAGGAAGCATACCCAACAAATTTAAAGGCCACTCAACAAGGGCAGCATCAACTTCATGTGCCTTTAGATCTAGGCTCCCAATTGATACCATTTGTGCAGCAGCTACTTGGGCAACACCGCATACCTTTGTCACTCATTACAAACTGGATTTGGCCTCCTGGGACAGGTCATCCTTTGGGTCCACTGTGCTGAAGAGTCTCTTCACTTGAGCCACCCAGGATAAAGGTGCTAGGGATGCTGTCCCATCCAGCAAGAATTACGGTGAGATAGGACTACATAACATAAAGAAGTTATGTACTTACCATAACGTTCCATGTTTGTAGTCCATCTTGCCTACATTCTTGCATCTCACCCTCCTGCCCCTTTCCTGTTCCTGGAGGATCTGGTTGACTACACTTATGCTGTCTGACGTGGTTGTAGTTGTTTGTCCATCTGGCAAGGATAGTATTACACAATGTTCTGTCTGTATGCACACAGTTATTGATAGTTTTTCATAACTATTAGATACTTATTGTTTCTTGCAAACAAGATCTGGGGAATTGCCATGAGGCACCATGGGATAGGGGTTAGCCTCGTGCCAGTAAAAGCTCTTGAGCTTTAGTATCAGCCGAGTCTGAGTTGTATATCGGCTCCGAACATATCCATCAAGAATGTAGGCAAGATGTACTACAAACATGGAACGTTATGGTAAGTACATAACTTCTTTTTAATTTCAGTGAGGGAATCAGAATAAGTGATGACTGCCTACTCAGTATTCCCCAGCTTGCCATCCATTCACACCATGTAGTCTAGGATTGAGTTATTCATTTTCTATAGCTCAGCAAAGAGCATATTAAACTTTTTATGGATTCTTTGCATTCCAAGATAAGATCCGCTTATTCTAGCATATCAGCAGTCTCTCCTTCTACTACAGTTTTGCCATGTGGTTGGTCAGCATTTCTTTTCAACTTAATAGCACAGTTTTCACTTCTATTTTTAGATATCAATACAACCCTTTATCCAAATACCTTTATTGTTTAGAAAATAGGGACATTGCTTTCTTCATAAGAACCATAATGATCTAATAATCTGGTCTTGGTAGGGTATCAAGACAAATCCCATCCTACTCAATTATGATCTTACCAGAAGTTGGGCAAGATTGTTTTTACATGACTGTTTAGAGGTAGTTTTAAATCACAATTATTTTGTTTTTCAATTATGCATATTATAAACAGGTTCAGGGCATTGATATGGGGTAGAGATGGCCCTCAGCTATGACAATATTGTTTTAACCGAATGCAAATAATTGTATGTTTACATCTGTATTTCTGCTTAATTTTTAATAATGTGTATGCCTTTCACTGATGATATTTTATTTGTTTGGTCTGATAGTAGAATGAACTTAAAGTTTGTTTACACACATCATTGAAATTTAAATTTAAGTATAGTAAAGTGAATTGCTTGTTTTTAGATATATAATTATTACGGAGGATTTATAACATAGCAAGATTATGACTTTCACTGGTAAAATAACTTGTTAGCAGTACAACAGTATGCATCCTCATTAATCTAAAATAAATATAAAAAGCTTACAAGGGTTAATCAGCTCACTATCAATGGCATAGATTTTTAAATTAAATTGATGTTCTAACCAACAAATTTAAAACAAGGGGGTATCCTGAGGATATAATCTTGAAAAGTCTCTAAAGAAATACCAAATATATAAACAGTAAGCTTAGACTGTATTTTGTGTACTTTGAATATTACTTCAGATAGACCATTTCATCTGAAGAGATAGATATTAGGAATGTTTATTAACATATACTTTGGATAGTTCAGCTATAGAGGAAGAATGTTCTAAAAACTGGGGAATGCCCATTTTGTTGGGTCCTTCTTGTTTGGCCCCATGTTAAGGATACTTTGATGAGGAGCAAACAAGATCGGAAGAGTCTGTTTGCCATCAGACTATGCTTTTCTACCCCACCCCCCACCAGCGATCCTTTTCTAGGAATCAGAAAGTGTGTAAGCCCCTTTTTTTCAGGAAGTTGCAGTTCTTTTCCCAGGACACTCCTCCCAGAAGGTTACTTTCAAATGGGAGCTTCATAATGGATGCAGAGGAGGTCCACAGAATCAGGGCTTCCCTAAGGATTTTTCCAGAGGACCCTTTCACCAGTCCCAAAGGGTTATCCGACTGCTCTTCTCTGGAGGCAGTCGGGGGTCATCTAGCTCTCTACTCAGAAGCTTGGGAGATCATCACCTCAGATGCCTGGGTGTTGAATGTCACATCCAGAGCTTATTTTGTTCCTTTTCTAGAAGTTTCAAACTGTCATGCAAAACATCTGCCAAATGTTCCACCCCATCAGAGGCTTTGCTCAGTGGCAGCGATCCAAAAGCTGGTCACTAATCGAATCATTCAGGAGGTCCCACCAGACTAGATAGGATCCGGTGTCTATTCCAGATTCTTTTTAGTCCCAAAGAAGACAAAGGACCTCAGACCAATTTTGGATTGTCACAGTGCAGCCCATTTTACCTCTTCAGAGGAAGGATGACTGGATATGTACAAGAATCCTCAAGGATGCTTGCCACCACATCAAGCTAGATCAGCACTGCCAGAGGTACCTCCACTTCTGGCTGGGAGCCCATCATCATTATCAGTTCAGGGCTTTGCCATTTGGTCTTCCCACAGCTCCCCAGGTGTTTACCAAGTGCATGGCAGTGGTTGCAGCCTAGCTCCAGCTGTAGGGATTTCAAATATTTTTGTACCTGGATGATTGGATCCTCACCACCCCCACAAAGGCATTTTTGATCTTGGCCAGGAACACCTTACTTTAACTATGTGACAACTTAGGCATTACAGTCAATTATCTGAAATTGAGCCTTTAGCCTGCACTCGTCCTAGAGATCGCAGGGTGTCATTTAGACATGGTCCATCAAATTGCCAGGTTCCCGAGCTCCAGAGTTTTCCATCTCTGAGCTTAGGCCCTGTCAGTGCTTACATCTCTAAAACTACTGTCTCTCACACTTATGAAACTTCTGAGTCATATGGCAGCTTTGATAGGACTGGTCCCTCTAGCAAGATATTAGACAAAGGCCTTACAATAGATTCTGGCCATTCAGTAGTCCCTTCTAAATCATCTTTTGTATTTCCCTATATTGTTGACAAGAGTGTGTCACGAGCAGATTTAGTGGTGATTACAGTGCCCCTTAGTAATGGGAGGGAGATCATTGGTAATTACTTCTGCTTCAGCCATGGTCACTACAGAAACCTCCTTCCTGGGGTGGGGGTTATTTCAAAGGGAGGATGGTTCAAGGGTCCTGTCTTCAACAGAGGCTCACAGTCACATTAACTTTCTGGAGGTGAGAGTGGTCCTTCTTGGGTTTCAGGCACTTCAGGAGGCCTTCCCTCGGGTGTGATTGCAATACAGATGGACAATTTGTTTGTTGTCTGGTATCTCAACAAACAGGGGTAATACGTTCTTACCCTCTTTGTCAGGAAGCTATGAGAGTTTGACAGTGGGCGATCTCCTCTTAGCAGTTTCAGCCTCTCCTGGGGAAGTACAACATTCTGGTCACAGTCTCAACAGGAACATTTTATTGCCTCATGAGTGGTCCCTAAATCTGACAGTGGCAGCTCGATTTTTTTGAAGCTGGGGTACTGCATGCTGCAACCATTTTGTTTCCCTGTCCAACACCAAGTGCAACCACTATTATGCCATTGTTTTATATTTATCCCCCAGTTCCTCTGATGGCGTGTGATTTCTGTTCCTTTGGCATCTTCTGAAATACATGGTTCCTCCAGTTCCATTGATGGCCAGGAATCCCAAGCCAAAATAAAGTTAGTAGCCATTTCTAACTTTCATATTGATAGAGATAGTATGCCCTTGGCTTCTTTCAAGATAACCAAGGCTTTTCTTAAAGGTACTTTTCTACTTCATTCTCCAGTATGGGATCTGCTCCCTCCCTGAAATCTGCAATTTGTTCTACAGGTTCTATCTGGTCCTGCTTTTGAACCTAATAACCTTAGCAGTTCCATTCATCTTCCTGTGTTTTTTGGCAATTTTTCCAACAAAGGCAAATATATATTTTTTGTTTGTTGTGGATGTATATAATTAAGATTTGATTTTGATTGATTGTTTCATTTTTTTTCAATATATATAGTTGTTTGTTTGTCCTTTTCAAAATCCTTCCTTCCTGCTGTCAGGACTAGACATTGGAGGTTGTTCATTGAACAAAGATATTTGAATCGGCTCTTGTCTGATCTGTGTCATCTCTGAAGTCCTACAGGTTTAACCAGATGGAGATAGACAACACATATCATTATGGTGAGTACATAACTTTCATTTCTCTATTTTGTCATCTATTAATATTGGTTCTTTTATAAGGTGAGCTGCATCAGTCTTGAAATCAGTGGTGGTATGAAAACAAGACCTAAAAGAAAACAAAAACTAAAAAGGAGGCCTGACAAAATAATGTTTTTGCTTAATTCACCATTTTCCAGTAATATCTTTTTTGCTGCTATTATCAACAAGTATTAATGCTTTAATATATGTTGCTTTTTAACCCCACCCCCACTTAGTAGGAACACATTTCTGGTGAAAATTCCCCACAAATCTCATAATCTTGTCATGATCCTACTTAAATTCCTTATAAATCCTTGCAAGACCTCACACTACACTTGCTCCCATTGGGTTAATCTCAGCCTTATCACACCTCCACCTTATGTTTCTAGCCTGCAGAAATGCACAGTTTTTGGGGTATATAAAAATACATATGCAGGCACTTCCAGTGAACTATCCTAAGTTTGTTAAACGTAGTAGCATATCTAAGGGCCAGACCCCCCCCCCAATCAAACATTCCATCCCCTACAAACACTGGTAAGCAATTGTCTGCTTAAAGCTAATAGTATCTCATAACTTCTTCATCAATGAAGGTGCCCTGGTTTCCATTAGTAAAGTCAATAGCGGAGGTTTCTCATGCCAAGAGGGGATATCCTGCAATGTTTCCTTGAGCTTCTGCATCAAGCCAATGTAATTTAACTGCTCATTACCATTTAGATTATATAGCTTTCTTATTTCATCCCACTGTCTGACTCTCTGAATCGCTATACTGTAGTAACTGCTCCTAATACCTTAGTTGTTTATGTCTGTTCTTCCAAATTGCAGAGGTTTCTTCATTCTTCCTGTCCTGGGCCTGTCTGCTAGATCACCCTTTTGGAGCAGTTAATTTATTCCAGTTCTTTACCCACCTAATGTTTAATGCCTTTCTAAACCAGTTAATAATACAATATTGTACACGTGTCCTTCTTTTATCCTTCTCTTTTAAATCCAGTATGTCCTTTCTATTATCTCACCTTTGCCGCCATCTTGGGTGAGGAGATTATCTTTCCATTTTCCTGATTTTGGATTAAACACATAAATCCCTTATGAGTAGCGTTATAATATTTTTCCATATCTGATAAATCCAGCCCTCCATATGCAATATTTAAAACTTATTTGTCGTCTCACACTCTATCCTTCTTACCTTCTCAAAAGAATGATTTTAATTCCATTTTAACTTTTGCTGGATCTGATCCGCTGGCTGATAGAAGGATACCTGACCCAGAGATAGTATTAAGGGCACTGTAAACATCAAAATTGCTTGTACTTTATCCTCCTCATTCATAAACATCATCACCACTTTCTCAATTTAAAAGATTATTTTTGAAGTGATTTCCTCCATGTTTGTCTCACAGTCTGTTCCATAACCCACAGACACACTCCCAAATACATCAAGGTGTCATGCCCAAACAAATATGGCTATATCTGTACCAAATTGCAGAAAGTCATATAATTCATACCAAAGATTTTACTTTTGTTTCATTTATTTCATAGCGTGCCAGTTTATAGTCAAAGTTAATTTTTTTGAACAATAACTCAAGATCTTTTCTGGGATCATTGATATACATAATCCACAAACAAGGTTAGTTATTTTTGGTTATCTTCCCTTCTGTATCCAGATTTCCTCAAAGTTCTTAAAACCCAAGCCAAGGGTTGAAGAAAGAGGGCAAACAGTAGCGATGAAAGGGGACATTCCTGCCTCATGCCACTGTGAAGTGTCAGGTGCTTTGACAAACTACTCCCACACTTAATATTGGCCTTGGATTGTTTACAGATAGGAAAAAATCATTGATCTGATGTTGTCCTTTTCATTCTTCCACACTTATAGGTTATAGATCGATCCTGGGATCTGACTCATTTGCATATTTCAGACTTCAGATCCAACTCTCGAGTGCCTCCCTCTACCCATAATGCCCTACTGCTTTTCTAGTTCCTAGAGCCTCATTTGCCGCCAACATGGCTTGATGTAGGTTCCACTCTTGAGCATTGTAAACAAATTTGTTACGTATTATTGAGAGTTACATTTTCTCAATTTTTTTCTATAAACTTTAGAATTTATTCTTACATTCTCCTTCTTAGTGGTTGCTGGTGTTAGGGATTTCTTTTTGACCCTTAGATAACTTCCTTTCTACTGAGTGTTTAGTAGTCTTTATACCATTGTTGGTACCTCCTGTTACCTGATTTTAAGGGTATTTTTGTCTAATTGTCATAGTTGGCATTTTTATCCTTCCCTTTCCTTTTTTCTGTTAAAAAAAAAAAAAGTTGTTTTTGTTGTTGTTAGTGCACTTCTTGTGGGCATAAGATCCAAACCTCAGATGCCTACAAGAAATGCATTTATTGACTGGGACCAGTCCACCTTAATATGGCCTGTTCAGTATGCTCTATTTTTAATCCCGGAGAAATAAGCTCATCTGCAAAGGCTTACTTCCTTCTACTTCTGGGGCTCAAACTATCAAAAACTCCAAAATCTGTTTCTCCAGATTCCAGAAAAAGGATTCCTTTGAAGTCCCCAAGGGCTTCCTTGGAGCTGATAGAAAAGATAAGAAAAATCTTGGATCCAGTGTCCTCGGATACTAAACCTTTTGGCTTCCTTCAGATCCTAAGTCATCAAACATAACTAGTGAAGCAACACCATGGATAGGAAGACAAACTTTTAATAACTATAAACTTATAAAAACAAGCACAAAAATAGACAGTATACAAAGTAAGTGTTTTCACGTTTCAATGAAGGCTTCATCAGACATGTGAATAAACTGCTGTGGGTGTCATTTAAATACAACAGGAAATTATCTAAAATGCATTTCCTTCTAATCACTGGACAACAATTAAAAAACTACACCCCTAAAATCTATTTAAATTTTTTTCTAAAAAATGTATATATATTTGGTCTCAATACATACATATATAGAATAAATAAATATGAGAAAATCTCATACATTAAAAAAGTATATGAACATTAATTAATAAAACATTTAAAATTCACAAATTCACGGTGATTAAATGGTATTAAATAAAACAATAAACATAATGACACTAGTACTATCTTAACGTGCTCCACATAGTGGCAGTAAAACCTTTATAACATACACTCACTGTTATGTATCAGGGATATAAAACTAAACATGTGCCTTATAAAACCTATTACATAAACCTAGGAAGCCTATATATCCAAACATTAATGACTTATTAAACAAAATATATAAATGCTAATGTAGGGGGTCTATCTATAAGGAAAAGCTTGAGGGAAATCCTATCATTTATACAATGCCTTTTATCTGCTTAAAGCCTAATAATCCATTTGACTTCTAATTTCTCTGTATAATTTCTTACATTTCCTAATCTAATAGACTTATTAACTAACTCTATGGCTAAAAAATTAAACTTATGAGATAAGCTATTGCTAATGACATGCTTAGCTAAAGCTTTACTTTCATCTTTCTTATTTATTGCGTATAGATGTTACCTAATGCGTTTCCTTAATGTCCTATTTATTTTTCCAATATAGAAGGCTGTGCATATGGTGCACATAGCCAAATATATCAGATCACAACTCCTAGAATCTGCATAATGATTGAAAATATAAACTTTTCCAGTATCAGGATGTGTGAAAGTATTAGTACTGGCCATAAATGAGCATCAATTGCAATTTCTGCACTGAAAAATGCCTTTCCTCATAGATTGTATTCTATTGTCACTAGTCTTCTCATAACAAAGTAATCTTTTTAAAGACTTTGTGTTCTTATATGAGTATCTTGGAGTTGCCCCTACTACATTGGTAATTTTATCATCAATTGTTAAAATTGTCCAGTTTTTGTTTATAACCTCCTGTACCTTCTTATTGTTATTAGAGAACGGAATAACTAATCTAGTCACATTCATCTGTGGTAAAACATCCCTACTTACAGTTATATTACAATCAAAATTCCTCTAAAAAATGTTTTCCCTTTACCTTTTATATCCACCACTCTATCTTCATATAACTTCTTAAATTCTTCTTTCTATAGCCTCTATCCAAAAATTATTTTTCTAGATTCTTAAGCATTTCCTGAAAAGTAGTATCTTGACTAGTTAATCGAGAATCTCTAAGGCCTTGATTCTGAACTATATTTTCATATATATGTGGGGATGCATGCTGCTTCGATGTAATAAATTATTTTTTCTGCAGCTCTTCCTGTACATATATGTGTGCACTTGGTCTCCTTCTTTCACAATCAGCACATCCAAGAACTCAATCTTTTCAGTCGACCAGTTCCCTGTAAAGTTTAAAAATCCAGTGGTATTATTTATGTACTCAGTAAATATTCTTAAACTGTGTATCGTGCCTTCCCACACAAGGAAGACATCATCCACAAACCTTTTATAATATTTTATATTACCTGCATATTCAATATTCTCCATAAAAAAGTAAAAATTAATGTAACATAATCTATACCTATGTCATTAGAGAATCGCTGTAAATAACGAAGTTACATCTAACGTCACCAATGCTGTTGTGGATCTATAGTCATTTGAAGAAAACACTGTGAAAAACCCTCTAAAAAATATGTGTCTCTGATAATTGTATTCATCTCATCTACCACTTTTCTTAACTGCTGCTCCACATAAATGGATAAAGGCTCTGTCAGTCAACATGGAAGTATTGAAGTGAGAAAACTATAAAGCAACTAAGCCTAGAAGTGGCACTATTACAACAGTATAGAAGAGGGAACAGATCAACAAAAATACTCAGAAAGATAGATGTGATAAAAGCAAAGCACAGTATCAGGACAGATCAGAATCTATCATGCGCTATCACAAATAATAAACCAAAAATATCAGCACAGGTGGAAAAACTTAGAAGATATGTAGACAAACATAAAGGAAAAGTATAAAATAAGCAATTTATTGATGAACCAAAAAAGTTTTATAGAGAATTGGGGAAAAAAGGTAAAAGCAATTGAAAGACCACCAAAAAAAGAAAAAAATAGATACATTTTGGAGAAGTATCAATGAAGATCCTGTGCAATATAACAAAGATGCTAAATGGATAGAAGATGTAAAAGAAGGAATAAGAAGTTTAAAGGTACAGGATATGAAATGGAATGAAGTAACAACCAGACAGATTGAAACAAAGTTAAGAAAAGTCTCTGATTGAAAAACCCCAAGCTCAGATGTGGTACCTAACTTCTGGTTAAAAGTATTACTATCTTTGCACGGAGATTTAGCCATGAGTAAGAACTATTTATATGCACACCCTGAACAGACACCAACCTGGCTAACAACAGGAAAAACAATGCTTTAAGAGTGAACCTGCAAGCTACCCTAAAAATTATAAACCAGTAACATGCCTTCTGATGACGTATAAACTATACGCTGGAATTGATGCCGACAGAGTTTATAGTCTTTTTGAAGAAAATTCAATTATGGCAATAGAACAAAAGGGCAATAAAAGAAAGTCATATGGAACAAAGGATCATTTGTTGTTAAATAAAGTCATAGTGGAGAACTGTAAAAAGGAGAAGAATTTAAGTATGGCCTGGATTGACTACAAAAAAGCATTCATGGATAAAAGAGTGCTTACAAATGTATAAGATACACCCTACATTGATCAGTTATATTGCATTGACCATGAAACAGTGGCAGACTATTTTGCAATTAAGCCATGATAAAGGACAATTTATTATACCATGGATAAAAATCCAAAGGGGGATAGTCCAGGTGGCTCTCTGTCACCACTACTATTCTGCCTTGCCCTTAATCCATTAAACTGTCTACTCAACAGCTTAGGTCATGGTTATAATGTGGCTCCTAGAAAACAACAAAGTGCAGAGATTTCTCATCTACTCCTTGTCAGCCAGATGAGGAACTGAAAGCACATCTGCAAGTTGTCAAAACTTTTTCAGATGATATAAGACTGTCATTTCGTCTTGATAAATGTGCAAAGGCAACCTTTAAAGCAAAATCATTCTCACTTTAGTACTACTGACACCACACATGTCTGTCCTTTATTAACTCATCTTTCAACTTACCAAATCTACACATTTTAACTTTGTTTCTCAGATCAGTGATATAAGCTGCAAATGTTTCTCCTGCATTTTCGTCTCTTGTAACATTTGTCTGAGGGTTGCACATTTCTCTAAATTTATGCTTCAAACATTTAGGATCCTCTGTTTACTCAGCCGATACAACAATTTGGCAGTTTCCCTTATCTAGTATATACTGCTGGTGCATACATAAATGACCGCTCCCTTTCAATGGCCTCAGACCCTGCTAAGTTAAGCAAAATGAATGCCTTTGTACATGCATCTTTATTGGAAAAAGTTGCTTGCATGAAAATGTCATATTCCTGCTCAAATACTCTCCAATTCTTTGCAATGTTATGGTTAAATACAAGTGCCTTCTGTGAAGGTTGGGCACCGGGCTGGCAACTTGACACCGTAAAAATCCACTGCCAATCAATAGCAGACTGGTGGTCCGCTGTGGCAACCCCTAACCAGGAAAAGCCAAAAGACATTGCTTAAATACAAGAGGACTGGGTCTGCAAAATGCCTATGCCATATCAACACACACTAGTGAAAGCACTTGAATTTATGCACAAACATACACACACACACACACACACATATGTAGATATATATATATATATATATATATATATATATATATATATACCAGAAATTTATGCCAGGACTTGTAATTATGTCCAGTAGCACAGTAAGCCTCTTAAACAAGTATACTTTGCAAAATAAGTCTACATAGCACAAGAACACTCTTGAAATTACTGTATTTTGCAAAACCACCCCTTTTCACTGTAAGAAACACTTTGAAATATTTGCACGTTGCAAATAAACTGTATATGATAGAAGAAACTCAGAGTAGGAAACACTTCAAAATGATTGCACTTGCGAATGAACTGTGTACAGCACACAGTAAACATTTCAAAATGGCTGTACTTTGCAACACAACAAAGCAATTATATAAGTCAGCACTAAAAAATTAAAAGCACTACAGCGGCCCTCAGAAATGCTCACCCTCAAACTCCCTTGAGTAACTTGTTCCCCATTGGCCCTTTTTTTCAATTATAAAGGAATTCCCAATACTATTCTAGCATGTCCAAAGGTCAGTTGTCAATCTCCTCTCCGGTCCAGCTGGTGAACCTGGGAATCTTGAGGCAATGTTACAACTGCCTAATGTACACAGACAACCCTCTCCTCCTCCCAACAAATTCCAACACATGTGAGAGATGCAACCATATAGCCAAACTGGAGGCTAAGCTCTGTCAACTCAGTACTGGCGTAACCAGTCAGGAGGAGAAGGAAACCACACTCACTACAATTCCAGTCTCACATAGACCTACCACGACAGCAAACCAAACACATGAACACACAAAAACATACTTGGAGGCTCTAAATAAAAATCTGCCTAAGTAGCAGAGACCTCCAAAGCAGACACCCAAGCAACCGCTACCCCAAAACAAAACACGTGCAACACATAGCTCACAAAGCCAGTGTGCCGAACAGTCACAGCCCTTAAGACTAAACAACACACCTGATACACTTGTAATAGGTGACTCTATCATCAGGCACACTGACATCCCACTCACCAGGCTGAACAAGGAGAAGGTCATGGTGAGCTGCCTATCGGGCGCTAGGATCCGCCACATAACACAAGCACTCAGGTCACACCAAGGCAAGTACAAATATGACTCAGTCATTGTCCATGCTGGTGTGAATGACCTGAGATGTACCTCCCTGGACTACATGAAAAGAGACATAGAGGGGCTCTCTGAGCATGTAGCCCAGGCTGGAATGACCCTGACCTTGAGTAGCATCTTACCCTCACCAAGAATGATGCCACAGTATGAAGGCAAGATTATCAATTTCAACAATTGGCTTAAGTATTGGTGTCATTCAAAGGGGATCCAATGTCTGTCAGACTGGGATGACGTGCTCGACAAGCCACGATGCTTCGCTAGGGACGGCTTGCACCTGTCACCCCTGGGCTTTCGGATATTGGCAAAGGCTCTTGCTACCCCCATAGTGCCTTTTTTAGGCAAGGCTCAAAAGACAAACCCACCTCCATAGGTATCACAAGGGATAAGAAACTAAGAGTAATGCTACTCAATGCCAGAAGTCTAAACCTCAAGATGCATGCACTTGAAACTCTCCTTAGCATGGAGAACATCGATATCTGTGCAGTAACAGAAACCTGGTTCAAGGCTCTCGAGAGCACCCCAGCACTACCAGGTTATACCTCATACCATGCTTTTCGGCCCCAAAACTTGGACCGAACCACAAAAGGAGGGGGAGTATCAATATTCGTCAAAGATACCCACACCTCCAGGTAGGTGGCACAGCACAAAGCATCAGAAACTATCCATGTGCAACTAACAGTGGGTAAAACTGCCTTCCAGTTTATAGCCTGCTACAGACCACCCTCCCAAACCCAGGAACCCCACTCGGCCTTCCTGAGAACACTGGAAAATATGAAGGTCTCTCCAAACACCATTATATTGGGTGACTTCAACTACCCAACCATAGACTGGGAGCATTACTCTAGTTCCAACACCCTAGCCCAAAGGTTCCTAGAATTTATAAACTCAAATGCTATGGAACAACTTGTTACCACTCCCACAAGAGGGGAAAACATACTGGACCTGATCATCACCAACATGGGGACTCTATGCTCCAGACCAGAAGTGTATCCCTCACTGGTAAGATCAGATCATAAACTAATCTCACTGGATATTCACATCCCGACCCCACCCCATGCCCAGAAAACCACAGTGAAAAACTTCTCTAAAGCAAATTTCACACTCCTCAAAACCGAGGTGGAATCCTTCAAAGCCCCCGGGCCTGTGGATAATACGGCTCAGACCACAAAATCCTTTATAAACACATTCTATGAGCACCTTCAGGAATGCATGGATCATGCAATCCCAAATAAAACCAAGACCCAATCCTCCAAAGGCAGATGTTCTGTCTGGTGGACCCCAGCCATAAACAAACTATACAATAGAAGGAGGAAGCTACTACATGACAGAACAAAATCCCAAAAAGGGAAGCCATTTCTGATCAGTATTAGCAAAAAACTACGGGCACTCATAAAATCATCTAAGGCCAGCTTTGAGAGAAAAATTGCACAGGACACTAAGGATAATCACAAGGCTTTCTTTAGTTATGTTAGGAACCTGGGTAGGAATTCCCAGATATGCTCAGAATTAGTCCAAAATGACAAAAAATACACCGAACCCACAGACATTGCCAACATCCTAGCTGACAGGTTCAGCGCAAACTCTCCCCCCTCCCCACCAAAAGGGCTAATATCTATCCCAGCAGAGTGCTGCCCCCTTGACATCTCAGATGCTCAGGTAAGAGCTGCCCTCTCCAAAGCAAGAAACACAGCATCAATGGGACCAGACGGTGTCCCGGGCTGCGTTCTACATGAACTCCAAGAAGAGCTAAACCCAAACCTAAAACTACTGTTCAATCTCAGCCTTACTACAGGATATGTACCCAAAGAGTGGTGTACAGCAACAGTGGTCCCTCTCCACAAAGGTGGTGCCTCAACAGATCCTGGAAACTATTGCCCCATAAGTCTCACTAGCTTGGTCTGCAAAGCTATGGAAAGGATCATCATGGACCTTATAAATAAAGATATTGGGGACCTACAGACACTGGATCCTACCCAGTTCGGCTTTGTTAAGGGCAGATCCTGCCTCTTAAACCTGGTCGATTTCTTTGAAACAGTCACCAAGGCCATTGACAAGGGGAAGGTGGTCCACACAGCCTACCTGGACCTCGCAAAAGCCTTCGATACAATACCCCACTCGGGCATTACAGATAAGCTCACCAGCTTAAATATAAACCCCTATGTCACTAGATGGGTTGCAAACTGGCTCAAGGACAGAACCCACATGGTTAGAATAGCTGGAGCCATGTCAGACTCCAAACCAGTTACAAGTGGCATCCCACAAGGCTCAGTCTTGGGACATCTCTTGTTCGATATATATTTCTCGGAGGTACAGGCCAACATGGAAGAACTGTGGCTGACCAAGTTCACAGATGACTGCAAACTGGGCGCCATAATAGACTCTCCAGCTGACACAAGCATCCTCCAAAAGGGCCTCATAGAAACAGACAACTGGTGCCAGAGCCATGGCCTCAAGCTAAACGCCAAAAAGTGTATAGTCATCCCCTTTGGCAAAAACAAAGTGCCCACAAGTTACCACATAGGTGGTAATCCATTAAGTACAGAAGAAGTAATTAGGGACGTGGGGACCCAAGTTGATAGCAATCTCTCATTTGACAACCACGTGGCCAAAGTGGTTAGAAAAACATTTTATATAGCCCACCTAATCATGAAGGGATTCACATCTAGATCAGGGGAGGTCATTGTGCCTCTTTACTCATCCCTCATCAGGCCCATAATTGAGTACAATGCCCCTTTTGGGATGTACCTTACCAGACACCTGCAGTAACTGGAAAGACCCCAAAAGTATCTCACCAAGAGGATCAAAGGGCTCAAACAGATGCCATATGCTGCCCGGTTAAAGAAACTCCAGCTCTACTCAGTGGCATACCGCCTGCTCAGAGGCGATCTGTGCCTGATGTATAAAGCCATGTCCAACCCAGAATTAATGGACATGCTGCACCTCAGAAAATCCAAATCCCATCAAGCTACGTGCTTGAGGGACTTAAACCTCAGCACTGAAATAAATAGGACATGCTGGAGGGACAGATTCATAACCCAGAGGCTCCCTTCACTCTGGAATAAAATCCCAGTACAGGTTAGGCAGAGTCCCTCATTGACTCTCTTCAAGAGGAATCTTGATGAGTGGATGGGAGATCATAGGTTTACCTCGGGTATCACTTCTGTGTCACTGTTAGACAAAGGCACAGTATACTAACCTCGAAAAAGGGCATAGCAAAATTAATTTAAAATGGGTGGCAAAAGCCATACACACTCTGGCTAGGCTTATAAATGCCCTAGGGCAGATAGCCTAGTATGAACCTATGAACCTATGAACCTATGAACTGTACAGTGTGAGAAACACTTCGAAATGGCAGCACTCTGCAAATAAATGTACACAGCACAAGAAATGTTTTCGAAATAGCTGTATTTTGACTGCACTTTGCACACAGTGAACGCTTCAGAATAAATGAACTGTAATAAAGCACACACTGCAAACGCTTTGCATACTACTTCAAACAACTCTAGTTATGCTTTGAATAGCTTCGATCAATGCAAGATAATAGCTCTTGCCCAAAATATGGTAGTTTCACTGAAAAACATGTAGTCGCCTCACTTTTCTATGCTTATTTATGCTTATTTTGTCCCTTTATCATATTTTTTATGCTCATTTAATCTCATTTCATGCCCATTACACTTTTCTTGTGCTCATTTTACCTTAAACATGCTCATTTTACTTTAAATATACTTGCTTTCCCTTAAATAGGTTCATAGGTAGGTACTAGGCCATCGGCCCAAGGGCCTAAGTAAGCTTAGCCAACAAAGTTCCATGGTTTACGCCACCCAAGAAAGTTAATTTCCTGTACCCCTGTCAAGCAGAGCCACAGAAGTGATCCTCGGGGTGTATTTCCTGTTTCCCATCCACTCATCAAGATTTTTCTTGAAGAGTGCTAATGAGGAACTTTGCTTGACATAGATGGGTAGCCTGTTCCAGAGAATAGGAAGTCTCTGGGACAGGAATCTATCCCGCCAGCATGTCCTGTTTATTGTGGTGACAAGGTTTCGGTCCCTAGAGCATGTAGTTCGGAGGGACTGGGATTTCTTTAGGTGCAGTATGTCCAACAGCTCTAGGTTTAACATAGCTTTACATGTTAGGCAGAGATCTCCTCAGTGTAGGTGATATACTACAGAGTAAAGCTGGAGTTTTTTGAGACGGTCAGTGTAAGACATCTGTTTGAGGCCAGTAATCCTCTTTGTGAGGTACTTCTGTGGCCTTTCCAGCTGCTGCAGATGTCTTGTGAGATACATTCCAAAAGGGGTGTTGCACTCTATAATGGGTCTAATGAGTGCCAAGTAGAGGGGAACCTCTTTTTTCCTGGATGAGAACCCTTTTGTGATGAGGTGTGCCACATAGAAGGATTTCCTGACTACCGTGGCAATGTGATTATCAAAGGAGAGACTACTGTCCACCTGGGTCCCAAGGTCTCTTATCAGACATTCGGCAAGAAGTAGACTGCTGTTTATATGGTAGTTCATGGGTACAGAGTTTTTACCAAAGGGGATAACAATTCACTTTTTGGCATTGAGCTTAAGATCATGTCTCTGACACCAGGCATCTGTCTCAGTGAGGCCCTTCTGTAGGATGTCCACATCATTTGGGGACTCGGCTATGGCTTCTACTTTGCAGTCATCTGTGAAGTTCGTTAGCCAGAGGCCTTCTGTATTAGCCTGTACTTCAGAGAAGAGATATGAAACAGGAGAGGTCCCAGGACTGAACCCTGTGGTACTCCACTTGTCACTGGTTTGAAGTCAAATTTGGAGTCTGCAACTTTTATAGTGTGGGTTCTGTCAGTGAGCCTGTTGGCAACCCATCTTGTGATGTAGGGATTTACACCTAGTTTAGTGAGTTTAGCTATAATTCCAGAATGGGGGATAGTGTTGAAAGCCTTGGTGAGGTCAAGATAGGCTGTGTGAACAACCTTACCCTCGTCTACAGCTTTGGTGACTGCCTCAAAGAAGTCAATCAGTTTCAAAAGACATGATCTGCCTTTCACAAACCCAAACTGGGTGGGGTCCAGAGTCTGGAGGTTACTAATGTCTTTGTTTATGAGTTCCATGATATGTTCCATGGCCTTGCAGGTCAGGCTCATTAGGCTAATTGGGCAATAGTTCCCAGGATTAGTGGTGGCTCCCCCTTTGTGGAGTGGGATATCTGTTGCTGTGCGCCATTCAGTGGGCACAAAGCCTGACGTAAGACTATGATTGAACATGTTGCTTAGGTGAGGAGCCAGTTCATTCTGAAGTTTGTGTAAAACGCAGCTTGGTATGTTGTCTGGTCCCATGGATGCTGTGTTTTGGTTTTAGAGAGTGCAGCTTTTACCTGCAATAGATGTGATTACAGGGGCTTTGCATTCTTCCTGTATAGATATTGGCCCTTTAGGGGGTGAGGGGGGGTAAAGTTAGCACTGAACCTATCTGCCAGGATGCTGGCAATATCTGTTGGTTCTGTAATTTTCATGCCATTGTGCTGTAACTCAGAGCAGGTCTGGGTGTTGCCATTGAGATTCTTGACATAGCTATAGAATGCTTTGTGGTTGCCCTTAGAATCAGTGGTGATTTTGTTTTCGTAGGTAACTTTGGAGGATCTTATAAGGGGTCTCAGCTTCTTACTGAGGCTGACCAGGGAGCTCCTCCACTCATGGGATTTTACTCTCTTTTGCAACAGTTTCTTCCTAATGTTGTAGAGTTTGTTTATGGCAGGGGACCACCAGATTGGTTTCCTTTTTTGGGAGGATAGTGTCTTGGTTCTGTTTGGGATAGCATGATCCATGCACTTGTGTAAGTGCTTATAGAGTGCATTTGTGTAGAAATCAGCAGTCATAACTGTATTGTCCATCTGCATGGGTGTCATGAAATTCGCCCTTCTGTCTTAAGAAGCATGAAGTTGGCTTTGGAGAAATTTTTTACTGTGGTTTCCTTAATGGTGGGTTGCACTTGGATAACCTCGGATGCATTATGCTGCGCAACTAGCCTGGAGGTGTAGCTATCCTTAATGAATGGGGTGGGGGTGGGATGCGGATATCTAGAGTGATTAGCTTATGGTCGGATCTGACCAACGAGGAGTTGACTTCAGATGTGGAACACCGGTCACTCATGTTGGTAATGATTAGGTCTAGGATATTGTTGCCCCTGATGGGGGTGTGGATAAGTTGATCCAGGGCATTAGAATTTATGAATTCCAGAAAGCGTTGAGCGAAGGAGTTGGCACATGAGTAGTTTTCCCAGGTAATGGTGGGGTAGTTGAAATTGCCCATTATTTGGGTGTTTGGTTGAACCCTAATATTTTCCAGTATATCAAGAAAAGAGGAGTGGGAATTCTGGGGCATGATGGGGGATCTGTAGCAAGCTACAATTTGGATTGCAGTTTTGCCCAGAGTTAGTTGCACTTGGATAACCTTGGATGCATTATGCTGCGCAACTAGCCTGGAGGTGTGGATATCCTTAATGAATATGGACACACCTCCACCTTTGGTGTTCTGGTCCAGGTTAGATGTCCGAAAAGTGTGGTATGAGTTACAGCCTGGTAATGCAGGGGTGTTCTCTAGAGCCTTGAACCAGGTCTCAATCACTACACAGATATCAATGTTCTCCATTTTCAGGAGTGCCTCAAGTGAATGCATTTTGAGATTTATCATTTTACAACCCGATGCAACTCTGAACCCCTTACGAGCTTTTCCTGATAATCTTATCAGATACCTTGGTTTCAAACATTTAGTTCAATTATTAATGCATTTTGTGCCTTTCATTTGATTAATAATACATTTTTGTGCTATTTGTTTGATTAATAATGCAGTTTGTGTCTTACAAATGCTCCATTTCATTTTCTTTACAAAATAAATAATTTGTGCACATTTTGGTTTCATGTAGTTCATTTCTGGCTTTTTGTAATTGTTTGAGCACTGTATTCACCCAGCTTGCTCATCATGCCTTCACTCTTAACTCTGAACCTCATCGCTTGAAGAAGTTGCTTTCAAAATCCCGGTTCTGGCACCATGTCGCTTTTCTGGTCAGGATAAAATAGACAAACAGTCGTGGGTTCTGTTCAAGCAGCTTTATTATATACAAACACATCAGGATTGAGGCTTTATAACTTAAACTTAAATAAACTTATAAACAGACTGACTGCCACACTCATACATGCTCACACTCTAGCTGTTCTCTCAAAATGGCACTGCTGCCTGCACATGCTCACTATTTATATGCATGTGCCTACACTTGGAAATGCTTCTTAAAGTTACAACACACTCTGTTCTACACAGTCCAAACTCCTTCTCATGAAGAATCATCTTCTTGGAGGCTTTTGGTACTGGACCATCAATATCTTGGCTGACCCCCCCACCCCCAGGCAGATTAATTAATTGAACTGGTTTCCCACCAGGCATGGAAGGAGCCGAATACTGTCAAGTCCATCCGGAAGCACCCTGACAAGTTTTTGGCCCCACCTTCAGACAGACCCCACTGGAGCAAAGCAGTCCCAAGTGAAATGATGGTGGTAGCAGCAGCAACTAAGAAAGAGAGAACAGAACAGAGCTCTACTGTCCATCCACCTAACAGAGAATCTAGAGAGTTGGACAGATTTGGAAAGTAAGTACTTGCCCGAGCTACTTTTGCTCTGAGGTCACTAAATTATGTAAATTACCTCTTGTACTTCACTAGGCTGTAGAGAGATTTGACTAAAGAACTATCAAATACTCTCTCTGAGCCTCCTGAAGATTTCAAAAGAACTTCCTCTCAGTTGGCCACTCTTTTCTCTGTTTCTAATGTTTTGATGAGGTTGAACTGTTATACAGCTGACGGTACCTCTCAAGCAGCTGGTTCAGGCATTGCCTTAAGGAGACACACCTGGATGCAACTATGCAATTTTGCAGAGCCCTTTAAGATGTCTTTTATTAATGCCTCATTTGATGGTACTTCCTTATTTGGGTCTTCATAGGTTCATAGGTTGATACTAGGCTATCGACCCTAGGGCCTATACAAGCCTACCCATAACAATTCCCTGGCTATTTCTACCCACACTATTTACTTCCCTGGACCCTTGTCTAGCAGGGTGACTGACGTGATCCCCGGGGTGAATTTCCTTTCTCCCATCCAATTGTCAAGGTTCCTTTTGAGGAGGCCAAAGAGGTGCTCTGCTTGACATGTATGGGAAGTCTATTCCAGAGTCTGGGGAGTCTCTGGGTCAAGAACCTATCCCTCCAATATGTTTTGTTTATTGTGATGACAAGGTTTAGATCCCTGGAGCATGTGGCTCTGAGTGACTGGGATTTCTTTAAGTGTAGCATGTCCAACAGCTCTGTGTTTGACATGGCCTTATATGTTAATCAGAGATCGCCTCTGAGTAGACGATGTGCGACAGAGTATAGCTGGAGTTTTTTAAGGCGGTCAGCGTAGGGTATCTGCTTTAGGCCTGTGATTCTTTTAGTGAGGTATTTCTGCGCCCTTTCCAGTTGTAGATGTCTTGAGAGGTACATACCAAACAGGGCATTGTATTCTATAATGGTTCTAATGAGGGATGAGTACAGTGGGACAATGATCTCCTTTTTCCTGGATGAAAAGCCCTTAGTGATGAGGTGTGCCACATAGAAAGATTTCCTGACTGTTGTGGCAATGTGGTTATCGAAGGTGAGACCACTGTCCACCTGTGTCCCTAAGTCTCTTATCACGCTTTCGGTATTTAGTGTAGTGCCACCTATGTGGTAATTCACGGGTACATGTCTTTTCCCAAAGGGGATAACTATACATTTCTTGTTATTGAGCTTGAGCCCATGGCTTTGGCACCAAGCATCTGTTTCTGTAAGGTTCTTTTGTAGAGTATCCACATCATTTGGGGATTCAATAATAGGTTAATAGGTTAATAGGTTAATAGATTAGTACTAAGCTAACTGCCCTTGCGAGCCATTTTAAGCCTAGCCAATTATCCCTTGTGAGACTCAAACCCTGCACCTTGTGTTTGTAAGGCAAACACCTTAACCATTAGGCTACCCTCCCAACCCTATCTGCAAACTTTGTTAGCCAGAGTCCCTTAGTGTTGGCCAGTACTTCAGAGAAGTAGATGCCAAACAAGAGCGGTCCCAGGACTGAACTCTGAGGTACTCTACTTGTCACTTGTCTGGAGCTGGATTTGGAGTTGGCTACTTTTACAGTGTGGGTTCTGTCAGTAAGCCATTTGGCAACCCATCGAGTGACGTAGGGATTAATGCCCAGCTTAATAAGTCTATTTATGATTCCAGAGTGGGGGATGGTGTCAAAGGCCTTGGCAAGGTCCAGCTAGGCTGTGTGGACCACCTTACCCTCGTCCACAGCTCTGGAGACTGATTTGAAGAAGTCAATCAGGTTTAGGAGACAAGATCGGCCCTTCACGATCCCAAACTGGGTAGGGCCCAGTGTTTGAAGGTTGCCAATGTCTTTGTTTATACGTTCTGTGATAATACGTTCCATGGCCTTGCAGATCAGGCTCATCAGACTGATGGGGCAGTAGTTCCCAGGATCCAAGGTGGATCCCCCCTTGTGGAGTGGGATAACTGTAGCTGTGCACCACTCAGTGGGCACGAAGCCTGAGGTGAGGCTATGATTAAACATGACACTTAGGTGAAGTGCCAGTTTATTTTGTAGTTCATGTAATACACAGCCCAGGATGTCATCTGGTCCCATGGATGCTGTATTCTTAGCTTAAAGATATGCTCACCCACAGCGAACACAAAGGAAAGACCCCATCTGCCGTGCAAATCAAGTTCTCTAATCCTAAATGGAACTTTTCTAGAAACCAAAGAGGTGGTAAGAAGATGTGGTTCTGTAAATCTCAGGGATCTTTCCAGGATTCACCCGGGGGTAATTCCTCCAGAGTCAGAGAGGAAATTGTAATGGTAGACATCACCCTAGAGGCAGAGGAGGCCCGCAGAACCAGGACTTTAGCGATTCCTTTTCAGACAGGCCCTGTCATCACTCCTGAAGCACTAACTGTCCTACTCTGGAGGCAGTCAGGGTTCTTTTTTTGCACCTAGATGCCTGGACAGACATTACAACAGAGTTATAGGTCCTCAGAACAATATCTGAAGATTACTATTTGCCCTTTTTCCTTCTTCCTCCTTCTCAAAGAAAGAAATTCCTGACATTCCTCCTAGTCAGAGGAAGGAAGCACCACAAGAGATACAAAAAATGCTAGAAAAAAGAGTCATCCAGAAGGTCTCACCTGACCATATAGGATTTGGAACTTATACTTCTTTTTTAGTGCCAAAGAAAGCAGGGGACCTCAAATACATTTTGGATCTAAGCACATTAAATCAGTTTGTAAAGAAAGCAAAGTTCTGTATGGTCATGTTTCAGTCCATTCTGTCCTTTCTGCACAAGTGTGTTTGATAAATCTTCAGGATGTGTACTGTCACATAAAAATAGACAATTAAGAATACATCTCTGATTTTGGCTGGGAGCCAATCATTATCAATTCAGAGCTTTGCTCTTTTGCCTCACCACAGCCCCCAGAGTATTTACCAAATGCATGGCAGTAGTGGCAGCTCACTTGAGACTCAAGGATTCCAGGTGTTTCTATATCCGAATGATTGACTCCACACCGCGCCCTCCAAGCATCAACTACAACATGCCAGGAACCATTTGCTAAAGACTTACAACACCATGTGTGTCTCCATAATTCTTGCAAAATCAAAACCTGCTCCTATTCAGAACCTGGAAATCATAGGGATGGTTTTAAACACAACTACTCAGGTAGCATCTTTACCTGTGCACCTCGTTATCTCTGCCAATAATTAGGTGCAGGCTGTCCTCTCTACCAATAATTAGGTGCAGGCTGTCCTCTCTACCAATAATTAGGTGCAGCCTGTCCTCTCTATCAATAATTAGGTGCAGGCTGTCCTCTCTACCAATAATTAGGTGCAGGCTGTCCTCTCTACCAATAATTAGGTGCAGGCTGTCCTCTCTATCAATAATTAGGTGCAGGCTGTCCTCTCTACCAATAATTAGGTGCAGGCTGTCCTCTCTACCAATAATTAGGTGCAGGCTGTCCTCTCTACCAATAATTAGGTGCAGGCTGTCCTCTCTACCAATAATTAGGTACAGGCTGTCCTCTCTATCAATAATTAGGTGCAGGCTGTCCTCTCTACCAATAATTAGGTGCAGGCTGTCCTCTCTACCAATAATTAGGTGCAGGCTGTCCTCTCTATCAATAATTAGGTGCAGGCTGTCCTCTCTACCAATAATTAGGTGCAGGCTGTCCTCTCTATCAATAATTAGGTGCAGGCTGTCCTCTCTACCAATAATTAGGTGCAGGCTGTCCTCTCTATCAATAATTAGGTGCAGGCTGTCCTCTCTACCAATAATTAGGTGCAGGCTGTCCTCTCTACCAATAATTAGGTGCAGGCTGTCCTCTCTACCAATAATTAGGTGCAGGCTGTCCTCTCTATCAATAATTAGGTGCAGGCTGTCCTCTCTACCAATAATTAGGTGCAGGCTGTCCTCTCTACCAATAATTAGGTGCAGGCTGTCCTCTCTATCAATAATTAGGTGCAGGCTGTCCTCTCTACCAATAATTAGGTGCAGGCTGTCCTCTCTACCAATAATTAGGTGCAGGCTGTCCTCTCTATCAATAATTAGGTGCAGGCTGTCCTCTCTACCAATAATTAGGTGCAGGCTGTCCTCTCTACCAATAATTAGGTGCAGGCTGTCCTCTCTACCAATAATTAGGTGTAGGCTGTCCTTTTTCATACTTCTCCAGCAAGATTAGTGCTTCAAGCACTTGGGTCCATGTCATCTGCTATAATACTGGTCCCTCTTGCGCACTTCTTTTTGGAAATTCTACAGTGTACTTTAGCTTCACAGTGATCCATTCTACATCAACCCCCTGTCTTTTCAAGTGAAGCTCACCCCAATTTGCAACTGACACATTCACTGATGGATTAATTCCATTGATCTTTTTATGGGCAAACCCTTCATTCTTCCACATCAAATCACCACAGTGACCACAGATGCTTCCCAATTAGGGTTGGGGGGCATTTCTTGGGAAGAATGATCCAAGGCATGTGGTTACTCCCAAGAGATCAAATTGCATATCAATTTCCTAGAGATAACAGTAGTCCTTCTAGTGTTGCAGGCATTCCAAGATGTTCTTCCCTGATGACTGTTGCAATTCAGATGGACAACATGTCTGTAGTCTACCACATTAACAAGCAAGGAGGAACTCAATCTTACCCCATGTGCAGAGAGGCCATCAGGGTGTGGGAATGGGCAATCTCATCAGACCACTTTCTTATTGTGACTCACATCCCAAGGAAACCTAACATGCTGGCGGACAAACTAAGTAGATGCATTCTGATGCCTCATAAGTGATCTCTCAATCAATTGGTAGTGAAGATGATCTACAGGCATTGGGGCCAACCTTGCTATGAACTCTTCGCCACCCCTCTCAACAACAAATGCAGCACATACTTCTCTCTGATTTCCCCTCGGGGGGTCACAGAGAGACGCTCTGCTTCACACTTGCCCCCCCCCCCCAGGGTCTCCTTTATACTTACCCTCCTCTTCCCCTAATTCCAAAGTTCTTACAGAAAGCAAGCAGGCTGAAGAGCTCAGTAATTCTCATTGCCCCCTTCTGGCCTCAGCAAGTGTGATTCCCCTATCTATGGTCTCATCTTCATCTACTCAGGATCTCCTTTCTCACCCGTCAGGGATTCAACACCCCAATCTTTGTGCCCTCAGGTTGACTGCATGGTTTTTCCACTTCCAGTAATAGTTAGCTTAGTCCAGGCTTTTCTCCCCATTTGGGACATTGTTTTGGCTTCTCAAAAACATTCTACCAAAAAAGTCTGTACAAGCAAATGGAAAAGTTTTCAGTTTGCTAAAGATTACTGGCAAGGACATCAACCCCTTTTCTGCACCAACTTCTTATTCTTCTTTTTCTGACAACTCTTTTTAAAGAGGTGGACAGTTTCTTTACAATTAAATTTCAGTTGGTAGCAATCTTTAATTTATATACAAGAAATAACTCTTTTTTCCGCTCTCTTCCTCCAGATTATACAAAGCTTTTATGAAAGGCATTTTCCTGCTGAGACCTCCTATAAAGGGTCCTTCACCATCTTGTGGCCTTACTTTGCTGCTTCAAGGTATAACACAAAAATGTTTTAAACAGTCAGACAAATGTGATCTAAAATTTCTTTCATGGAAGATGGTCTTCTTTGTAGCTAGAACTTCAGCAAAAAGAATTTCTGAACTCCAGGTTCTCTCAGCAAATCCTCCTTACATTGTTTTTCATAAAGATATGGTTTCTCTGCAAACTAAAGCTTATTTTTTTACCTAAAGTGACTGCTGAACATAACATCAACCAGTCCATTAATTTACTGGTATTTTTTCCAAATGTTTCCGATAAAGGAGAGTGCATGCTACGCTTCCTTGATGTTCACAGACAGCCACATTTTTACTTTCACAGAACAAAACACCTTAGAAAATCAGATCAGATTTTTGTATCTTTTTCCTCAAATCACCTTGGTCAGGCAGTTTTCAAAATTACCCTAGTCAAATGGATTACAGACTCTATCTCACTTATTTAGTTTCAAAAAGATATGACCTTAACAACCCCCCCCCCCCCCACCAAGCTCATTCAACTAGATCCATCGCTACTTCATTGGCTTTTTGGTCAGAGGTATTTATTGATGGCATTTGTCAGCTGCTGCAAGGTCTAAGACTCATACCTTTGTTTCACATTACAAATTGGACATCATACCCAGGAGTAGAGACTGCCTTCGTTTGGCAGTACTCCAAAATATCCTTCCATGAGGGCCACCCAAGATCAACATAGCTGGGTCTGTGTCCTATAAGTGAGGAAGAATGAAAAGGACAACATCACCTTTATAAGTTATGCACTCACCATAACTAGGCATCCATTTTCATTCATCCTCAACTGATCTCCCATCCGTCCCCTATTCTTTTTCTTCTGGAAGGACATATTAGCCTGCGTTTGGAACCTACAGTTCCGGGTTTGAGCCCTGTCTTTTTCTGTCTGGCTATATATCTTTTCCTTTCTATTACTGGGGAATAGGGCAGCAGATTTGATCTGAGGCAATAGGGATGGAGTAGGGCATTATGGGTAGAGGGATGAGCTCGAGAGTTGGATGCAAAGTCTGAAATATGCAGCCAAGTCAGATCCGAGGATCGGATCCATAACCCATAAGTGAGGAAGAATGAAAATGGACAACACAGATGCCTAGTTATGGTAAGTACATAACTTATAATTATTCAACTTTCTGGGAACAACTGCCCCCTCCAGAAATCTCCAGTAGACCTATTGAAAGCTTTCTTGGCATCCAAGCTTACCAGCATCGGTGGGCTTTTCTATCAGCTATATGTTTTTGGATCATCAATGTGTGATTAATGCTATCAAACATTTGTCTACCTTCTATAATTCCACATTAGTCTAGACCTGTTAATCTCCTGTGGATTTTATCTAGCCTCTTAGATAATGTTGTCATGAATGCATTATAATTGTGGCTAAAGATCCAGATAGATCTGTATGATCTAGTGCCTGTTCGATCCTTTTGGAAGCACCACAACTACAGCCTGTTGCCACACAGGAGGAATCTCACCCTCATTCATACTTCTATTGAATAGCTTTCCCCTGAACAGAGTGATTTTCTGCTCTTGTTTTTTTTTTAAAAACTTCTATGGTGATACGATCTAATGTTGGCAATTTCCCCACCTTTTGAGCCCCTATCACATCACTTATTTCCTGTTCACCTATAGTATCTTCCAAAGCTTTTCTCTCACCTGTTAGTTTAACAATATCAAGTTTCCTGAGGTAATGGGACAGCTTTGCTACATTTGACCCCATGTTGTTGTCATGTCTATATAGCTGACCAAAGAATGTCCCCATTATATCTAACATCTTCCTTGTGTCTGTCTCTAATCTTCCCATAGCTGGGTTTCTTATATATGATACCAAACTTTCTACCTTCTGTTCCCAGGTTCATAGGTGATTACCATGCTAATGGCCCTAGAGGGTGTTTTTAGGCTTTGCTGTGCTTCCCAAATGTATTTGACAAGTTTTGATACCACAGATTTTTATATGGGGTATATATAGCTCGAGCTTGAGTGGTCAAACATTTACTAGATTCCTCTTTCTAATGCCGACATTGGTAATAGATCAGAGGTAAGTTTATGATTCCCCTTCAGCTGGTCCAGGTTGTGCTTGAATAAGTGCAATGAAGAACTCTGCTTCACATGGATGTTCTCCTGGATGGATCCTGTTGCAGAAAAGGGGTAATGTTTGAGATACATATCTGTCCCTTCAACATATATTATTGCGTTGTAGATAAGGTTTAGGTCACTGGATTGGGTATTTGTGATGCTGTTTGTTTTGCAGATCTACAGCAGGTCCATCAGAGCTGTATCAGAGGATGCTTTGTAGACCAGGCATAGGTCGTCTCTTAGCAGTCTCTATTAGAGTGCAAGAATAGGGATCTGATAGCATCCACAAAGGACAAGTTATGTACACCATGTATTCTTTCTGTGGAGGAAACTCCAATTGTTGCGTATGCTTGGTCAGGTACATACCAAAGTGGACATTGTACTCAGTGATTGGTCTAATTTGGGCTGAGTACAATGGAACAATGATATCTTGGTCAGGTACATACCAAAGTGGACATTGTACTCAATGTTTGGTCTAATTTGGGCTGACTACAATGGAACGGTGATATCTTGGTCAGGGACATACCAAAGTGGACATTGTACTCAGTGATTGGTCTAATTTGGGCCGACTACAATGGAACGATGATATCTTGGTCAGGGACATACCACAGTGGACATTGTACTCAGTGATTTGTCTAATTTGGGCTGACTACAATGGAACGATGATATCTTGGTCAGGTACATACCAAAGTGGACATTGTACTCAATGATTGGTCTAATTTGGGCCAACTACAATGGAACGATGATATCTTGGTCAGGTACATACCAAAGTGGACATTGTACTCAATGATTGGTCTAATTTGGGCTGAGTACAATGGAACAATGATATCTTGGTCAGGTACATACCAAAGTGGACATTGTACTCAGTGATTGGTCTAATTTGGGCTGAGTACAATGGATCAGTGATATCTTGGTCAGGTACATACCAAAGTGGGCATTGTACTCAATGACTGGTCTAATTTGGCCCGACTACAATGGACCGATGATATCTTGGTCAGATACATACCAGAGTGGACATTGTACTCAATGATTGGTCTAATTTGGGCCGACTACAATGGAATGATGATATCTTGGTCAGGTACATACCAAAGTGGACATTGTACTCAGTGATTGGTCTAATTTGGACCTGGTTGCCATAGTCTTGCTTATAAGCTGCACGGCATAGACAGTAGACACATGATGGTCAAAGGTCAAGTCATTGTCTATATAAATTCCCAAATCACAGACCACTGGGTCTACCCTTGGGGTGTATTATCACTGATATAATTTACAAGGATGGCTGTCTTTCCAAAAAAATACAATTATACATTTCCTTGCATTAGTCTATGTCAGGCTTTCTTGGAGGATAGTTATATTTTTGTGCATTTCTATGACTATACCCAGTTTGCAACTATCATCAGTTTAACATTAGCTGTGACTTCAGAGAAGTAGATGCCAAAAAGGAGCAGCCCCAGCAATACCCCCTAAGGGACTCTTCTAGTGATTAGCCTTCTTATAGAGGTAGGCTGCCCTATCCTGACATCTTGGAATACTATCTGTGACCCACCTGACTATTCAGTCAGTGATATAGTGCTCTATACCTAATTTTGTGAGCTTGTCTACAATGCTTGTCTGCGATACTGTGAAAAAATGTTTTGGTCAGGTCAAACAAGGCAATATGCACCATTTTGCCTCACCTATTGCCTCAGTGACCCTCTTGAAGAAATCTGCCAGTTTGAGTAGGTATGATCTTCTTTGGACAAAACCAAGCTGGGTTGGATTCAATATCTGAAAGTTTCCTATCTAGTTATTAATCATATCCATGATAATTATTTCCATGGCTTTACATCTAAAACTAGTCAGGCTTATGAGATAGTAGTTTCCCAGGTCCATAGATGCCTCCCCTTGTGCAAAGTGATAACAATTGCCATCCTCCATTCATTTGGCATGAGGCCTGTTTGGAGGCTATGGTTCAGTACTGACTCTAGTGGGTTCAATAGGTCATGCTCCATGCTATTAAGGAGGTATCCTGAGATATTATGCAGTGTTTTTGGCCTTGGAAAGCACATTGAGGATCCATTCCTAAGTGATAGTTGGGGTAGTTATGGTTGGGGGTATTTCTTGAGAGGTGTCTGGGGAGAAAGCAGGGTAAAATTGGAGCTGAATTTATTATTTTATTTATTTATTTTATTTTATTTCACATTTGTTTACTGGGACAGTCTGACTGGATACATGTCCATTTTCAGTGGAGGCCCAGGGAGAAAAGCTCCAAGTTACTAAATTATATACATTAGTAACATTTACAAATGAACATAGTTTACAGTCTTCAGTAAGGTTACAAACATTTATAGAACATGGTAGGCAACTGAGAGTTTCACAAAGGATTTACACAGAGAATAACTTTATCCCGTAATGAGCTCTAGATATGCCACAAAGCCAGTAGATGTGCTGTATCCTCTGGCTCAGTATAGGTAGCTCCATTTACAATTAGTTCAGCACATTGTGTATTGCCCTTGAGATTACAGACAGAGCTAAATAGTGTCTTGAGATTGTTCTTAGCCTGGGAGACTGCTTTTACCTCAAATTTGTCTTTGGTAGACTTAATTTATCTCCTTAGTTGCTTATTTAGTTTGATGAGGGAGTTTGTACATTGCTGGGCATTGCACTCCCTATTTTTGGCCATGGTTTTCTTCTTTTTGTTATTCATCTAGTGGATGTTGGGATTCCACCAGGGTGGCTTGTTTTTGAGTTTGTCCTGTAATTATTTTGGGAAGGTAATGCTGCCTTCATGCAGCTGTATTCACGATTGTAAAGGAGTTTTGTGAGCAATTCACCATAGGCAGCAGCGTTCCCTGTTTTTTTTTTTTTTGGAGGGGGGACTTGAAATTTTTACCAGGGTGTCACTTGCCTTGGAATAATTTCTAAAGGTCCCAAGTTTAGCTAAGATCCCACGTATTATTTTTATTTCAAAAGGGGGCAGCCTTATGGACCAACCTGATCAGTCAGGATTTTGCATGGGGAGAGGGTTACAATATTTCCACATGTTGCAAGGACTAGGTGAAGGATTTTGGCACCCCTAGTGGGCATACACGCTAGCTAATTTAGAGCATTTATGTTGACTAAAGTCTAGGAATATTTGGACCAGCAAGTTTTGGGTTATGTTTGACTCCCTGTTTATTGTGGGGTAGTCGAAGTTGCCTATAAGTATGGTGCTAGGTTGAATACAGAGTGACTCCAGTTTAATTGAGCAAGAGTGATGTGTTTCCTGGGGGTGTAGAGGATGACCTGTAGCTTGCAAGGATGTGGTATCAGACTTTGCTTATGATGAGTTGTACGTGAAGAAACTCAAGTATGTCATATGGGCTATACTATAACAATGAAACACCATCTCTTCTAACACCTAAACTTCGAGATCTAATGAGCAAAATCCGAAATGCACGAACTGCCACTTCCGTGAATTTTTTCACAGGGAAAAAATTCATTTGGCTGACCAACAGGAAAACAAACATTCAAACTCTAATCAAGTGGGGGGCTTCGCACCCCACACTCCCCGATGTGGGGGGCTGTGCCCTCCACACACCCCCTATCTAAATATACCAACTCTGAGATCGGTCTGCATTGGAGAAAAGGGCAAATTCCCAGTAACGGTCAAGCAAATTTTTTCCCTGTGAAACAATTCATGAAGTGGTTGTTTGTGCTTTTCGTTTTTTTGCTCATTTGGTGTCGATGTTTAGATGTTCGAAGAGATGGTGTTTTGAGGTAATGATAAAGACCCTGTCATACTACTGCACTTGACCAGCATTTTTTAGTGTGTTTGTTTTTGTTACAGATTGAGACACCTCCACCTTCTGTCGCTACCGGTGCAATAGCCAATCTAAATGTATGGAAGCCATTATATTGCAAACTGCTCCCTATAGCTTTAAACAATGTGTTACTAAATTACTTTTAAGGCCCTCAGCATATGTGGGTCTATGTGTTTGTCCAGTAGTGTGTGCCACTGGAGGGCAGACTTAACTTTTCTAACTTTAAAATCAGTAAAAAGAAGCCCAGTGTGCAGTTAATAAGTTAATCAGCAAACACAAAGCAAGCAGAAGTGAAGACCTCAACAGCTGAAAACAGGGGTAAAAACAACAGCACTTTGTATAAAAATGCAAATGTTCTGCAAATAATGCACAAATGTAACAGCAGCAATTGTATATTTCAAGATGTAATGCAACACAGCAATGTGGAGTGTTTATCTAGCTGTGGATGGATCTGTAGTCAGCTCAGCAGTTAAATATAGTAGCAAAAACAACAGCAGTAGTAGTTTAAAGTGCAAAAACTCAGCAACGTATGCATAAATATAACACCAGCATGTGTATATTTCAAGATGAAGTGCAAAACCATAATATGGATTACTTATCTCTCAGTGGGTAGATCTGACTTCAGCAGAAAGCCTCACCAATCAATAGTGTGGTTACCCAGCATTTGTAAACCTTTATACATGCATTTTCTGTGTTAGTTTATCAGGTACCACTGATGTCTTTAAGAAATATGGACAGCAAGCCCCATACATTAGAAGCAAAACTTTAATAAGCACAAGCTTTTGTCTGATTCATTAATTAAAGCAAGTTTAAATACACTTAATCAAAAACCATATGGTCAAGTAAGACCAATGTAATACAAATTACAATAAAACAATCACAGTAAGGGCTAATAAAGCAATAAAAACAAATCATCTTTCTTGCAGCTTAAAACCTAGTTAAGGATGACTAATTTTAAATGCAGTTAAAAACAAGTTTCATAACCCTAGTGGATAAATACAGTTAAGAGAAATACAATTTAACCAATGATGTAATAAAGTCAATTACAAACTTTATACATTTCTCAGCTTTGACCACCCTATGGTGCCAAATTTATTTGGTGCCTCCAAAATTCATAAAAATGCTTTAGATCCACCATTTCATCCTATTGTTGCTGTGGGTGGTTTCAAGACTCACATCTTGGCTTTGTTTGTGGACAACACGCTCAAGCATTTTATCAGGAGTTATGATTAGATCCTTAATGATTCCTGGGACTCTCTCATGAATATTCACAATGAATTGCTCAACCCTGAATGGCTATTGGTTACGGTGGATGTTATTGACTTGTTTTCCTGTATTCCCCATACCTTGGGTATGGAGTGGTTTAGAGAAGTGATATTAGCATGTGAATTTTTGACACATAATGAGATTAATCTTATAAACAATTTTGTAGAACTTGTTTTATCTAATAATTATGTTTACTTTTTGGGAGAATATTTTAAGCAGCTGACAGGTGTAGCTATGGGTGCAGCATGCATCCCCTTGTAAGCAAACATCATTTTATGGTTTTGGGAGCAGCATTGTGTATTCAATTTTGCGCATATGAAACATATAGCTACATTTTAAAGTACCTGGGTGATATATTTGTTTTTTGAAAAGGAAGTTATAACAAATTGGAAGAATTTGTAAATTTCTTAAATTTGACTATTGATTTTTTTTAAGGTTTACTTTCCCCCACTCCAAGGAAGTTATACATTATTTAGATGTTTCCATTATTAAGAACTTTGTTTACCAAAGATGTGAGTCAAAATTGCACAGGAAACCAACTTTTTCTAACAGCTTTTTACACTTTGACAGTAACCACTCATTTAGTCAAAAACGAGAGTTGGTTAAGGGACAAATGGTTAAGGTGTCTTGCATTATCTCTGACAATGAGTAATTCATCAAATAATTATTTAGGTTAATGGATATGTTTAACATTATGGGATAACCAGACAAAATGTTACTTGACATTAAGGAAGAAGTGTTGAAAAAAAGACCAGACTGTTTTTCCCTCACTTTTGGGCAGAAAAAGACAATTGGCCTTAAAAACAGAGAAAGACAACTCTATTAATTTTGAACAAACTGTTAAGGTTTGGTACTAAAACCCCAGGGATAAGCCAACTTATCAAAAACTATTGGAAACTATTTGAGGTGGATCCAATGCCTTGGTCCTGAGCCATGTTTTGTGTACAAAAGACATCAAAACTTAAAAGAAAAGTTTGAGGGAACAAGTTCTGTTACCCCACTAGTTGCAAACAACACTAAGTTGAAGGGTTTAAAAAATGTGGCATGTGTAAACAATGTAATTATACAATGACCCCCCCATTAATATTCCAAAACCTGCATGCTGATTGGCCAGCATGCCCATTGTAAATACGACATATACTAATGGAAAAAGGTCCAGTCGCCTGGACTTTTTCCATTAGTATAAGACTTGATTTTTTTTGTTTGGGTTAGGTAGCAACAGAGAACAGAAGATCTCCGTTGCTGTAATCTCGCTATGTTATATGTTTAACATAGTGAGATATCTTAAAAAAAAAGCAACGGAGCTCTTCCTTTCTCCGATGCTTTCTGCAAAGATATCTTGCTATGTTAAACTCATTTAACATAGCGAGATATCTTTAAAAAAGGGAACGGAGATCTTCCTTTCTCTGTTGTTGCTTCTCTACAGCTCTGATGTACTGCGTAAGCATATGCATGCGCAGTACATCAGAAAAAGCCCCAGGATAGCTGAAAACCGTGGAAGGGCACCATGCAGGTATTATACAAAGGCATTATTTAAGAAAAGTAAGTATTTTTTTTCTTCAATAATGTCATTGTATAATAGCAATAACCCATGTTTGGGTCTGGGTAATGCTAGATTTACCCATGGCTGTCTTTGCTTTGCCCTCGTGACCAAACCACACCAATCGTGGGTAAATCTAGCATTACCCACACCCAGCCATGGGTTATTGCTTAAATATTTACATGAGGGGAAGGAGCTAAAACTTAGTACTGTCCCTTGTGACAAAGGGAGATACTGCCAGCACAGCTGTTTGGAAGTTTGTAAAAAATTATGTCAGTTCTGAATATCAACATGATTCACATGAAATGCTTTTGTTACAAATGTATTAGAACTGTGTGTCTTGTGTATATCAAACTGCTGGTACAGATGTATGTGTTGAAAAGGTTTTTGCAAAGTGCTTGAAATGTATCCATAGTGTACCCTACTGGAATAGAACAGAAATGTACATGCATTATTGTAACTGTTTAAATGTATATATTTTAACAGTGAAAACTGCGATACAAGAGGTTAACCTCAGTCTAGTAAATTTTAGAAAAATAGTTGACATTAAATTATTTTATGGATATTCAATAAAATATGATATCTTTCAGTTTCAATGCAACAAGGATTGCATTGTCTTTAAAGTGAAATAATTACTATTTTTGAAATGTGTAGGAAGGTAATAGTTTTATGACTTCCAGGATCTGCCAAAGATCTGAGGAAAAGCCCATGTTTATGAATTTTTACAAGTAGATGCTAAATGCTACCAGCTACCAGCAATGGTTCTTTTGGGGCCAGGGAACTAGGAGCCAGATGACAAGAAATGATGCCATTCTGCAAGCTATCCCAGCAGTAATATTTGAGATAATTTAAGAAGTCTCTGAGAAAGAGACCCAGCATTCTGTGTTCTGTCTTGGACCTGACAACAACTAAAGAAGACCCATTTACCACACATCTGCCTTGCACTAATAGTAAGCTATTAGGGTATAGTAATTATCTTAGATACAGTCAGAAAGCTTAATTTAAATGTTTTTTTTTTATTTATTTGAGACTGTCCTGCAATGTTGTTTTAAATATTTGCTGTGATTTTGAACTCTGATATCACTGTGATTATATACTGAGTATTTTCTTGTTCTTTTATTATTTATTATTAAATATATTTAAACCTTTCATTATGGCTGATCTGTCTAGAGATATTTAAGTTCTCAGAGTACTTGCATATTTATTTGCTGACACTGTGGACCACTCCTAATAGCCTTGCTCTTGATCAAACTACCAATTGTATTAATAGTAACATTACACAATAAGATTGGACACCCTTTGTTAAGGGTCTTAAAGTAGCTGATAAGGACCTGGCTGGTGGCAGTGATAACTACCTTATAGTCTGGGCAAAGGGGGCATAGCTATTAAACCTGTGCCAATCTTTCCCACGTGTGTGTGTGTGTGTGTGTGTGTGTGTGTGTGTGTGTGTGTGTGTGTGTGTGTGTGTCTCTCTATAAATCAAACCTCAAAGAGTGTGAGTGTCAACTACTGGGAATGGGACATGAAGCACTGAATGGACAGAGAGGATACTGGAGGTATTGGCTTGGCCACTCAGCTGAATTCTATAGCTGTGCCAGTGGAAAGTCTTTTTGGGGATCTGGAGAAAGAGGGAGAAACCAGCCCTGGACTGACTTTGGTCTCTGTGTGCTCTTAAGGGAAATTGCACTTGATGCAGAGAGCTGCATCTGGAAATAGAGTGTGCCAGTGGTGAGGACTGAGGCTCCTTGATTACTGGTCCAGTGGTAGGTTGTCACATTTCTTATGAGTTCAGATTAAATTATGAGTGTGATTTTAATTCCATAGGGATAATATACATATCATATTGTGATTTTTGCCATGCATTTTACATTGACAAAACAGAGTACACACTCTGTAAAAAGGATTTACAAACATTATTAGGATATTAAGATGAGGAACATCAACAACACACTAGTTAAACACAAAATTATGTGTATGAAAAACAATAATTTTTGTTTTTTTTTATTTTCTACCAGGCTCCATACAATCTCAGGGGTGGTCTGTGAGAGTTTAGAATAGAGTATAATGAGCTGCTATGGCAGATTAGACTAAATGCATGCACGCCCCAGGTTTAAATGATGGTATATATTTAAAAGTGTGCTGCATTTAGGGGCTGCCAAGTTGTAAATAGGTTTCAGCTTACTATATTCCTATTTTTTTTGTATTTTTTATTACAGCATAGGTTCAATTTTATTTATCTTAACTGAATTTATCCACTAGGGTTATGAAACTTGCTTTTTACTGCCTTTACAAGGAGTTATTCTTAACTAGGTTTTAAGCTGCAATAACGTTGATTTGTTTTTATTGCTAAATTAACCCTTACTGTCATAGTTTTATTGTATTTTGTATTTCATTGGTCTTCTATACTTACAAAATAATTCCCTCATTCTTGACTTTTTTATCAGTTGTTTATGTTCTGTACTATTCATACGGGTCTCTTGCAGCATCACCTGAATGTTCATTTTAGTTTCATAAGTGAGCACCTCCGTCCACTTTTTTCCTGTCCAGAATACCATTAATAATCCATGTTAATTTAGCTGCCTTTATATAGTCTTCATGAAGTAACACATATATCATACCCCACATTAAATCCTGTGCCTTAGCTAGATCTTTCCATTTCTCCTTATTGTCTTACCATTCTAACATAGCCCTTGTCAGTTCTCCAAATTCCTCTCTCACACACCAGTTATTTTCTTTTCCCATGGCTGTTTGAATAAAAAAACAATATAAAACATGACAACCACTCCTGCCTAAAATATCTCAGAATACTATCTGCAGACATACACAATAGTTCACAGTCATTGTTACTCTTTGGCAGCTTTCAGTGCTTCAGCTATGCTTCAGTTACTTTTACCTCTCCTGCCTTGCTAGTTGAGGTCTATCCAGATTCTTCTATTGCCAAAGAGAAAATATCACGAGTGTCACCTGCAGCCAGTTTCTGCAAATCCTTAGTCTCAAGGCTCAAAGAGATATCCTACATCACATAAATGCTCTTCCTTGTTCTCATAGTTAAGTCCAGATCTTAATTTAGTCTTTCCCTTCAATATCCATGCTAGTTCTAGACACTGTCCTTCCATCACAGAAAGACACTCCTTCCTCCATCAGTCTGCGAGGGGAATACTCACTCAGGTATCCAGTACACCTTCATGTTCTTTCGCATGTTCCCCTCATCACTCATTGTTTCCTTCATTTTAAAGCTACCATCCCTTCAATCAGAATTTTTCACAACCCACTTACTCTTTCTACAGCATTACTGGACATTGAGACCCAGTACCATGATCCCTACAGCGAAAGGGGTTATTTTACTCCTCTCATGTGTTTAGTTTCATCTATTAAAATACTTTCTACATTCTAGGTCTGCAGGAATCAATTTACATTATAGCTGGTCTTCCTCATATTATCAAGCACTTTATGGGTCCCCCCTTACTAGGACCAGAAATGTCTGGCATGTAAATTATTGTGCTATTTCATAGTACTGTATTGATATCCCAAACCCATTGCTTATGTTTACATCATTTAAACTGTGAGCCTTACCTTATGAGAAACATAATCTATTGAAAGAACATTAGAGTATCCCAGTATTACATTTTTACTGAACAGTAATAATGTTTTAGTTCAAATGTACGAGTTTGGCTACACTTGAGGTTGTAATCACTCCAACTCTTTCATCATTAGCCCCTCCTAGTTTCCCTAAGCTTTTTTGTGAATACTTTCCTGTCTTTAGTTTTGTCCAGCATTTTAAAGTGGAAGACAAGGAGTGACTTGGTGAGTATCCTCTCACTAATAGGCACACTGCCATCCTTTAGTGAGCTAAACCTCACCACAACAATAAATAGAACATGCTGGAGGGATAGATTCCTGTCACAGAGACTCCACATGCTTTAGAACAAAATTCCTAATTACATTAGGCAGAGCCCCTCACTAACACTCTTCAAGAGAAGCCTTGACAAGTGGATGGGTAACAGAAAGTACACCCCTGGGATCACTTCATTGGCTCTGCTTGACAGAGGCTCAGTTAATTAATCAATGGGGCAGCGAAAGCCGGCACACTCTGGCTAAACTTATAAATGCCCTCGGGCAGATAGCCTAGCACCTACCTATGGTTTAGTGCAATTCAGGACCTGTTTTCTATTTGTATCTTTAGCATTACCTGTTTCCTCCCTATGCCTGGCCAATTCCTCCAGATCTTGTTTAGGGCCCGTATAAGTGTTTATGTCCAAAGAATAGAACACCTTAAATATTGCTGAATACTGTAATATAAACTTTTCAGTTCCATGAATTTTCTGATGGCTGGGAATAATTTATTTCCCTTCTCATATGTAAACAAAGAGTAGACATTGTCAACAAACACTCTTTTGAGTCTCAAACTTTATTTATAGTTTTCAAAGCACAGAAAAAATATTTCCTTTAGAGCACAGGACTGAAATTTTACCAGAATTACCCTTGGTTGCTTTTTGCTGGCCATTTGTGGATATTTAACAGTATGGGCTCTATTGATCAATATTTCTTCATATGGAATATCAAAGACCAGAGGGATGAGTTAAGCAGATATGTAGTGATTAAAGGACATTGGACAAGGAAGCCTATTACTTTGGTGGACTTGTATATCCCACCTAGTCATAAGGTAAAAAATATTATGCAGGTATAGGATAATATTGTGGCTTTTCTGGCTAGAATTTTGATAGTGGCTGGAGAATGGTACATTCCTGGAGTAGTTTCCTCATAAATGTGAGCCCAGGGTAAGGAATGTAACTGCGACCCTGGGGTAAAGTATGTAACTGTGAGCGTGGGATAAGGTAAGTAACTGTGAGCCCAGGGTAAGGCATGCAACTGTGAGCCTGGGGTAAGGCATGTAACTGTGAGCCTGAGATAAGGTAAGTAACTGTGAGTCCAGGGTAAAGCATGTAACTGTGAGCCTGGGGTAAGGTATGTAACTGTGATCCCAGGGGTAAGGTATGTAACTTTAAACCAAGGCGTAAGGGTATGTTATGTAACAGTGAACCTATAGGTAAGTTATGTAACTGTGATCCCATGGGTAAGGTATGTAACTCTGCACCCATGGGTAAGGTATGTAACTGTGACCCTGGGGTGTAAGGTATGTAACTGTGAGCCTGGGATAAGGTACATAACTGTGAGCCCAGGAGTAAAGTATGTAACTGTGAGCCCAGGGTAAGGCATGTAACTGTGAGCCTGGGATAAGGCAAGTAACTGTGAGCCCAGGGTAAGGCATGTAACTGTGAGCCCTGGATAAGGTAAGTAACTGTGAGCCCAGGAGTAAGGTATGTAACTGTGAGTCTGGGATAAGGTAAGTAACTGTGAGCCCAAGAGTAAGGTATGTAACTGTGAGTCTGGGATAAGGTAAGTAACTGTGAGCCCAGGGTAAGGCATGTAACTGTGAGCCTGTGGTAAGGCACGTAAGTATGAGTCTGGGATAAGGTAAGTAACTGTGAGCCCAGGAGTATGGTATGTAACTGTGAGCCCAGGGTAAGGCATGTAACTGTGAGCCTGGGATAAAGTAAGTAACTGTGAGCCCAGGAGTAAGGTATGTAACTGTGAGCCCAGGATAAGGCATGTAACTGTGAGCCTGGGCTAAGGCATGTAAGTGTGAGCCTGGGTTAAGGTAAGTAACTGTGAGCCCAGGAGTAAGGTCTGTAACTGTGAGCCCAGGGAAAGGCATGTAACTGTGAGCCTGGGATAAAGTAAGTAACTGTGAGCCCAGGAGTAAGGTATGTAACTGTGAGACTGGGACAAGGTAAGTAACTGTGAGCCCATGGTAAGGCATGTAACTGTGAGCCTAGGGTAAGGCATGCAACTGTGAGCCTGGGATAAGGTAAGTAACTGTGAGCCTAGGGTAAAGCATGTAATTGTGAGTCTGGGATAAGGTATGTAACTGTGAGCCAAGGAGTAAGGTATGTAACTGTGAGCCTGGGGTAAGGTATGTAACTGTGATCCTAAGGATAATGTATGTAACTGTAAACCCATGTGTAAGGGTAAGTTATGTAACAGTGAACCCACAGGTAATTTATGTAACTGTGATCCCATGGGTAAGGTATTTAACTCTGAGCCCATGGGTAAGGTATGTAACTGTGACCCTGGGGTAAGGTATGTAACTCTGAGATTGAGGGTAAGACATGTAACTCTGATTCCATGGGTAAGGCATGCTACTGTGAGACCATGTGTAAGGCATGTAACTGTAATCATAGGGATAATGTATGCAACTGTGATGTCATGAGTAAGGCAAATAACCATGCGCCAATTCATTGGTAAGGCATGCAGCCATGAGAACATGGACAAAGAATGTAACTGTGAGCCAATGGGTAAGGCATGTGACTGTGTGCCAATGGATAAGGTATGTAACAAAGGCATGTAACCATGAGCCACCTCATGGTTAAGGTATGTAACTTTCAACCCATGGATAAGGCATGCAATTGTGTACCAGTAGATAAGGCAATTAACTGTGAAATCATTTGTAAGATATGTAACTATGAGCCTATGTGTAAGGCATGTAACAAGGGTATGTAAGCATGAACCAGTCCATCTGTAAGGTCTGTACATGTGGGCCCACTAGCATCCCTGTTAACAGAAGTCTGGTGCATCACATGTGTAAAGGACCCTGATGAGGTTTTTGCTTTAATCCTGAAAATCCTGTTGTCAGACACACTTGTATATTCACACATATTTACAAACACACACACACACACACACACACACACACACACACACACACACACACACACACACACTTGTACACTGACATACATAAACACACATGCACACACACATGCAGTCACATCCACACACATATCTTAGACACTTAAATAGTTCTCATTTTTAATCATATGTTTAAAGATCTTGCATATACATTATGTGTTAAACCGATGAGTATAATTTCATTAAAACAGTAAAATGTTTATCAAAATTAGTTGCTGTATCCATAAACTCCTTCTTAGCATCTTACAATACTCCTGTCCTGCTGTGCAACATTCTACCCCAGGTGGCCTTGGTAAGCCTTGCAGAATTTCACAGAACCTTAAATGCTCTCCCCTCCACAAACATACACAAGTAGAGATAAGTTTTGCTGAGTTCCAAATTCTAGTTCATTTAATCACTGGGAATCCTTACTTAGTCAGTTTACAAGAACAAGAATAAGACATTGTTTTGAAAGCAGTAGTTTAGCAGGCTATACAGTATTTTATGAAGAATAATAATTTCAAAAAAATTTAAAATATTTTTCTGCTGTAGGTACCTGGTTGCTGTAAAGGATTTTTTGGCTCATCATGCAAACAGTGTCCAGGTGGTTTTGCCAATCCTTGCTATATGCGTGGGAATGTAAGTAAAAAGATGCTAAATATCATCATAATTAGCAAGTTTATGTTGTTTTTTGGGGGAGGAAGACATTCAGAAGTATATATTTTTATGGCAGAAAAAACTAATATGTAGACGTAGTTTTAAGTGATCTAATTTTGAGGTGCTTTTTTACACTCTGATCCATAGCTTGTGATATGGATTGGTTTAGGTCTCAGTGTGCATTGTCATGGTTTTCTGTCTGTCTTTGTACTTCTCAGCATACATTTCTTGTAACTTTATTCCTCTGTGTATACAATATGCGATGCAGTTGTATTAGTTACAATCAGTTCATTTCCATGGCAGGAGTTTCTGCATGTAGTTGCTGAGTCTGTGTGAGTGTTTGCCAGGTGCTCTGGTTTTCCCCACATCCCCAAGACATGCTATTACAAGAACTTGAGCTGATGTAAATTTCTCATGTATGTGGAGTGTTAGTGTGTACATACATGTGGCCTTGGATGGACTGGCACCCCACACAGGACAAATTCTCTGTCTTAGGCTTATTATATGAAGGAATAGGATATTGTGGATAGACACAGAATGACTGAATTTGTATGCAGCCTTTTATCGTGTGTGTGTGTGTGTGTGTGTGTGTGTGTGTGTGTGTGTGTGTGTGTGTGTGTGTGTGTGTGTGTGTGTGTGTGTGTGTGTGTGTGTGTGTGATGGGACCTGACAACATCCCAGGCTGCCTTTTACACAAACTACAGAATGAACTGGCACCCCACCTAAGTACCATGTTCAATCATAGCCTCACCTCAGGCTTTGTGCCCATTGAATGGTGCACCATGACAGTTATCCCACTCCACAAAGGGGGGTGGGCCACAACAGACCCCGGGAACTACTGCTCCATTAGCCTGATGAGCCTGGTCTGCAAAGCCATGGAACGTATCATCATGGAGCTCATAAACAAAGACATTGGAGATCTCCAAACTCTGGACCCCACACAGTTCAGGTTTGTAAAAGGCAGATCATGTCTCCTAAACCTGATAGACTTCTTTGAAGTAGTCACCAAAGCCATAGATGAGGGTAAGGTAGTTCACACAGCCTATCTAGATCTCGCCAAGGCATTCAACACCATCCCCCACTCTGGAATTATAGATAAACTCACTAAACTAGGTATAAATCCCTATGTCACAAGATGGGTTGCCAACTGGCTTACTGACAGAACCCACAGTGTGAAAGTAGCAGACTCCAAATCAGACTTCAGACCAGTGACAAGTGGAGTACCACAGGGTTCAGTCATGGGTCCTCTCCTGTTTGGTATCTACTTCTCTAAAGTACAGGATAACACAGAAGGTCTTTGGCTGACTAAATTCACAGATGACTGCAAACTAGGAGCCATAATCAAAACTCCTAACGATGTGGACATCCTACAAAAGGGCCTCACTGAAACAGATGCCTGGTGTCAAAGCCATGGTCTCAAGCTCAATGCCAAAAAGTGCATTGTCATCCCCTTTGGTAAAAACTCTGTACCCATGAGCTACCACATAGGCGGTAGTCTACTTAACACTGAAAGTGTGATAAGAGACCTTGGGACACAGGTGGACAGTAGTCTCTCCTTTGATAATGACATTGCCACAGTGGTTAGGAAATCCTTCTATGTGGCACACCTCATCACAAAAGGTTTCTCATCCAGAAAAAAAGAGGTCATTGTTCCCCTCTACTCATCACTCATTAGACCCATTATAGAGTACAACGCCCCTTTTGGTATGTACCTCACAAGACATCTACAACAACTGGAAAGGCCGCAAAAATACCTCACAAAGTGGATTACTGGCCTCAAACAGATGCCTTACGCAGACCGACTCAAAAAACTCCAGCTTTACTCCATCGCATATCACCTATTCAGAGGCAATCTCTGCCTAACATACAAAGCTATGTCAAACCCAGAGCTGTTGGACATGCTACACTTAAAGAAATCCCAATCCCTCCGAGCTACACGCTCTAGGGACCTAAACCTTGTCACCACAATAAACAGAACATGCTGGAGGGATATATTCCTGTCCCAGAGACTTCCCATACTCTGGAACAGACTACCTATCTATGTCAAACAGAGCTCCTCATTAGCACTCAAGAAAAATCTTGATGATTGGATGGGTAATAGGAAATTCACCCCGTGGATCACTTCTGTGGTTCTGCTTCACAGGGGCACAGGAAAATAATTTTCTTAGGTGGCGAAAGCCAGGGTACCTTTTTGGCTAGACTTGTATAGGCCCTAGGGCCAATAGCCTAGTACCTACCTATGAACCTATGTGTGTGTGTGTGTGTGTGTGTGTGTGTGTGTGTGTGTGTGTGTGTGTGTGTGTGTGCGCGCGCGTGTGTGTGTGTGTGTGTGTGTGTGTGTGTGTGTGTGTGTGTGTGTGTGTGTGTGTGTGTGTGTGTGTGTGTGTGTGTGTGTGTAACTGCAGTGTAAGCATGTGAGTTACAATAAAGTCACACTGATGAGCTCAAAGGAGCAAAACAGTAGAAAAATAGGTTCCTTGTTAAGTACTAGACTAGTTGCCCATGCAGGGCATTTTAAGTCTAGCTGATTTCACTTTTTGTGATTGGATTAACCTATTCCATTTAGTGTTAGCCTAGCCTTATCAATCACATGGTTGATAATTATATATTACCTATAATGAAAATAAATTATATCATACAACAGATAATTTGAGGGGACTTATACAAGGTATACTGGTTTTAGGAGCTGCCTCTGTCCACAGTAGTACAGGAAGCAGTCCTTGGGTAAATTTTATATTACCCATCCATAGATCCAAGTTGAGCTTTGTTTTGCATGACTGGGGAGTCTGTTCCAGAGCAGTGGTACCTGTCCCTCCAAAGTGCTCTGTTGATGTTGCAGAAGAGGTTTAGATCCCTGGACTGAGTATTTCTGATGCCATTTGATTTGCAGATCTGCAGTGGATCCATCAGTAATCAGTCAGAGGATGCCTTGTATGCTGGACACAGGTCACCTCTTAGCAGTCCATAGTATATCAATTATAGTGACAGGGCTTTGATTAGTTCCACGTAGGAAATATTTTTTAGGCTTTGCATCCTTTTGGTATGGTATCTTTGTAGACGTTCCTGTTGTTGCATGTGTCTGGACAAATGCACACCAAAGAGGACATTACACTCAATGACTGGCGTAATGATGGCTGAGTAAAGGGAGACAATGACATCTCAAGATAAGTAGATCTTACAAGAGTGGACACATGCTGGTAGAAAGTTAGGTCACTGTCCACATAAGTTCCCAAAACCGAAATAACTGAGTCATCTCTTAGGGGTGTATTATTAATGTGATAGTTCTCCAGGGTAAATGACTTTCTAAGTATATGCTAATGTATTTTTTGGCATTTAGTTTCAGTCCACAATTTTGGCAACAGTTATTTATTTGAGAAAAAACCTTCCTTCAGGATAGCTAATTCATTTTGGGTTTCACTGATTGCTCCTAGCTTGCAATCATCTACAGACTTATCCAGCCAGATTCCCTTAGTATTGGCTTTTTCTTCAGAGAGGCAGATGCCAAACAGGAGAGGTCCCAGCACCAAACCTTGGAAGACTCCATTGCTGTCAGGTCTCTTTCTGGAGGTAGCTTCCATTATTTTGATCTCCTGCATTCTATCTGTGAGACAGTTGGCAGTTCATTGGGTGATGTAGAGATTTATTCCCAGTTTATTTAACTTTTCTACTATGACTGAGTGGGAGATGTTAAAAGCTTTGGCCAGGTCAAGGTATGCAGTTTGTACTGTTTTACTTTCATCAGTTGTTTTAGTGACCTTTTTAAAAAAGTCCAACAGGTTGAGTTGAGCATCACCTGTCCTTGCCAAATCCAGACTGTGACAGATCCAGTGTTTTGAGGTTCCCTTTGTTCTTATTGATTAGTTCCTTGATTTGTCCTTCCTTGGTTTTGCATATGAAGCTGGTAAGACTTATGGGTCTGTAATTGTTTGAGTCTGTGGAAGGTCCTTCCTTATGAAGGTGAATGACTATAGCTGTTCTCAGATTGCTTGGTCTAAAACTTGTATGGTGGCTGAAGTTGAATAGTGTGCTTAGGAGGATGGATAAATCTTGCTTCATACTATCTAAGATACATCTGGGGATATTGTCAGGTCCCATCAGTGCAGTATTTTTAGATTTTGATAGCACTTTCAGGACTTGGTCTTGTGTGACAGCTGGAGGTAAGTTGGTTTCAGGTATATCTTGAGAAACAGAGTGGAGAGAGGGATAAAGTTTGAGCTGAATTTATTGGACAGTAGGTTCACTATATCTTCAGCTTCAGTGGAGATAACATTGTTCACAATCAGGTCAGCACATTCTGCTTTGTTCTTCTGAAGTTATGAACATAACTAAAAAGAAGCCTTATAATTGTCTTTGGCTTGGGTGACTGTTTTTGCCTCATACTTGGCTTTGGTAGATTTTATTAAGCTCCTGAACTGCTAGTTTATGTCAATGACAAGAGCTCTATAATTATGTAAATTACTCATTTTACTTTGGTCAAAATTATTTTCCCTTTATTGTAAAGTGTATTGACATTGTGGTTATACCTTGGGGGTTGTTTATGGGGTTTGCCCTGCACTTGTCTCTAGAGAGTACAGCTGCATCTATGCAGCTGTTTATATGCTTGTATAGTGTGGTGTGCATTTCTGTGTATTCAGTGGTGTTAACTGGGTTTGTTGGTGATTTGAAACTGCCAGTGAACCAGTTAGCAGAAGGTAGTTTGTCTTTTTCTCAACGTATATTGCATGGAAGTGGTCTCTGGTTTCAATTTTATTTTGAAGGACATGACTTTATGGTCAAATCTAACAAGTGTTAAAGGGATGGTTCGAGATGCCGAATATTAGTAAGGGCAGAATTGAAGATAATATTCCCCCTACTGGGTACTTTGACAAATTGTCCCAGGGTATTTGTTAATCGGTTCATAGAAGGTTTCTAGGCTAAAGGTCCTATAGCCAGTACAAGACTAGCTATATTTATCTCGAGTTGCCCCAGTTGTCAGTAGTTAGGCGAGTGGAGTTTACAGAGGTAAGGGGTCTATGGTAGTTAATAATGACTTCTTCTGCCCAGGAGGGACATGGGCACCACCCTAGGACTGAATTTGCAGTGACCCAGCCATTGATCTAGGCTGCATTTGAAAAGGATCAGGGAAGGGCTCTATTTCACATGAAATGGAAGCTTATTCCAGAGAAGTGTCAGCCTCTGGGAGATATATCTATCTCTCCAGCATGACCTGTTAATGTTAGAGGTTAGGTTAAAGAGCCCTGGATGAGTGACCCTCATGCAGTTTGATTTATGAATGTGTAGCATTTCCATTAGGGCCAGGTTAGAGACTACCTTGTAAGTCAGGCACAGGTCACCTCATCATAACCTGTAGGAGACAGAAAACAGTGACGGGGTTTCAGTTTTTCAGTGTAAAACTTGTTTTGTGTACCCTGTAATTTCTTGGTGAGAAACCTCTGTGGTCTTTCCAATTGCTGGTGTCTGGTGAGGCACTCTACCAGCTTCTGGAAAGTGATTCAGTAGGTGGCATGGAGAAACTATATCAGGTTACAAGGCAAAGACAGAAAGATAATGAAGATAGTCAGACACCCTTCATAAGGGATGCCAGCAACAACCTGCTCACCAGTCCACAGGACATCAGAGGCAGATGGAAGGAGTATTTCTAGTAGCTTCTTAATGAAGAAAATCTCACAGAAGCTGTTCTACCCCAGACAGCCAACAATGAGAGAAGAAGGGGAGCCCACCTTAGAAGAAGTAAGAACAGCACCAAGGAAAATGAAGTCAGAGAAAGCAGTAGGCTCAGATGATGTCACAGCAGATATGATAAAGATGCTGGGTGAGATAGGGGAGAAATAGTTCCTGAGGGTACTCAGAGCAGTGTGGAGAGAAGGGCATATCCCACACGACTGGAGAATATGCATACTAGTGCTTGTGTACAAGAAGAAAGGGGACATCCACAACTGTGGGCAGTACAAAGGCATCAAACTTTTGTCACATTGCTTTGTTCTGGAGAGGGTGATTGATAAACAGATACACAGAACAGTAGAAAGTAAGATGGGAGATGAGTAGTTCAGATTCAAATTAGGATGCAGCACTACTGATCTGATGTTTGCAGTGAGACATATACTTGAGAAGAAGCTAGAGATGAGGAAAGAGTCCAACTAGGAATTTCTAGACTTGGAGAAAGCATATGACAAGGTCCCAAAAAAGCTGATTTGGGCAGTACTGCAGTGGTTTACAGTCCCAGAAACATTGGTAGAATTAGTGCAGGCTATGCACAAGGACCTAAGGACTTAAGTCCAAACAGTGTTTGGTCTCACAGAGATGTTTGCAGTGGGAAAGGGTGTGCACCAGAGTTCAGCTCAGAGTCCAGTGCTGTTCATACTGGTAATGGATTACATTAGCAAACAGGTCAGAGGGGACAGATCAATAAAGCTGTTGTAAGCAGACCATATGGCATTACAGACAGACTCTGAGCAAGAACCTCAGCAAAGGATAGGGGAATGGAATGCAAAACTCACGACACATGGGATGAAAATAAGCACAGATAAGACAGGGATAATGACAACAAATTGGGGAAATCAGAAGAAGCTGAGAAGTGAGATAGAAGGGAAGACAGTGGAACAGGTTAATAGCTTTACTTATCTGGGAGGGATGGTTGAGGAGAAGGGAAGTCTGAATGAAGATGTCAAAGCTAGAATCAGAGGGGCTGCAGCCAACTGGCATAGAATGTCAGATGTAGTGAATGACAGAAGAATGCCAAAGAAGCTGAAAAGTAAGGTGTACAAGACAGCAGTGTAACCAGTACTTATGTATGGTACAGAAACCTGAGCAGTAAAGGCAGAGCAGATGAAGTGCCTGAGAAGGGTGGTAGGATGCACACTGTGAGACAGATGAAGAAATGAGGACATAAGAGCAGAAGCCAAAGGAGCTCCAGTTGCAGAAAAGATCAACGAGAACAGATCGTGGTGGTTTGGACACGTGCAGAAAAGCAGAAGACAGCCTGGTGGAAAAGACTTGAAACAGACGGGAAGAAGGTAAGCAGGAATGAGGACATTCAGCAAAGAGGTGGATGGATTGTGTGAAAGAAGTTCTGCGACAGTCAGGCATGAGTGTCCAAGAAGGCAGGGGTGTGGCAATTTATCGAGAGAGATGGTGACAGCACAATACCCCGGCTCCATGAAGAAAATGGGAAAAAGGGGGTTGATGATGAGTAAGGATGATGATGATATCTGGTGAGGTACATACAAAAGGGAGCATTCTACTCTATTATTAGTCTGATGAGGGCCAAGTATAATGGAATTATCCTTAGATGTAGATGTGATGCCTTTCTTATAAGATGTGCTACACAGAAGAATTGTCTTACTACTGTGGATACATGGTGGTCAAAGTTCAGGTTGCTACCAACCTGAGTACCCAGAGCACGTACCACTGGGTCTACACTTAGGGTGGGTGCTCTCTATAATGTAATTAGCAGGGATGTCAGTTTCCCAAAGAGAATAATAATGCTTTTTTTTTTTTTTTGCATTTAGCTTTAATCCGTGGTTTTGGGACCAATCATCTGTCTGTGTTAGCCCTTTCTGCACTATATTAACATCATTGGGGGCTCAGTGATGCTCCCAGTTTGCAATAATTAGCGAACTTGGTTAGCAACAGGCCTTCCAAGTTTGTCTGGACATCTGAGAAATAAATTCTGAACAGTAAGGGGCCCAACACAGAACCCTGTGCTATGCCCCTGGTGACTGGTCTTTTGCTAGAGGTGAAGTCACCCACCTTGACAGTATGTTGGTCAACCAGTTGGCTACCCATCTAGTAATACAGGTGTTAATTCTAAATTGAGAAAGTTTCTCTATAATACCTGAGTGGGAAATTGTGTCAAATGCCTTGGCCAGGAAAAGGAAGGTGGTATGCACTGACTTACCCTCATCCATGGCCTTGGTGACCTTCTCAAAGAAGTCCACTAGACTGAGCAGGCAGGACCTGCCCTTGATGAAGCTGAACGGGGTTGGTTCTAAAGGCTGGTGATTTCCTATGTCCTTGTTGATAAACTCTCTGCCTTTTTAATTTCTGCAAGTCTTTTGGGTTTCTAATACCATTACAGGAATGGATCCCATTCCTAAGTCAAAGTATGATTGTTCCCCTCTATTCATCACTCATTAGACCCATTATAGAGTACAATGCCCCTTTTGGTATGTACCTCACAAGACATCTACAGCAACTGGAAAGGCCGCAAAAATACCTCACAAAGAGGATTACTGGCCTGAAACAGATGCCTTACGCAGACCGACTCAAAAAAACTCCAGTTTTGCTCCGTCACATATCACCTATTCAGAGGTGATCTCTGCCTAACATACAAAGCTATGTCAAACCCAGAGCTGTTGGACATGCTACACTTAAAGAAATCCCAACCCCTCTGAGCTACACGCTCTAGGGACCTAAACCTTGTCACCACAATAAACAGAACATGCTGGAGGGATAGATTCCTGTGCCAGAGACTTCCCATACTCTGGAACAGACTACCTATCTATGTCAAACAGAGCTCCTCATTAGCACTCTTCAAGAAAAATCTTGATGATTGGATGGGTAATAGGAAATTCACCCCGTGGGTCACATCTGTGGTTCTGCTTCACAGGGGCACAGGAAAATAATTTTCTTAGGTGGCAAAAGCCAGGGTACCTTTTTGGCTAGGCTTGTATAGGCCCTAGGGCCAATGGCCTAGTACCTACCTATGAACCTATGAACCTATGTGTGTGTGTGTGTGTGTGTGTGTGTGTGTGTGTGTGTGTGTGTGTGTGTGTGTGTGTGTGTGTGTGTGTGTGTGTGAGATGAGCTCAAAGGAGCAAAACAGTAGACAAATAGGTTCCTTGTTAAGTACTAGACTAGATGCCCATGCAGGGCATTTTAAGTCTAGCTGATTTCACTTTTTGTGATTGGATTAACCTATTCCATTTAGTGTTAGACTAGCCTTATCCATCACATGGTTGATAATTATATATTACCTATAGTGAAAATATATTATATCATACAACAGATAATTTGAGGGGACCTATACAAGGTATAATGATTTTAGGAGCTGCCTCTGTCCACAGTAGTACAGGAAGCAGTCCTTGGGTAAATTTTATATTACTCATCCATAGATCCAAGTTGAGCTTTGTTTTACATGACTAGGGAGTCTGTTCCAGAGCAGTGGTACCTGCCCCTCCAAAGTGCTCTGTTGATGTTGCAGAAGAGGTTTAGATCCCTGGACTGAGTATTTTTGATGCCATTTGATTTACAGATCTGCAGTGGATCCATCAGTAATGAGTCAGAGGATGCCTTGTATGCTGGACACAGGTCACCTCTTAGCAGTCCGTAGTATATCGATTATAGTGACAGGGCTTTGATTAGTTCCACGTAGTATGGTATCTTTGTAGACGTTCCTGTTGTTGCATGTGTCTGGACAAATGCATACCAAAGAGGACATTATGCTCAATGACTGGCATAATGATGGCTGAGTAAAGGAAGACAATGACATCTCAAGATAAGTAGATCTTATAAGAGTGGACACATGCTGGTAGAAAGTTAGGTCACTGTCCACATAAGTTCCCAAATCCCAAACAACTGAGTCAGCTCTTAGGGGTGTATTATTAATGTGATAGTTCTCCAGGGTAAATGACTTTCTAAGTATATGCTAATGTATTTTTTGGCATTTAGTTTCAGTCCACAATTTTGGCAACAGTTATTTATTTGAGAAAAACCTTCCTTCAGGATAGCTAATTCATTTTGGGTTTCACTGATTGCTCCTAGCTTGCAATCATCTACAGACTTATCCAGCCAGATTCCCGTGGTATTGGCTTTTTCTTCAGAGAGGTAGATGCCAAACAGGAGAGGTCCCAGCACCAAACCTTGGAAGACTCCACTGCAGACAGGTCTCTTTCTGGAGGTAGCTTCCATTATTTTGATCTCCTGCATTCTGTCTGTGAGACAGTTGGCAGTTCATTGAGTGGTGTAGGGATTTATTCCCAGTTTATTTAACTTTTCTACTATGACTGAGTGGGAGATGTTAAAAGCTTTGGCCAGGTCAAGGTATGCAGTTTGTACTGTTTTACTTTCATCAGTTGTTTTAGTGACCTTTTTAAAAAAGTCCAACAGGTTGAGTTGAGCATTACCTGTCTTTGCCAAATCCAGACTGAGACAGATCCAGTGTTTTGGGGTTCCCTTTGTTCTTATTGATTAGATCCTTGATTTGTCCTTCCTTGGTTTTGCATATGAAGCTGGGAAGACTTATGGGTCTGTAATTGCTTGCGTCTGTGAAAGGTCCTCCTTATGAAGGTGAATGACTATAGCTGTTCTCAGTTTGCTTGGTCTAAAACTTGTATGGTGGCTGAGGTTGAATAGTGTGCTTAGGAGGATAGCTAAATCTTGCTTCATACTATCTAAGATATATCTGGGGATATTGTCAGGCCCCATCTGTGCAGTATTTTTAGCTTTTGATAGCACTTTCAGGAACTGGTCTTGTGTGACAGCTAAAGGTAAGTTGATTTCAGGTATATCTTGAGAAACAGAGTGAAGAGAGGGATAAAGTTTGAGCTGAATTTATTGGACAGTAGGTTCACTATATCTTCAGCTTCAGTGGAGATAACATTGTTCACAATCAGGTCAGCACATTCTGCTTTGTTCTTCTGAAGTTATGAACATAACTAAAAAGAAGCCTTATAATTGTCTTTGGCTTGCGTGACTGTTTTAGCCTCATATTTGGCTTTGGTGGATTTTATTAAGCTCCTGAACTGCTAGTTTATGTCAGTGACAAGAGCTCTATAATTCTGTAAATTACTCATTTTACTTTGGTCAAAATTATTTTCCCTTTATTGTAAAGTGTATTGACATTTTTTACAATTTTAAAAATTGGCTAAAGTATTGGTGTCATTCAAAGGGGATCCAGTGTCTGTCAGCCTGGGACGACATGCTCGACAAGCCACGATGCTTCGCTAGGGACGGCTTGCACCTGTCACCTCTGGGCTTTCGAATACTGGCTAAGGCTCTTGCCACCCCCATAAGTGCCTTTTTAAGGCAAGGCTCAAAAGACAAACCCACCTCCATAGACAACACAAGGAAAAAACTAAGGGTAATGCTGCTCAACGCCAGAAGTCTAAACCTCAAGATGCACGCACTCAAGGCTCTCCTCACTATGGAGAATATTGATATCTGTGCAGTAACAGAAACCTGGTTCAAGGCTCCCGAGAGCACCCCAGCACTACCAGGTTATACCTCATACCATGCTTTTCGGCCCAAAAACTCGGACTGACTCACAAACGGAGGGGGTGTATCCATATTCATCAAAGATACCCACACCTCCAGGTTAGTGGCACTGCACGAAGCATCGGAGACCATCCATGTGCAACTAACAGTGGGCAAAACTGCCTTTCAGTTTGTACCCTGCTACAGACCACCCTCCCAAACTCGAACACTGGAGAATATGAAGGTCTCTCCAAACACCATAATATTGGGTGACTTCAACTACCCAAACATTGACTGGGAAAACTACTCAAGTCCCAACACCCTAGCCCAATGGTTCCTAGAATTTATAAACTCAAATGCTATGGAACAACTGGTCACCACTCCCACAAAAGGGGACAACATATTGGACCTGGTCATCACCAACATGGGGACTCTATGTTCCACACCAGAGGTAAACCCCTCATTGTTAAGATCAGACCATAAATTAATCTCACTGGACATTCATATCCCATCCCCACCCCCAGCCATGGAAACCATGGTGAAAAATTTCTCAAAAGCAAACTTCACACTTCTCAAAACCAAGGTGGAATCCTTCAAAGCCCCTGGGCCAGTGGAAAATACTGCCCAAACCGCAGAATCCTTTACAAACGCATTCTATGGACACCTACAGGAATGCATGGATCGTGCTATCCCAAATAAAACCAAGACTCACTCCACCAAAGGCCTGGAGACCTGTCTGGTGGACCCTGGCCATAAATAAGCTATATAACAGAAGGAGGAAGCTACTACATGATAGTGCAAAAATCCCAAAAAGGGAAGGCATCTCTGATCAGTACTAGCAAGCAACTACAATCCTTCATAAAATCATCCAAGGCCAGCTCGAAAGAAAAATTGCACAAGACGCTAAAGATAATCACAAGACTTTCTTTAGTTATGTCAGGAATCTGGGTGGCAACTCCCAGATATGCTCTGAGTTAGTGCAAACTGACAAAAAATACATTGAACCCACAGACATTGCCAACATCCTGGCAGACAGGTTCAGTGCAAACCCCCCCCCCCTTCCCCCCAAAAGAGTAATCGTCCATCCCAACAGAATGTAGCCTCCCTGACATCACAGATGCACAGGTGAAAGCTGCCCTCTCAAAAGCAAAAAACACAGCATCAATGGGACCGGACGGTGTCCCTGGCTGCATCTTACACGAGCTCCAAGAAGAACTGAACCCTCACATAAAGTCACTGTTCAATCTCAGCCTCATTACAGGATATGTACCCAAAGAATGGCATACAGCAACAGTGGTCCCGCTCCACAAAGGTGGTGCCACAACGGACCCTGGTAACTATCGCACCATAAGCCTGACTAGTCTGGTTTGCAAAGCTATGGAGTGTATCATCATGGAACTCATAAACAAAGAAATTGGGAACCTCTAGACTCTAGATCCTACCCAATTCAGCTTTGTTAAGGGCAGATCTTGCCTCTTAAACCTAGTTGACTTATTTGAAACAGTTACTAAGGCCATAGATGAAGGGAAGGTAGTCTACACAGCCTACCTGGACCTCGCAAATGCCTTCGACACAATACATCACTCGGGCATCATAAATAAGCTCACCAGCTTAAATATCAACCCCTATATCACAAGATGCAACTAACCATAGGCAAAACTGCTATACAACTGGTAGCCTGTTACAGACCACCCTCCCAATCTCAGGAACCCCACTCAGCCTTCCTGAAGACATTGGAGGATATGAATGTATCACAAAATACCATCATACTGGGAGACTTCAACTACCCAAACATAGATTGGGTACATTATTCTAGCCCTAATACCCTAGCCCAAAGGTTCCTGGAGTTCATAAACTCAAATGCACTGGAACAACTAGTCACCTCTCCCACTAGGGGAGATAATATACTAGACCTGATCATCGCAAACATGGGGACAAAATGCTCCACACGGAAGTATACCCTCCCTAGTGAGATCTGACCACAAACTAATCACCCTGGATATACATATCCCACCTCCACCCCCAGCACAAAAGACCACAGTGAAAAACTTCTCAAAAGCAGATTTCACTCTTCTTAAGACTGAGATGGTATCATTTAAGCCCACTGTGCCAGTGGATACCACATCCCACAATGCCGAATCCTTCACAAATGCTTTCTATGGACATCTCCAAGAATGCATGGATCATGCAATCCCAAATAAATCCAAGTCCCTCTCCACCAAAGGCAAGCATCCTGTCTGGTGGACCTCAGCCATTAACAAATTGTATAACAAAAGAAGAAAGCTACTGCACGTCAGAGCAAAATCCCATGAAGGGAAAACATCTCTGATCAACATTAGCAGAAAACTACGTTCTCTCATAAAAACATCCAAGGCCAACTTTGAGAGAAAAATCGCTAAGGACACTAAAGATAACCACAAAGCCTTCTTCAGCTATGTTAGAAACCTGGGCGGAAACCCTCAGATGTGCTCAGAATTGGTTCACAACAACAAAAAATACACTGAACCCACAGATATTGCCAACATTCTGGCTGACAGATTCAGTGCAAATTTCTCCCCTCCCTCACCCCCAAAAGAAGAAATACTTATCTCAGCTGAATGTAATCTCCCTGTCATCTCAGATGTCCAAGTGAGAACCGCCCTAAACAAAGCTAAAAACACAGCATCAATGGGACCTGACGGTATCCCGGGTTGCGTGTTACGTGAACTCCAAGAGGAGCTAAACCCACACATAAAAATGCTATTTAACCTTAGCCTTACTTCGGGATATGTACCTGAACACTGGCGTACAGCAACAGTGGTCCCACTCCACAAAGGGGGTGCCTCTACAGACCCTGGAAACTACCGCCCATAAGCAACCAGCCTGGACTGCAAAGCTATGGAAAGAATCATTATGCAACTCATAAACAGAGACATAGGGGACCTACAGACACTTGACCCCACCCAGTTCAACTTTGTAAAGGGCAAATCCTGCCTCTTGAACCTGGTTGACTTTTTTGAAACAGTCACTAGAGCCATTGATGAGGGCAAAGCAGTCCATACAGCCTACCTGGACTTGGCTAAGGCCTTCGACACAATACCCCACTCAGGCATCATAGATAAGCTCAACAGCTTAAACGTAAACCCTTATGTCACTAGATGGGTTGCAAACTGGCTAAAGGACAGAACCCATAAAGTTAAAATCGCTGGAGCAATGTCAGACTCAAAGCCAGTCACAAGTGGTGTCCCACAGGGATCGGTCCTGGGACCCCTCTTGTTCGACATTAATTTCTCAGATGTTAAAGCAAACATGGGAGGGCTGTGGCTGACAAAGTTCGCAGATGACTGCAAACTAGGCGCCATAGTCGATACACCAGCGGACACATACATCCTACAAAAAGGCCTCACAGAAACGGACAACTGGTGCCAGAGTCACGGCCTTAAACTAAATGCCAAAAAATGTATAGTCATCCCCTTTGGGAAAAACAAAGTACCCACAAATTATCACATAGACAGCAACCCACTGAGTACAGAAAAAGTAATCAGAGACCTAGAGACCCAAGTCGACAGCGACCTCTCATTTGACACCCACGTTGCCAAAGTGGTTAGAAAAACATTCTACCTTGCACACCTCATCATGAAGGTATTCACATCCAGATCCAAGGATGTCATTGTACCCCTATACTCCTCCCTCATCAGACCCATGATTGAGTACAATGCCCCATTTGGTATGTACCTCACCCGGCAATTGCAACAGTTGGAGAGACCACAAAAGTACCTCACCAAGAGGATCAAGGGTCTCCAACATATGTCTTATTCTGCCAGACTAAAGAAACTTCAGCTCTATTCAGTAGCATACCGCCTGCTCAGAGGTGATCTCTGCCTGACGTACAAGGCCATATCCAATCAGGATCTGGTGGACATGCTCCACCTCAAAAAATCCAAATCCATCAGGACCACGAGAGCTAAAGACTTAAACCTTGGCACAAGTATGAATAGGACATGCTGCAGGGATAGATTCATAACCCAGAGGCTTCCCATGCTTTGGAACAAGATCCCAGTTCATATTAGGCAGAGCCCCTCACTGACTCTCTTCAAGAGAAACTTGATGAGTGGATGGGAGATCATAAATTTACCCCAGGGGTCACATCTGTGTCACTGCTAGACAGGGGCACAGTAAACTAATTCTATTATATAAGGGGACCTTCATTGTGTCACTACTAGACAGAGGCACATTATTCTAAATTTATTCTGTACATTTTTTGTACCACTTTATGGGGTGGCAAAGCCACATCACTATGGCTAGGCTTAGAAATGCCCCAGGGCAGATAGCCTAGTACTATACTATGAAACTATGAAACTATAAGATGGGTTGCAAACTGGCTCAGGGATAGAACCCACATGGTCAGAATTGCAAGTGCCTTGTCAGACTCAAAACCAGTTACAAGTGGCATCCCACAAGGCTCAGTCCTGGGACCTCTCTTGTTCGGTATATACTTCTCTGAGGTACAGGCTAACACGGGAGGACTATGGCTGACCAAGTTCACGGATGACTGCAAACTGGGAGCCATAATCGACTCTCCGGCTGACACAAGCATCCTCCAAAAAGGTCTCACAGAGATGGATACCTGGTGCCAGAGCCATGGCCTCAAGCTAAATGCCAAAAAGTGCATAGTCATCCCCTTTGGGAAAAACAAAGTGCCCACAAATTATCACATAGGTGGTAATCCATTAAGTACGGAAGAAGTAATTAGGGATTTGGGGACCCAAATAGATAGTGATCTCTCCTTTGACCATCACGAAAGGGTTCACATCTAGATCAAGAGAGGTCATTGTGCCCCTCTACTCATCACTCATCAGGCCCATAATTGAATACAATGCCCCTTTTGGGATGTACCTTACCCGACACCTGCAGCAACTGGAGAGACCCCAAAAGTACCTCACCAAGAGGATCAAGGGCCTCAAACAGATGCCCTATGCAGTTTGGCTAAAGAAACTCCAGCTGTACTCAATTGCTTACTGCCTACTCAGAGGCGACCTATGCCTGATGTATAAAGCCATGTCCGACCTAGAATTAATGGACATGCTCCACCTCAGGAAATCCAAATCCCTTAGAGCTACATGCTCCAGGGACTCAAACCTCAGCGCGGCAATAAATAGGACATGCTGGAGGGACAGATTCATATCCCAAAGGCTCCCCTCACTCTGGAACAGGATCCCAATCCATGTTAGGCAGAGCCCCTCACTGACCCTCTTCAAGAGAAATCTTGACGAGTGGATGAGGGATCGTAAGTTTACCCCTGGGATCTCTTCTATGTCCTTGCTAGACAGAGGCACAGTAAACTAATTTTAAAAGGGCTATCTTCTGTGACCTTAACTAATCTAAAAGGGAGGCGAAAGCTAAACACACTCTGGCTATGCTTATAAATGCCCTAGGGCAGATAGCCTAATATCAACATATGAACCTATGAACCTATGAACCTATGAATATATAATCTTGGTATACACTGATTTTTGTAAATCATTTGGTGAACGTGAAGCATCCTTCTTGTTTTAATATCTAATCTATCCAACACTTTTTGGGGCTAGTCAGTCACTCCAAAACTGTAAGTTAGGACACCAAGAGCAAATTGATTTATAGCTTGGATTTTGTTCCCAGATGTCAATGCTATTCTCAGGATTAATTTACATCTTCTAAAGTATTCCTTACTGAGTTTTATTCGCATTTGTTCATGTCTTATTGCTGATCTTTCAGCAATTCCCAAGTATTTATACACGCCCTCTTGCTCAAGTTCTTTTATATCACATTCTTGTCCCAAACTGATGTTTTCCTGGTGCTGCAGTTTTCCTTTTTTAAAGATTGCTTTTGCACATTTATCAAGACCAAATGACATTCTAATATCATCTGTTCCACAGCTAATGAGGTATAAAGTTTTAAATTGTTGACAAAGAGAAGATGAGAAGTCATTAGACTTTGTTGTTTTCTAGGAGCCAAATTATAGCCATGGCCTAAGCTGTTAAGTAAACAGCTTAATGGATTAATGGCAAGGCAAAATAGTAACGGTGACAGGGAGTGACCCTGGAATATCCCCCTTTGGATTTTTATCCCTAGGATAATAATCTGTCCTTTATCATGGCTTAATTGTAAAGTGGTCTGCCATTGTTTCATGGTTACTGTAATGCAGTCAGTCAGTGTAGGGTATATCTTATACATTTTTAAGCACTCTTTTATCCATGAATGTGGGATAATATCAAATGCTTTTTTGCAGTCAATCCATGCCATACTTAGATTCTTCCCCTTTTTACAGTTCTCCACTATAACTTAATTTAACAATACATGATCCTTTGTTCCATATGACTTTCTTTTATTGCCCTTTTGTTCTACTGCCATAATTGAGTTTTCTTCTAAATGACTATAAACTCTGCTGGCGTCAATTCCCATGTATAGTTTATATGACATTGGACGGCAAGTTATTGGTCTATAATTTCTAGAGTAGGTTGCATGTTCACTCTTAAGTAAGAGGATTGTTTTGCCTGTTGTTAGCCTGTGTGGTGTCTGTTTGGGGTACGCATGTAAATAGATCTTACTCATGGCTAAATCCTTGTGCAAAGATGTTAATTCTTTTAACCAAAAGTTAGGTACTGCATCTGGGCCTGGGGTTTTCCAGTTAGAGGCTTTTCGTAACTTTGTTTCAATCTCTCTGGCTGTTACTTCATCCCATTTCATATCCTGTACCTTTAAACTTCTTATTCTTTCTTTTACTTCTTCTATCCATTTAGCATCTTAGTTATGTTCCACAGGATCTTCATAAATGCTTCTCCAAAATGTATCTACCTCCCCTTTTTTGACGGTCTTTCAATTACTTTTACTTTTTTTCCCAATTCTCTGTAAAACAGTTTTGGGTCATCAGTAAATTGCTTATTTTGTACTTTTCCCTTATAATTATCTGTGTATCTTCTAAGTTTTTCCACCTGTGCTGAGATTTGCATGAGTGCATGATAGATCCTGGTCTGTTCTAATACTGTCCATTGCTTTAATCACATCTTTCTTAGTATTTTTGATCTGTTCCCACTTCTATAATCTTCTAACAGTGACACTTCTTGTCTTAATTGCTTTATAGTTTTCTCTATTCTATATTTCCATGATGGTATTTGATTTCTCCCCTTCCTTTCCCTCACTACCCTGTGTTCTTGTGGTAGAACTTTATCAGTTATTAGTTTAGCTGCACAGTAATATATAGTGTTTACTTCTGTTATACCACATGGGTCTCTATGGACAGCCCTAATTACTACATTCATTTGTTTTATCAGACTTCTGACTTTTGGGTTTTATTGACCTTCTGCAGTCTATTTCTCTACCCTTAATTTAACAGACATGCGCTATCCTTAATAAATCTAGACTGGGTTTGGTCTAGATTCTGGAGATTTCCTATGTCCTTGTTGATAAGGTCCATGATGATTCTTTCCATGGCCTTACAGATGAGGCTAGTCTGGCTTATGGGTCTATAATTGCGTGGGTCATTTGTTGTTTACCCCTTGTGCAGAGGGATGACTATTGCTGTCCTCCATTCTGTTGTAACATTGCCTGTATGGAGACTGTGGTTAAATAGGGACTCAAATGAGTCTGTAGGTCATGTTTTAAGTTATTTTAAAGGCAACCTGTGATGTTGTCAGGGCCCATTAATGCCATGTTTTTAAGCATTAGAGAGTACAGAGATGATCTGCTCTCTTGAGATAATAGGCTGAGGAATGGTGGCAGATATACTTCGGGGATGACCGTTGGGGATGGGGGTATGAAGTTTGATCCAAATCTCTCAGCTAGCAGGTTGGCTATTTCCTCCAGTTGAGTATGGGTAGAGCCATACACAACCAGCTCTGCATACCTGGGTTTCCCCTTAACACTTTGGACGTAGTTAAAAAAACTTTGTGATTTTCCTTGGCTAAGGTGGCTACTTTTGCTTCATAATTTGGTTTTGAGGACTTGACCAGATTTTTGATTTGTTCAGTCTAGTGAGGGATTTTTTCTTCCACTGTTTATGTTCCCACTTATTTGTGGCATTAGTTTCTTTCTTTTATTATAAAGTATGTTTATACAAGGGGTCCCAGGTTGATTTGTTTTTCTGGCAAGACCTGGGTTTAATCCATTCCAGTACTACTGATTCTGTACAACTGCTTAAGTAACTATACAGGGCATTGGTGTACATCACTGCACAGAATTCTGTGCTGTCTGGTTCGGAAAAGATTTGAAATTTCTTATGCCATCTCCTAGTAGGAGATAATTTGTCTTGTAGAAATTCTTTAGTGGTTTTGAACCTGATGGGGTGACTGGCCTTATATTTATTTTAAAGGAGTCTATTTTGTAGCCAGATCTTACCAAAGAGGACATTACTCATGGTGGGATGCAACACTTCTCCATATTAGTGAATACTTTGTCCAGGATATTTCAGTCCCTAGTGGATGTGCCAACCAGCTGTTCCAGAGCATTTGTACTGACAAAGTCCAAGAACCACTGAGCCTGAATGTTAATGGTTGTGTGTGTTCCTCATTTAATGGTAGAATAGTTAAAATCAACCATGATGAGTAAGGTATTGGGTTGCTTGGTGAGTGACTCCAGTAAATCCAGGTACACAGTATGTTTTTCTGGTTCATGGTGGGGGGCTATAGCTAGCGATGATGTGATAGGGGATTTTATCTATGGTTAGTTGGACATGGAGTAACTCAAGAGAGTTGTACTGTTGGACAAGTCTTGAGGTGTACTTAGCCTTTAGGATGAGTGATACACCTCCTCCTTTGGTTCTTTCTTGCTCAGTTGGCAATATGAACACATGTAAGGCATTGTAGCCTTGCATGGCTGGCGTACTTTCCACAGCTTTGAATAATGTCTCAGTGACCACACAGACATCACCATTTTACAAGGTGACTAGTGCTTCTAGGAAATGTAGTTTCTTGATAGGACTTCTGGCATTGAGCAGCAGTCCCTTAAGTTTACCAAGAGAAGATTTTGTAAAGCACTATTAGTATTCAAAAGCCTAGAGGACACAGGTGTAGACCATCACTGGCAAAACAGTGTGGCCTGGCAATTATGTCCTCCCAGACTGACAAATATTGGATCCCCTTGGACTGATACCAAAAGTTAAAAAAATCCTTTTTTCTTTGTATTCTGGCATCATTATTGGTGAAGGCAGAATGCTGCTCAAGGCTAGGTTCAGACCTGTCTATGACACGTATTTGACCTTCTTAATAAAGGCACCTCTTACATGAAGACGTGCAGCACGTACTAAGGGAGGCAAGAAAACTACCAGAAAATCTTATATTGGCAACTGGAAAAGATTTGTTGCCTAGCTAATAGCGAGAGTCCTTTTTGGGATTATGTACCACTGGTTCTGAAATATTTGTGTAAGTTACTTTCCTCTGGTGAGGTACAGCTGGTGGCTGTTTAAGAATGACTGCCCATGGATCCCCCTTTCATCTCTGTTTTTGGTAAAACAGTTTGTGGAGGTAGTTGTGCATCTTAAGTCACCTAGAAAACAAATGGCTCCCTCTTGGGATTTTAACTTTGTATTAGAAAAGTTCACCATGGCTCCAAAGAGGAGGGGTTGTTATAATAGTTAAGGTCTTTACCTCACAGATACAAGGTGTGGGGTTTGATTCTGACAACTGATTATTAGATAATGTTTGTAACAGACTGCAGACTGGTAGCCTAATATTTACCTATGAACCTTTAAACTAGCTCACCAGTCTTATTTAAAGTTCATCACATGGAAGCCTCTGCACTTCTTATTGTTCTGACAGCTGCAAAAAGAGTATCTGAGTTGTAAGTTTTCATGACAGATGAACCCCTTCCGGTCTTCCATAGGATAAGGTCAAAATAAGAACAAACCCCTAATTTAGGCCCAAAGGTTTCAGAGATTACTTTAACAAGCCACTAGTTTCCCAGTGTTCTGTGCAGATCCTTATATCCAGGAGAAAAGATACTGAACATGCATAGACACCTCAGGTTCCATTTTAACCGAGCTAAGTCCTTTAGAAAAGCAGATTATCTGTTTTTTTCTTTTTGATGGGCAGCGATACAAGACATCTTGTGTCAAAACAGATTATTTCCAGGTGATTGTCCACAGATATTCATTTTTGTTATACCTGCCATGATAAATCTATTCCAGACAGTATCAAGGCACATTCTTCTTGAGTCTTGGCTTTTATGATGGCATACTGGAAAGGGGTGGACTTTAAAAGTATCAGGCAGCAACATGGTCATGTCTGCATACTTTTACAATACATTGCAAACTGGATTCCTTCTTCAGGTGCACAACAGCCCTCGCTAGGACCATGGGCCAGGTGCTTCTGGATTCACTACCTTCCTTCTTCCTGATTGGATATGCTTGGGTAATCAACCCATACAGCCAAAAGGCTAGTATAGCAGTAAGAATTATGAACATGTTGCAGTGGGAGGGTGGCCTAATGGCTAAGGTGTTTGCCTTACAAACACAAGGTGCAAGGTTTGAGTCTCACAAGGGATAATTGGCTTGGCTTAAAATGGCTCGCAAGGGCAGTTAGCTTAGTACTAACCTATGAACGTATAGTACAGTTGTGTAAGTTGCAGTAACAGTCGATGTTCGAGTTCCTCGTTGCTGCAGTAGTTGCACCTACCCACCATCCTCCTACTTTTGCATATAGTTAGTTGTTGGGATGTAACATTTTTGATGTTCTTGATGAGTAAAGCCCTTCTCTCTCTGTATGGCAAGGAAGTCCTGAAGATTTCTACACTCTGACTGCTGATTTCTCTCCAAGGAGCTAGTCATTCAGCAGTCAAGAGTTCGGCTGGCCAGTTGTATCCTAGGCAGGATACAACCCATATAGACAAAAGGTTACTGCAGCACTGAGAAATTTGCAGCTCCCTACTGAAATGTCAGCCCCTGAAATGCCAAGTTCCAAAATGCTGCATGCTAACAACCCAAAAAAAAAAGACTGAAAACCAGGAGAAGAGCAAATCTTGAAGATCGCTGATATCCTTTAAACTTCTTCCACACCTGCCAAACTTATGCATACCAACTCCAAAATCACCATACCTCTGAGACAAGGAAATATTCTGGAAGATGGATAACTCTAACTTAGTATATATAGGTCTGTTTTTTTCAGCCATTCAGTCTCTATGTTTAGGGACTCGCTTTAGCAGGTTCTGACATTTTTAGTCATTACAAGAAGGTTTATTACAGAGATACATGTTCCATTACACAAGCTCACCTTTTTACAGGCCCTGTTTTTGGATGCTATCAATGTGGTCATTGTACCTACTGTCCTAGGGTGTTGAAATGTCGGACTTTTTCTTCACAAAATTGTCCACAAGTTTATGATATATTATGTTTTGCCAATTGCAGTACATCTTGGGTGATTTATTTGGCCCAGTGCAATTGTCGAGCTTTCTATGTTGGACAAACTTCACATCCTTTTAAAGTTAGGATAGGGGAACATCTTAGTGATATTAAAAACAAAAAGGAGTCCAGTTCATTATATAAACACATTTCTAAACACCCTACGGGCAATTTTTGTTTTATGGTCATTGGTCACATCAAGGACAGACATGTACAATATCATATCATGTTCTATATGATAACTTCATATAAAAGAGAAATGTGGATCACTGGGGGCTATTTTTTATTTTCCCTCCCTGGATTTTTTTTTCATTTTATTATATTTATTTTATATAATTATTGTTATATTTTTTTATATATTTTTATATATATATTCATATAATTGGTGATTTGTAACACATTTTTCATGTATTTTTGGTATTTTTCTACTATTTTATTGATTATTGATGGTTATCAATGCTCATACTTAGGTTATACAAGTTGCAATGAAGTTTATAAGGGTTTTGTTTTTTTTTTATTTTTTTTTTATCATGTTTGGTTTGAGGATTTACGGTACAACCATGTTGATGTACTTGTTTGGTTATGTTTATGTTGCTGTTGATGTATGAATTTATGTTATGCTGATTTGGTTGATTTTTGGATATAGTGCTTTTTTTTTTTTTTTCCTTTTTAATTTCAAATGGTTACCAGAATTTGAATGTCTACTGTTATGCTAAGGGCTACTAATACAACTGTACTTTCATGAGATGGATTTGCATCTTTAACCAGAGAAAGCAGACTGGATAATGTCCAACACAAACTAAAAACACACTCTGATTTAAAAATCTCACCCACAAGTAAAAACGAGCAATTTCAAAGGCAAAATAAAAAAGTTTTAATGAAGATAATTTCTATAAACACAAATAAGGTCACAGCTTGAACAAATGGAATGTTGAAGAGAAAAGTGGTAATTAAAATCCACAGCAACATGCAACAGAACAACCAATGAGTCAGGAAGCCGCGATATACAAATAAGGGTTCTACTTTATTTAACCGAAAGCTGATTCCAGCGAATGCAAATCCATCAACACAAATGCATCGAACCGCGAAATAAGTGAACACACAAAACTGCAAAATTACTGCAAATTTTGAAATGTGGAAGTGTTTTGGTTGGCCCATCTGAGCTACAGATCTGTAAGGTAAGTGTGTGATAGTTACGGACATTAGAGTGCGAGTTAAGGTAAGTGCATAGATAGGTAATGTAATATGGGTAATGTATTTAACGTTTAGTGTAGGGTTTGAGGTAGGGTTTGTGTGGTTTATTTATTTTGTTTGGGTATAGCGCCGTAGGGTAAGTGTGCGGTAGTTACGGACCTTAGGGTTAGAGAGGGGTTAAGGAGAGTGCATAGATAATGGTGTATATGGGGTTTAGTGTAGGGATAGAAGTAGGGTTTTGGTTAGTGTATGTTTGTGGTTTATTTATTTTGCTTGGGTGGGTAGTGTGTTTTGGGCGGTGGGGTTGGCCGAGTATGACAAATCAGTATTTTGAGTTTCACGGTTTTGTGAGTTTGCTCATTTTGCGGTTCGATGTATATGTGTCGATGGATTTGCATTCGCTGGAATCAGCTTTCGGTTAATTAAAGTAGACCCCAAATAAAAAGTCAAATTTACTAAATTTTACTTCTTATTTGTGTATCGTGGCTTCCGGACTCATTGGTTGTTCCTTTGCATGTTGCTGTGGATTTTAATGAAAATAGTTTAAGCGCTTTCATCCATATAATATACAAGGACTTCATCAGAAAAAATTATTTACTTATCTAACAACATTTAAGTACATACAGTTAAATTGACAATTATCAAAAACTCCTTCCTTCAAATTTAAATATTCAACAAAAAATGTAAAACGTTATTTAAAGGTGCAAACCTTGTAGTTAAAGAAAACACTTTCTAAAATTCTTCCATGTCCGCAAAGTAAATATATCAACTCAAATAGTGAATAGATTTTATATTAAAATAAATAAATCAATGGATACATGATTATTATATAATTATGCTACAGTTTCACTGCTGGAAGCTTTAAAATGCTGCTCATGGAGATGGCTTCACTTAATCCCAGGAATGTGCTGGCATTGAGCCTTATCTGCCATAAAAGCCCCCTGTACTCTAGTTTGTGTTCCCAGGGGCCACCTCAAGGAATTAACAAAACTTTATCTAGAATAAAACAGAGACATTTTCTTTACTCAAGGCATTCCAACTATTCTTTAAATAATGCATTGTTGTTGTTGCAAATACTAATCTCATACATATGCTCATAAATCTTTCTCTATAAAGCACGTTCAGTTTTCCTAATGTAGTTATTATTGGACTTGAAGTTATTTTTAAGGATACTGAATTTCAAGTTATTATTTCATGATTGTTGCCAGCCAAGGCTGGATTCACGGATTTCTAGTACATAGAACCTACCCCTTCATCTCGCATAATTAACTTTCGAAAAGGTATATGAACTGGACATTAGAGAAAGTGTATCTTATAATATTAAAAACAGGAATTCTTATCATAATTTGAATAAAATGAATGTTCCATACTAATCTATTTGAAACAATAGAATATAAAAATAATGAAGCCGGGTAGGGGGGAGGCGCCATTATAATGGACCTTTACCAATATAATAATAAGATGTATGAAATTTTAGTCTCTGCTACGTATCAACTGGTATCTAATGAGGTGATTGGGGAATATAGACAGATTAATTTACATATTCAGGACTTATTTATAGACCGGAGGATTGATCTGAATACCTATAATTATGTGGTTATTACAGCCCCTATAACACCTATCATTTTTGGGGCCCCAAAATCCACAAGGACATATCCATTCCACTGATGCATCCTATAGTGGATGGGAGACAGTCCATTACCTATTCATATGCCAAATATCTTGCTAATAAACTGAAAGGGTTATTGAAGGATGAGTTAAAAAATTGTGACGATTCCTGTTCTTCCTTAGAAATGGTCA
>NC_056740.1:426311382-426328882 GCF_019279795.1 Protopterus annectens | reverse complement strand
CAGGTAAGTACAAGAAGAGCAGTGCAGCCACAGGTAAGTACAAGAAGAGCAGTGCAGCCACAGGTAAGTACAAGTAGAAGCAGTGCAGTCATAGGTAAGTACAAGTAGAAGCAGTGCAGTCGCAGGTAAGTACAAGAAGAGCAGTGTAGCCGCAGGTAAGTACAAGTAGAAGCAGTGCTCGTTGGTTATACTGGTGCCTCGATAATGATCTGTACAATTCTGTGTACACAGTAGCAGTAAGCAGGAGAAGTTATATAGCAGCCTTAAATGACCATGAAGGTTACATTCTCATCCATAAGAAAATGATGAAAACAGGGAACAAGCAGAGTGTAGTATATAAGCTAAAGAATTATGGAATGATTAGAATGAACATGGGAAAAGAGGTAACTTTTGTATCTGATGTTGTCTTTTCCACCTGACTTCAACTTGTGGGTTATCAGATCTGACTCAGATCCATGACCAGCCATTTCCAAAGACTTCACCACCCCCAAGCTCCTCCTCCTGTACCCATAGTGCATTGTTCTCTCTGAAGCTACCCACAGTCTCATTTGCTATGTTCCAGGATTGCAGCTAGATCTTGAGGTCCACCTTTTGAGTAACCTTTGGTGCTTAGTAGTTAATGTTTTTACAATTGTGGTCACCTGTTCCTCTACCCTTTCATTGTTAGTATACTTTCTGGTAAGGTAGTGGTTAGATTTCATAGTTTTTAGAGATGTTAGCTAAGATTCTGCAGTAATGAGCTTCCATTTCTGCCTTAGGTAGTTTGTTCTTTGTGTAGATTTATTGTTTCAAAAAATAAACAAATAAAGGAAAACTAGCTTTTTTATTAGCATAGGTAGTGATGTACCTTTGTGTGTATTTTGGTAACTTGTGTTTTTTTTTTCTCTAGGTATGGATAAAGGATTTAAGAAGTGTTTGGCATGTGGCCACAAGCTTCTATCACATGACACACATGACAGGTGCATTTACTGCCTTGCAGCCATGTATGTGGAAGCTTAGTGCTCCATTTGGCCTGCTTTGGCACCCAGGCCATTAATGAGCACCAGGATAAGCTTATTCTTAAGGGTCTTCTACCCTCCAAAGAAGCACCCTCCTCTGCCACTTATTCCAGTAAAGCTGACAAGAGTGATCTGGGTTGAGGAAGGGAGGGTGCTAAGGATGCCAAAGTGCCCAAGGGTGACCACGAATGAGCAGCTTCCCCTGGCTTCCAGACAGATGGATCCAAAGGTCCAAACATCTTTGGCTTCACCTGCCTCCTAATTGTAGGTATCTGATCTGACCCATCAGACTAATCCCTGTTGGTGCTGTTGACAGGGTAAGTTTCTTTCCTGACACTTAATGTCCCAAATCCTTTTCTGCCCAAAGGAGTCCCTTCCAGGAGGATTCATTCTTCCTTTTCCTCTTCTACACATAGGGAGTTTTCCCAGGAGTTGTCCCTTTCTCCACCCTGGATCCAGTCCTCTCCAACTTTAGTCCAGTCATCAGAGCCTTATACCAACAGGAGGGCCTTCAAGCCCCACTCTGTTGTCTCTTCAGCTCAGTGTGTCTGATTTGATAGGAATTTTAGATATGCAGATTTGGAGAAGCTGATATGGAGCTTTTTACACGTCCAGATATAGCTAGGTTTAATTCCAACTGGCTCAGATCACCAACCTGAGGCTTCAGCTCTGACTGGTTTGTTTTCTCCCTCAGGTGCCTTGGGTCTGAGATTTCCAGAGCTGGTTGCCTTACTGCCATCAGGGTTGGGTCTGATGACTTGGCTGATTGAGGTCTTCCATTCCTACCTCAACCTTCTTGATTCTTGCAGTCCTGGAGCTGAGTGGGTCTCAGAGACATCCCTTCAGTGCTGGGGTTCCCAGGTTGGAGTCAACACTTTGAGTTTTGGAGTCATCCCTCCCCCTTGGCACCTCAACACTTGATAGTTTGGCTCTAGTCTCTGCATCAGGTCAAACTGAAGCAGTGCTGGAGTTGAAAATTTCCTTGGAATCTTTGGATCCCAGGAGTGCAGGCATCGAAAAACCAGCTTCAGTTACCTCCTTCAACTTCATTGAGATAATGATCTATGGACAGGAGAGAATGGTCAGCAGGAGCAGTGCTGGAGTTGAACATTTCCTTGGAATCTTTGGATCCCAGGGGTGCAGGCTTCAAACAACCAGCTTCAGTTACCTCCTTCAACTTCATTGAGATGTTGCTGTATGGACAGGAGAGTGGCCAGCACCAACTGGTATTTCTCCCCTTCAGTCTCTATGCCTGTGGACTCAAACCAGTATTCTCTGGGAATGGCCACATAACTAGGCCTTCAGACCACCCTGCTTCCAGGGCCCCATGCTTCTTCCACCTCTCCCCTGGACTCCCCTGTACAAGAGAACTATGGCAGGAGGTGGTGCAAAAGGAAGCACCTGGATTCCACTGAGGAATCCCTTACCAAGGATACCAACCTCAAGGAAGGAGAAGGGTCCCCAAAGTTTCCTCCATGAAGAAGATTTCTTTGGGGATCTCTTGGAGCTGCTTTGCCAGTGGAGGTTGGACTGCCATAACACCATCTCCAGAGGAGTCTGTATTTCTGAATATTTTCAGTGAGGGCCCATTCATATCACAGGCTGTGCCCCCCTTCAAAATTATTTATTGAGCTAGTTCCCTGGAGGGCCTGGAGAGAAACTGATATGGTGGAACCCATAGCAAAGAAACCTGATAAGATCCTAGACCCTTCTAATGACCAAGAACCTGGGAGTAAAGGTCTCACTGTTGATGCTATCATGTTGGCAGCAACCACCAAGAAGGACATCATGGAAGAGTGTTCTTTGGTCCATCCCCCCAATAGGGAATCCAGGGCATTGGACTGATTATGAAAACATGCTTCCACATCAGCCTCCTTTGCACTGAGGGCATTAAATTACCTTGTCCACTTGACAAGTCTTCAGTGGGACATCATGTCTGAAGTGTTAAGGGTTGTTAAGACACAAAAGACTCCAGAGACTGAAAAGACTCTGGAGATACAGCAGTCTATCTTTAAAGTGTCAGTGCACCTGCTTTCCAGTGTGGCTGATGGCATATCTCAAGTGGCCAGTTCTGGTATTGTCATGCGACACCATCCTTGGATGATCCCCTCCTTTTGATGGCTCCTCACCTTTTGAATCTAAGATCAAAGTCACTTTGACCAGGAGTGAACAAGATGGAAAGATGCTGTCTGCCATCAGAGTGCATTCATCCACCCCTCAATGGACCTTTTCTAGGAACCAGAAAGGAGCAAGCATCTCTGTTTTAGAAAAGTGCGGCAGTCTTTTCAAGATGCTGCTGTGGAAGGTTCCCTGTACAACAGAGGGGGCCCCAGAATGGGCATAACAGTCATGTAATCTTTATATGCCGTTAAGAAAAACAGGCATTATAGCGAGTCTATTTCTGTAGTTATATGTGGAATTACATATCTCTCCCTAGAGGTATGATTTGGACTGTGCATTTCCAGTGCTACCTACAGGTACCCAGGAGTATGTATGGCTTTGAGTAGAACTAGCACAGCGTTTAGCAAGTTTTTTCAATGCACCATCTGACTGATACAGAAACTGCAATGAGATAAACCCTAATTAATATAATCGTGTGAGGAAAGGCACCGAGAACCACTTCTGCCGTGGAAGAAATAAATGCTACTTTTTACAAGTTTATTTTGTCAAGTATGAGCTGCGGTGGTGGTGCTGCAGTAGCGCTGTCGCCTGACAGTAAGGCGTTGTCCCGTTCGATTCTCAGCTGGAGCGTCTTCTGTCTGGAGACATGCGTGAATGGGCGTACCTTAGTTGAAGGTTGTGTGTCAGGGCTGGCAACTCGGCACATAAATATCTACTGCCAATCCTTAGTGGACCGGAGTTCCACTGTGGCGACCCCTAACCGGGAAAAGCCGAAAGACACAACAACAACATTTTGTCAAGTATGACTGCTTTTACCTGCATTTAAATTTATCTACATAATGAAACAACTTAGCCAATATTTGTAAGGGTTTCTGAAAGGTATATTGAAAGGTTTACTGCTGGGGTAAGGCAACTGTTGAGCTGAAGGATTGTTAGGCATAATGGGAGACACACCCATCACTACATACTTAGAGGACAATTCAGCACATTCTGACTGGCCTTGTGATATCAGTTTCAATAAAGCACTTTTACTGTTGTATAGTTTACACATATATCTCATGTGCAAAAATATTTTGAACCGTGAAAGAGAACTGCCATGTCATCTCAGTCAGTTGTAATAATGTTACAGCTGTTATACTGTGGGGGACATTTGCTCAGTAAACTTATGTGCCTGATATTATTTGAACAATGTGGATAGAAATATATTGCTGTCAGACTCACCAATAGCATGCTATATGGGCACGAGAGGGAGACTGGTAGTCTAGGGAGTTTTCAATCCATTTACAGCTTACATATTAATACCAGTGTTTTGCATACCAAATGAGCAATGCCTAAAAACAGACAATGTAGAAAAGCACTGCAGGCTCTGCTGGAAAGACCACATGGAAACCAAAGTTCTTTGATGCAGAGAATGATGTGCCACTCCAGGGCCTCCATCTCTATAGCCAGCAACTATTTGTATCAGAAACTGCTGGCTGGGCTTGCTAGGACTGTACCTGGAAAAATCTGGTGATGGACATTAATGCAGGTGGCATCGCTGTCCATAGTTATGAAGTGATTTACCACCAGGCCACTGACATTACACATGCTGCTGAACAAAGAGCTGGTCATCTGGCATGGTAAGGTAGGTTGATGGCTATGAGGCCATAAACTGAGCCACCTTCTAAGAGACAGGAGTTTCTGGCTTCTGTCACAGGCAGTGTCACCTACACACTCACACACACACACACACACACACACACACACACACACACACACACACACACACACACTCCCTGAAAACCCATGCATACAATAGCATGATTTATTTTAACAATCCTCAGCACTCATATATTACTCTGTGAAGGACATCCACACGTGTGCTCCTATTCCCACCTGTGCAAATATTACCTCTGCCCTACCCTTTGTATATGGTTACTCGGGCTGTCTATGGATGAGTAAGCACAGCCTGCTGTTGGGTTTGCATGCATCCATTTTTATTGTTTTTTTCTGCTTTACTCTTGTCTGCTATGTTCTGTGGTTATATGCAAGTCAGTTCCACTTTGCCAGTGCCATGGCATACTTCACCCTCCTGTGTCTGGCATGATTACCTCTGGTTCTGGCTCCTCCACTGACTCCTCATATGACTCATCCACCACTGCCAGGTGCAATGGGGATTGCTGCCCCTGCAGGTGCCCATCCTGCTGTACCTGTCTCCAGGTTATGATACTGTGTAACATTGCTCACGCTGGAAGTATTATGAATCCAGTCAGTGAATTGTGTCTTCAGCAGCCCAAGTACATGCTTAGTAATGTTCCTTGTTTGGATTGGGCATGGTTTTACCTATATGGTCTGTTTCATTTGGTGGACTTCGAACTATGTCATCTGCCAAGGTTACAGGTCATATCTGGCATCACCAAAAAGATGCCTCTGGGAGAAGTTGCCCCTCACAAAATGTTGGTACAGGTCACAGGTGTGACATATGTGGAGTAGAGATAACCACCTGGGTGGCCCACAGACACAGTGTAGAAGATAGTCTGTGCATTACAGACCACATAGTTGATATAGATACCCTTTGCAATACTCATACCTCCTTCCCAGTTCACTACTCAGGGTCTATATTTCATTGTGGGTACAGTCTATGGTGCCAAGTACGTCAGGGAAATGAGCTATATCACAGAATTCCAGCATAGTGTTCCCTGTCTTCTTTCTAATCCATTGGAACCACATATGCTTCCCCACATGTTGAAGCATGTCATCAGAAAACTGATGGAATATTCTCAAGACAGATGTCTGTAATACTCCCTTTGTGTACACAGTAAGTCCATCATGTCTCTCTTCATATAGTCCAGGGAGGTATGTCTCATGTCATTTATTCCTACATGCACTATCTGTGTTATAAGTGTATCTGTATTGCAAAGACCTGAGTACATGCATGATGTTGTGAATCCTGGCATCTTTTAGGTAACTCACTTTGACCCTCAAACTGCACAGCCTGGTGAGTGGTAGGTACATCGGTATGTTTCATTATGGAGTCCCCTATAGCTAGGAAACTGGATTGTGTAGAGGTTGGATTTTGAGCTTTTGACTGTTGAATGTATGTTTTATGGCGGGTTTATGTGTGTTATGTGTTTGTGAGGTTACTGAGGGTACTTGCTTCTTAGGTTATATTTAGGAGACCATTGTGGGTTATGTAGCTTACTTTTTAGTGCCTCAGTATATTTGATCTATGTGTTTGATCTGAGCTGATCTGTATAGTGTTGTGTGGTACTGACAAATGCTTCTTGTTTGTAGCAGCTTTGTGTGAGAGCTTTGTCTCCAGTGACATTATATAACTACATCTCACACACACTTTATCAGTTTAACTAGTGGGTGGTTGTCAGTAAACATGTGGCAATTGCAATATCTTCTCAGAATGTGCATTTCAACTAAGCTATCTGCTGCGACAGTTGGAAAGTGCAAATTCATGGTTCCAGGTGCCTTACATTATGGCTAAAGGGGGAATAGCACCTATGGGGGTGGAGTAGATTTACAAAAGTGCTACCTGTCTAAAAGAGAACAATCTAAGTCAAGTCTACACACAAAGGAACAAACACATCTTAGTGCAAAACAGAGCCTCTTTGCACAGTAAGGGAAGTGTTTTAACTTGTAGTTCAGATATTTTATTTGGAGTGTAAGTATGGATAGACAAGATTTGGTTTCAACACCAACATCGGGTAAGTGGTAAGCTAAATAACAAAGTAGCTTGGTCTCCAGCCAGCAATACCTACCATTTAGATATAACAGTAAATTAATCCCTGCCACTGAATGATTACTATTGCTATCTGCAAGTTTATACTTCAACAAGAAAACTTACTTTATCTGTACTTTAAAGTAAAAGTAAGTGCAAAACAGGAAAAGAGTGGAAAAATACTGGTAAAACAGTTTTACTAGCAGTATAGGGGTGCAATCTATGGAATTCTAAAGGAAAAAAACACTAACGAAATGGAAGATCTATTAAACACACAAGTGGCCATGGAACTAAAGAGTACATAGTATAATTACTTATGACTGAAACTAAATACAACTGTTAAAAAAAATAGAAAAATGGAAAAAAGATGTAAAATCACAGGAAAAACAGTTTGAACTAACTAGAAGGACGTACCAAGAGCTTTATAATGCCAGTCATCTGTCTAAATCACAAAGCCAGCAACATTAATCCCACAAACAATGAAAAAAACAATTGATAAACTAGGCAAAAGGTACTGAAAAAACACAAACACTTTAAGAGCAACAATAAAACTTACTTTTTTGGTTAATATCAGGAGTTTGCCTGGAAAATGCCAGATAAAATATTTTCTCAGCATATGTGTTTAACATCAGCATATGTGTTTAACAACTAACTTCCTCGAACTGTACTACTGATCTAATCAGCATATCCTATAACTAAAAAGATCATCTCTACCTGACTCCTATCTGTTAAACCTAGCACTTGCTCCTACAGTACTTATCACCTTGATACAGCACTCTTGTTATAGATAGTACCCCAAAAAGGTGAACTCCATTTCTCGGACACCCACATCCCCCGGAATCTCTTTTAAAGTTTTTTTGTCTATTCCTTCTAGCATGTCGAGGGATCAGTTGCTATTGTCCTCTCCTGCTCAGCTGGTGAACCTGGGAATACTGAGGCAATGTTACAATTGCCTCATGTACACAGACAACCCTCTCCTCCTCCCACAAAACACAAATACATGCGAGAGATGCAACTATATGGCCAAACTGGAGGCTGAGCTCTCTCAACATAGGACTGGCAAGACCAGACAGGAGGAGAAGGTTCCCACACACACTATAGACCCAGTCTCACATAGTACCATCACAACCTCAAATCATACACATAAACACACAAAGACATACTCGAGGCTCTGAGCAAAATCTACCAAAACAGCAGAGGCCACCAAAGCAGACACCCAAACAACTACCACCTCAGAACACAACACCTGCAACACATAGACCTCACAGTCAGAGTGTCAAACAGTCACAGCCCTTAAGGCCAAACACAATGCCAGACACACTAGTCATTGGTGACTCCATAGTCAGACACACTGACGTCCCGCTCACCAGACTGAGTAAGGAGAGGGTTACAGTAAGCTGCCTGTCGGGCGCTAGAATCCGCCACATAACGCAAGCACTCAGGTCTCTCAACAGCAGGTACAAATACGACTCAGTCATTGTCCACGCTGGTGTAAACGACCTGAGACATACCTCCTTGGACTACATGAAAAGAGACATTGAGGAGCTCTCTGATTATGTAGCCCAGGCAGGTATGACCCTGACCTTGAGCAGTATCCTACCTTCACCAAGAATGATGCCACAATACAGAGATAAGATGATCAGCTTTAACAATTGGCTTAAACTCTGGTGTCATTCAAAGGATCCAATGTCTGTCTGCTTGGGATGACATGCTGGACAAGCCACGCTGCTTCGCGGGACGGCTTGCACCTGTCACCCTGGATTTCGGATATTGGCAAAGGCTCTTGCCACCCCATAGTGCCTTTTTAGGCAAGGCTCAAATTCTAAACCTACCACCCTAGAACACAAAAATGGAAAAAAGCTAAGGGTAATGCTGCTCAATGCCAGAAGTCTCAATCTCAAAATGCACTCACTCGAGGCCCTTCTCAGTATGGAGAACATCGATGTCTGTGCTGTGACAGAAACCTGGTTCAAGGCTCCTGAGAGCACCCCAGCACTATCAGGTTTTACCTCATACCATGCGTTCCGGCCCCAAAATCCGGACAATACCAAGAAAGGAGGGGGGGTATCCATATTCATCAAGGACACCCACACCTCAAGATTGGTGGCAACGCCACGATGCATCGGAGACCATCCAGGTGCAATTAACCATAGGCAAGACTGCTCTGCAAATTGTAGCATGTTACAGGCCACCCTCACAAACTCAGGAGCCTCACATGGCTTTCCTGAAAACACTGGAGGGGATAAATGTATCTCCAAACACCATCATACTAGGTGACTTCAATTACCCTAATATAGACTGGGAACACTACTCAAGCCCAAATACCCTAGCCCAAAAGTTCCTGGAATTCATAAACTCAAACGCCATGGAACAACTGGTCACCATCCCCACAAGAGGAGAAAACATACTTGATCTCATCATCACGAACATGGGAGCACAATACCCCTCACTGGTGAGATCAGATCACAAACTAATCTCGCTGGAGGTCCTCATCCCACCCCCATCTGAAATAAAAAAGACCACAGTAAAGAACTTCAAAGCCGACTTCACACTTCTAAAGACTAGTGTGGTCTCCTTTAAGGCCCCGAGCCATGGAAAACAGTACCCAAGCCGCTGAATCACTTACAAATGCCTTCTACCAGCACCTACAGGACTGCATGGATAAGGCAATCCCAAGCAAAACAAAGACTCTTTGTACCAAAGGCAAGCGTCCAGTCTGGTGGACCCCAGCCATAACCAAACTCTACAACAAAAGGAGGAAGCTACTACAAGATAGAGCAAAATCTTTAAAAGGTAAGACACCTTTGATCACTACAAGTAAAAAACTAAGAGCTCTCATAAAATCATCCAAAGCAAACTTTGAGAGAAAAATAGCTAAAGACTCAAAAGAAAATCATAAGGCCTTCTTCAGCTATGTTAGAAACCTGGGAGGAAACTCCCAGATATGCTCAGAACTAGTTCAAAATGATGTGAAGATTACTGATCCTACAGACACTGCCAACATACTGGCTGACAGGTTCAGTGCAAACTTCTCCCCCTCCCCCCCAAAAGGAGAGATATCTATACCAAACGATTGTAGCCCCCCAAACATCTCTAATGCCCAAGTGAGAACTGCTCTCTCCAAAGCAAAAAACACAGCATCCATGGGACCTGATGGTGTCCCCGGCTGTGTGCTCCACGAACTCAGCGAGGTATTGGACCCACAGCTTGGTCAGCTGGTTAATCATAGTCTCACCTCTGGATACGCCCAGGGGTGGCGCACTGCGACAGTGGTCCCACTTCATAAAGGCGGTGCCCCCACCGACCCTGGAAATTACCGGCCCATTAGCTTGACAAGCCTTATCTGCAAAGCCATGGAGAGGATCATAATGGATCTCATAAACAAAGACATAGGGAATTTGCAGACTTTGGATCCAACCCAGTTTGGCTTTGTCAAAGGCAGATCATGCCTTTTAAACTTGGTTGACTTTTTGAAACAGTCACCAAAGCCATTGATGAGGAAAGGCAGTCCATACAGCATACCTCGATCTGGCGAAGCTTTCGATACAATACCCCACTCGGGTATCATTGAAAAACTCATCAGCTTAAATGTTAACCCATACATCACAAGATGGGTTGCAAACTGGCTGAGTGACAGAACCCACAGGGTCAGAGTTGCTGGCGCCATGTCAGACTCTAAGCCTGTCACAAGTGGTGTCCCACAGGGCTCAGTCCTGGGCCCACTCTTGTTTGGCATCTACTTCTCCGAAGTACAAGCAAACACAGGAGGGTTATGGCTGACAAAGTTTGCAGATGACTGCAAACTGGGCGCCGTAGTCGAAAACACATCTGACACAGATATCCTTCAGAAAGGTCTCACAGAAATGGATAACTGGTGCCAGAGCCATGGCCTAAAGTTAAATGCCAAAAAATGCATAGTCATACCCTTCGGGAAAAACAAGGTTACCCCTAGCTACCATATAGGTGGCAATACACTGAGCACAGAAGAAGTTATTAGGGACCTGGGGACCCAGGTTGACAGTAGCCTGTCATTCGACACCCATGTAGCTAAAGTAGTTAGGAAGACCTTCTACATTGCCCACCTTATCATGAAGGGATTCACATCTAGATCAAGGGAGGTCATAGTTTCCCTGTACTCATCACTCATCAGACCAATGATTGAGTACAATGCCCCATTCGGAATGTATCTGACCCAACACTTGCAGCAGCTGGAGAGGCCACAAAAGTTCCTCACCAAAAGGATAAAGGGTCTGAAAAATCTGTCCTATGCTGCCCGACTGAAAGAACTTCAGCTCTATTCAGTAAACACCGCTTGCTCAGAGGTGACCTGTGCCTGACATACAAGGCCATGTCAAACCCAGATTTGATGAATATGCTTCACCTCAATAAATCTAGATCCGTCATAGCCACAAGGGCGGGAGACTTAAACCTTGACACGGCTATTAATAGGACGTGCTGGAGGATAGATTCATCACCCAAAGACTCCCTATGCTGTGGAACAAAATCCCGGTATATGTGAGGCAGAGCACCTCGCTGGCCTTGTTCAAGAGAAATCTTGACCAATGGATGGGAGATCGCAGATATACCCCAGGGATTACCTCAGTGTCACTGCTCGACAGAGGCACAGCAAAACAATGGGTATAGTTCCCCATACTAAAGGGGTGGCGTAAGCCACAAAACTATGGGCTAGGCTTGTAAATGCCCTCGGGCAGATAGCCTAGTATAAACCTATGAACCTATGAACCTAACCTATGAACAATCTTTCTAGGAGTCTTGGGCAAAGGCAATGGCAGATGGCGACAAGCTCTGTTAAGCTGAGAAGCTAAATTGAAGGAACCAACAGGGATGTGGCTAGATCTTCAACCAGTAATGTGTGTGTGTGTGTGTGTGTGTGTGTGTGTGTGTGTGTGTGTGTGTGTGTGTGTGTGTGTGTGTGTGTGTGTGTGTGTGTGTCTGTGTGTGTCTGTGTGTGTCTGTGTGTGTGTGTGTGTGTGTGTGTGTGTGTGTGTGTGTGTGTGTGTGTGTGTGTGTGTGTGTGTGTGTGTGTGTGTGTGTGTGTGTGTGTGTGTGTGTCTGTGTGTGTGTGTGTCTGTGTGTCTGTGTGTGTCTGTGTGTGTGTGTGTGTGTGTGTGTGTGTGTGTGTGTGTGTGTGTGTGTGTGTGTGTGTCTATGTGTGTGCCTGTGTGTGTGTGTCTGCAGCGTGTGTGTGTGTGTGTGTGTGTGTGTGTGTGTGTGTGTGTGTGTGTGTGTGTGTGTGTGTGTGTGTGTGTGTCTGTGTGTGCGTGTGTGTGTGTGTGTGTTGTTTGGGCTGGCATATGTATGCTACACTGTAGCACTGCCATTTTTGGTATGGTCATATCATATCTGCATGCTTCGTAGCATTCTAGATTTGTATTGTAACAGTATTGGATCACAGGGATGTTACAGAGTATTCCTGTCAGTGAATTCCTTTAGCATAATTATTCAAACTAAGCTTGGATTTGTGTCACTTTTGAGCAACACCATTGAAAATGGTACATTCTTAAACATGTCTTCTACAGTCCAGATGGGCTTTTAGTCATTTTCCCTTCACATTAAAGCTCTGCAGAATATGCCACATTTATGATTCTCACCCTTGCTATTGATCTGAGCAGCCTTGACATGCATCCGACTATGTAAACTATGTCTTTCCACTATTTTATTTAGTTAATTAAATAATATTGTTTACCTCACATTGAAGGCCTTGCTTGTGTTTTATGGGACAACTACAGGTACTCGCATGGTACTAACTTGTGATACATCTACTTGTTGCTAGGTGCTTGAAAACAAGTGCTTGAAATCCCAGTAACCTAATATCCAATTCCTGCATAGCCCTCCCAACAGCTGATCCTATAAAATACATAGCCATACCAGAACCTAACACTTAAACCGGTACTTCCTTATTATAGCGGCCTTGGGCGATGCAGTTCAGGGATTATGTATGTTATGTTATAGTGAATGAACTTCTGCATCGTCACTTCAACAACATCCTTTAAAAGACAGGAAGCAAAGAAATGTACTACCATAACAAGTCTGTTTTCAGTAGTAAAAATAAAAAAGAAGGGCGTATAAAACAAAGGTAAGTTGTAAGGACTCAGAGCAGTCTAATTAAGCAGGACCGGATACTTTTTTCTTGGTCCTTCTGGTTGCAGGCAGTGTCAGCTCTACAGTAGGTCTGTAGGTCAGTACTTTTGAAGAAATAGGGTGCATTGTTTACCTTTTTTGATATGCCGGTATTAGTTCAACTACAATGTTATTGTCTTAACATTACAGGTATAACTGATCCCTGCTGAGTCTGCACTGTATGTTGTTTTTCTTCAGAGGTTACAATTTGTTTATTTAAAGAAGCCCCCTCACTGATTCGGCTCAAAATAGTTTACTAAATGTAGGTTATTGTGTGGTGTGCTGGAGCTGAAAATGAGTGGCACTATACAGGGATACTTGTAACAGATTTTTTATATGAGCAAGATTTTAAAAAAGGAGGGGAGCTTCACAGTGATGTGTACTCTTTACCGAACTATATCGCCGAGTATGCTGTAATAAGGAAGTACCCTTTAACCTAAAATTCCTACCCAGTTTAAACCAATCTCCTTGGTCTCAAACCCTAAGCCTCTCCTGCCCCCTAGCCTTAGTCCTCAACTGATGTTTAAGCCTAAAACTTCCCTCCCTAAACATAAATTCCTTGATTGCTAACACTAAATTTCCCTCCCCACTCCCTAATCCTAAAACTCCAACCCCACTTCCTACACTTAAATTCCCCAACCTCCCCAAATCCTAAAAACCCTCTCCCTGATCCTAAAACCTGCTCCTGTTCCCCAATCCTAACCCTCACATGAGAGTAACACTTCCTCCTCATGGCTGCTTGCCCAAACTCATATTGACATTTGAGTGTGAGCAGCAGTCTACCTGAGCTATAAGATGCTTGAGTCTTTGACTTTGAGCCAATGCGTTTTGAGCTCTGGGCCTAAAGTGCTTGCAGTAGAACTGTCTTTGTGGAATATTTGCCATGAAAAATAATACTGTAAAATTGTTATCTGAGGTTGTCCTTTTCATTCTTCCTCAACATATGGGTTATGGATCCGATCTCAAATCCAGCTCTTGAGCTCCTCCCTCTACCCATCATGCCCCAGCTAGTCTACAATTACCCTGATCTCATGGAAGAAGATCCTCTCTCAGAAGCTCTTTTTTTCAATTGTACAAGCATTTGTGAGTAGTTTTTCTTTAGGATATGTTATTCTAAGACTTTCCCTACATTCCCCCTTTTTTCTCTAGCTAGTTTTTTCAGTTTCTACATGTTAGCCCTTATTCAGCTCCCTCTTTTTTCTACCTTTTTAGGTATCTTTGTTGTGTACCATTATTGTACCATTATTGGGTTGTGAGGGTGGCCTTGGGAGGGTGGACTAATGGTTAGGGTGATTGCCTTATAAACACAAGGTGCAGGGTTTGAGTCTCACAAAGGATAACTGGCTAGGCTTAAAATGGCTCGCAAGGGCAGTTAGCCTAGTACTAACCTATGAACCTAAAATACCAGTTTTCTTTACTTTCTATTTCTTTTCTACCCTTTTTAGGGTACTTCTGTACCATTATTGGTAGTTTGCTGTAACAATTTTTAAAAAAAAATATTTCTTTCCCTCCCTTTTTTCCCTTAGTTAGTAGTTACAGCTGAGAAGCCAACATGTTTTAAAAAATGCACTTCCTGTGGACCCAAAATTCCAAATTCTGATGCCCACAGGGAGTGTGCTTATTGCTTAGGAGCAGCACACCTCAATACTAAATTGTGCTATCTGTTCTGCCTTTAATTCCAGGGCAATTGCAGATAGGAGGAGCAAGTTGGTCCTTAAGCGATTGCTACCCCCTTCTTCTTCCTTTGGGGCTCAAACCCCCAGTAAGCATTTCAAAGCTCTGTTGGAGTCTAGAAAGAGATCTCCTCCTGGATTTCTGAAGACTCCTATCTTTGAGTTCATAGCCTCCTCAGAAGACTCGAAGATGTTCAGATCCAAAAAGGAAACTTTCAGGTCCTAAACCCTGGGAGCCGATTACTGTACTAAATGAATGTCCATAACAGCTTTTTGATCTGAAAACCTCAGAACCGACTACTGGTGCTAGAACTCCTCACCAGAGCTTATGATCAATCCAGTGTCTCTTTAGCTCCATTCCACCCTTTCTTAAAACTATATCGAGGAAACAGTCTAGGCCACAGTCCAGTACCACATCTGTTAGGTCCTCCAGAAGTCTTTCCAAGGCTGAAGTGACTAGGATGATGAGGAAGTTCCTCTGATTCAGATTGAGGTCATTCTGGCTATGGCTCCCATTGGAATCGTGAGCCTCCCTTCCACTTCCCATACAGTAATATGACCTTCTCTGATCCATCCCACAGCTCCTGAGCACTCAGATCCAAGAGTTCTGAAAGAATCAGTGTCAGAGTCAAAGAGGGTTAGGTCTTCAATTCCAACAGTTTCCCTGTGTAGTTCTGCTCCTGTCCCTTTGGAGTTGGACGAGTCCTGGAGCCAAAGCCTAGGTGTTCGATCCGGGGGACCAGGATCTACTCTGAAGTTGTTGAAGCCATTCCTGCACCTCAGAGCCTCAGTACTAGCTAGTGTAGGTCCATCTCCCTTGTCGACGCATAGATTGGGACAGGGTTGGGGCTTGTCTGCTTCAGAAGTTTCGACTCCGATGTGACCGGTCATGGCCTCTCCCAGTCTTTCTGCCTTTGATGTAGCAGACAGGGCTTTCTCTTGTCCAAGAGATCTGATCTCTCTTTCTTTCTTGGATCCTACATCTATTCCCCAAGCAGGTCTGAGCTGTGATTCCATCAGACCAACCAGACAGCCAATGCAAACTAGCATTCAGACAGTTTCATTAGAGTAATTTCCCCTCTCTGGGACATCTCCACAGAGCATCCTGCTGAGGAGGTTCTCCATATGATAACATGCAAAAGGAGGCACATAGATTCCTCTATGGAATCTGTCAGAGGATACTGACTTCAATGAAGGTGAAGGGCCCCTGGATCACCACCAGATGCCGTCTCATTCATTGAAATTTTAGAGATTCTTAAAAATGGGTTGTTCCTAGATACTGCTTCCACAGAAGAGCTTTTGGTTCTGGCCCATCTTGGGTGGCTGCCCCAGCTGATGAGCTTATTGACCCAGTCTCTCGCCAGGTATGGAAGGAACTGGACTCTGTTCAACCTAGGCCTTCCCTTCAGTATTTCTCCTTCAGTGGCTATGATGACCACGGACAGCTCCCATTTGCAGTGGGGTTGGGGCATTTCTTGGATAGGGCTGTCTCACCAAGAGGCCAATTCACACATCAGTGTCCTAGAGATGAGAGCAGTCCTCCTAGTACTGCAGGCATTTCATAATGTTCTCCCAATGGGGACTATTGTGATTCAAACCAACATCATGTCTGTGGTTTGGTGCATCAACAAACAAGGGGGAACACAATTTTATGCCCTCTGTCCAAAGACAATGAGTGTGGCAGTGGGCAATCTCCTCCAACTGCTTTCTAGTAGCAATGCACATTGCAGGAAGATCCAGCATACTTACAGACAAACTCAGCAGGTACATTTTGATTCCTAACAAGTGGTCTCTTGATCAATCAGTGGTGGAGAGGATTTTTTGTTGTTGGGGTCAACCTTGCTGTGATTTATTTATGTTTCCCAACAGCAGCAAATGCAGCAGGTACTAATCCCCCCTCAGAGGGAGTCATGGAGAGATGCTTTACTTCAAGTTTGGCCCGCTAGTCTCCTTTATGCCTACTCCCCCCCAATTACCTCTGATTCCAAAACTCTTACAGAAAGTCAGTTGGCTGAAGAGTTCAGTTATCTTCATTGCCCCCTTCTGACCTCGCAAGTGTGGTTCTCCTTTATTTGGTTTCATCTTCATTATCTGCCATGGATGCTGGACCCCAGTCAAGATCTTCTCTCACACCCCTGGAGGATTATACATTTCAATGTTCCAGGCCTCAAACTAACCCCATGGTTTCTCCAGTTTTTTTAATAGCTAGACAGTCCATGCTCTCCTCCCTGGTTAGACATATACTTTTATCCTCCCAGAAGGCTTCTACAAAGAAAATCTACAAGAGTAAGTGGAGACATTTTTTTTTTAATTTGGGCTCTTCAGAGAAAAATCGATCCCTTCACTGCCCCGAGTTCTACAGTTCTACAGTTCTAGAATTCTTAGCCTCTCTTTTCCAAAAAGGTGCTAGTTTCTCCACAATCAAAGTGCAATTGGCAGCCATATCAATTTTTCATTTAGGAGATAATGCTTCCTCTACAGCTTCTTCCAAATTGTGCAAAGCCTTTCTAAAAGGAAACTTTTTAGTTAGACCCCCAGTCAAAGATCCATCTCCTCCATGGGACTTGACAGTAAAACTTCAGAGACTGACTTAATAACCCTTTGAACATTCAGCTAAAATGGATTTAAAAATTCTGTCTTTAAAACAGTTTTTCTGGCAGCAATTACTCCTGTGAGGTGAATTTACAAACTCCAGGTTCTATCATCTAAATCCCCTTACATTGTTTTTCATAATGACAGAGTTACTTTATGTACCAAACCATATTTTTCACCAAAAATAACATCTGAATCTAATATCAACCAAACAATTCATTTGCCTGTTTTCTTCCCCAGTTTTTCAAATAAAGAAAAGTGTGTGT